>NC_066878.1:16671280-16986633 GCF_022985175.1 Labeo rohita
AGGAATAAAATAAATTTTAAAATAGATTAAATAGAAAGCAGTTATTTTAACTAGTAAAAATATTTCACAATATTACTGCTTTTGCTGTATTTTGGATCAAAAAATGCAGGCTTAGTGAGCAGAAAAAAAATCTTACTGTTCAAAAACTTGTGTTAATATGAAGTCATAAAACTGCATGTAACTGTAATATTTACAAGAATTAGGGAAAAAGTTTTATAGAATTTTGGCACAGTGTAAATAGTTGCATGTGTATCATGTCACACTATAGAACACTGCTGTTAATATGTGATGTGTCAGGTCACTGTGGATTTACTACATTTACTAAAGTTGGCTGTAATGTCCAAAATATAATTTATGATCACTTATTTATCAGCGGTTGGTTAAGTAATGGCTGATAATGCTCTTTCAATTTTCAGGGGCGCATGTTTCGCTGCAGCGCAGAGTGTTGTGAGAATCTCGGCCACTCCATGAACCAGGTGCACCAGTGTATAGACCGCTGCCATGCACCACTGGCTAAAGCTCAAGGACTGGTCACTAGTGAACTCGAGCAGTTTCAGGTGAGTCGACTTCTGTCAGCCATTGACTCTTAACCTTACAACTAGAATAGTCTGATTTGGAAGAACCGTTTGTTTGTCTACAGGATCGTCTCACGAGGTGTACGATGAACTGTAATGACAAAGCCAAGGACCTGTTTAACACTGGGGCGAAGGAGCCTGCCGTGCGGGCGCTGATGGACAGCTGTGTGAGCAGCTGTGTGGACGAGCACTTGAAGCTGATGCCCAGTATGACGCGCAGACTGAAGGACAGCTTGAGCTCAATACCTCAGTGAAGCTCTGATTGTTGTCGAGGCTGTATGAAATGATCCTTGTGGACTCATGAGTTTAATAGATGGAAGAATTTGATCTTTGCCGTCACCTCATGTGACTCGGTGAATGGCGTGTGCTGATTTCTGTGTCCATATTGTTTGTGGTTTTTGTACAGACAATAAATAATGTGATCAAACCAGCTTCCTGCCTGTTGAATGTGACAAAGGGAAACATTATGTAATCTAGGAAAATCTCATGAAAACTTTCTCTCTGTATATATATGGGGCATTCTGTGGAATAATATTTTATTCCATTGTTGTTTTTAAAAATATCTTTTAGATTCCAGTGAAGTGTATATTTGTTTTATATTTTCATTGTAAATTATGAAACTTTATGTAAAAAAAAGTATCCTACACTTTCATGTCACTACCGAAACAGTGTATGTTTTAGTCCATTGGCTAAGACTGATTTTAACTTCACCCCTACATTTATGATCAAGAAATAAATGTCTGTCATAGCTACAAGGTGAGTACTTAGGTCCCATCATTTTGAGGTAAATGTGTTCATAAGTATGAAAAATCTGTGTAACTTTAAGGAATGTCACTATCGAACACAATTTGTCTATAATTAAACGCTTTTTTTGTGAGTTATTCCATAACATTTAGTTATTATATGTGACCATGGATCACAAAACCAGTCATAAGGGTCATTTTTTTAAAAAATTGAGATTTATACATCATATGAAAGATGAATAATTAAGCTTTTCATTGATATATAGGACAATATTTGGCAGAGATACAACTATTTAAAAATCAGGAATCTGAGGGTGCAAAAAAATCTAAATATTGAGAAAACTGCCTTTAAAGTTCTTCAAATAATGTCCTTAACAATGTATATGACTAATCAAAAATTAAGTTTTCATACATTTACAGTAGGAATTTTACAAAATATCTTCATGAAACATGATCTTTACTTAATTTCCTAATGATTTTTGCCATAAAAGAAAAAATAATTTTGACCCATACAATGTATTTTTGGCTATTGCTACAAATGAACCCCAGCGACTTAAGACTGGTTTTGTGATCCAGGGTCATATATGTGTACAACTGAACTGTGCTAGCTAACCTTGTGCCGATTAGCATCTTTGAGCTAGCTTCAAAAGTATCTAAAATTAAAAACATTTGGTGTATTTCGGTAGTGACATCTTTTTGGGGGGTGTTATGTCACTACTGTAACAGTCACGACCGAAATGTGTCATCATTGTTTCAGTTTAGTGACAAAAGGGAACACATAATGCTTTATTTAGGGGAAATAAACAAACTATTGATACAGTTATGCAAATTTGTAGCATTTTAGTAATGTTTTAGTATGTGGGTTAAAATTCAGAACATTACAGTATACTGAATTATCAGCTAAGATGTTATAATAGTGTTTGGTTTAATATGTATTCAAACTAGACACATTTTTTAAGATGTTTCCATGTCTGGCTTCTGTAGACAACTTCTGTAACCAATTCTGATATACCGCGATATACCGTTCCTGACAATAACCACGATATTTGAAAATGAGAAGTACACAAGGTCAACACATGTGATATATGTTTTATTCATACTCGACGCCGGAGGGCGCCCTCACACGTGAAAAAAGAGTGACTTCAAGAAATCTCTCATATGGGCTAAGCCACCCAGCTATTGCTGTAGCTGAATAAAACGCATAAAGAAATGATTTTCTACACGATTGCAACAGTATATGGTTTATCCGTGTTCTTCCAGCCATCTCTGGTATTTTTCATAAGGATAATGTATATTTATAATGCAATTCTAATCGACCTAGCCATTATCACTGTATAGAATACTATAAAATAATATAATTTTCTACCTCATTCTATGATGCAAACACATATGTTCACAAAAGAAAATTCAATTCAAACACTTGATATTTTTGTTATTTAATTTATATATATATAGTGCCCTCCACTAATATTGGCACCCTTGGTAAATATGAGCAAAGGTGGCTGTAATAATAAATCTGCATTGTTTATCCTTTTAGTCTTTCATTCAAAAAATCCACAATATTCTAACCTGTCATTTAAGTAAAACCATGGAAAGCAGGGGGGAAATCTCTTTATGAAATAAATGTTTTTCTGTAGTTCAAGCTGACCACAGTTATTTTCAGGTCAGGCAACTGGGACGGCCATGGCAGAAGCTTCATTTTATGCTCAGTGACACATTTTTGTGTTGATTTTGATGTTTGATTTGGATCACTGTCCTGATGGAAGATCCAACCACAGCTCATTATAGAACTTCTAACAGATGCAGTCAGGTTTGCATTTTTTATCTGTTGGTATTTGCTAGAATCCATGATGCCATGTATCTGAACAAGATGTCCAGGACCTCTGGCAGGAAAATAAGCCCACAACAATAAAGATCAATAAAGAACAATAAAGATTTTTTTTAGTCTTTTGGCCCCAAGACTCAACTAATCTCTGCAATTCTCCTACTGTGATCCTTGGAGAATCTTTGGACACTTAAACTCTCCTCTTCACCATGCATTAGGACGATATTTGTAGTTTAGTTTGAATTCTTAATTATTGTCCTAATGATGGAAATTGGGATTTTCAATCCTTTAGCTCTTTTCTTACAGCCATTTTCTATTTTGTGAAGCTCAACAATCTTGTTCTGTGCATCAGAACTATATTATTTGGTTTTATTCCTTGTGATGGATGATTAAGGAAATTTGGCCTTTGTGCTCCTCATATTTATAATCCTGTGAAACAGGAAGTTATTGCTGGACAATATCATACTCCCAGCCATTCTAGTGTGCTAAATAAATGCAAATATGAATGGGAATATACTTCAGTGATATTTTACTCATTATAATTTCTAAGGGTGCCAATAATTGCGCCCAACATGCATATGAGAAAAACATTTATTTCATAACGTAAGATTCCCCCCACTTTTAATTGTTTTATTTCAATGAAAGGTTAGCATTTTGTGAATTTTTTGAATGTAAGATCATAAAGATAAACAAAGCAGATTTATTTTCATAGCCGTCTTTGCTCATATTTACCAAGGGTGCCAATATTAGTGGAGGGCACTGTATATATATATATATATTTTTTTTTTATTTTTTTTTTTTGTATAATATTATTTATTGTAAATAATATTGTATGTGTTTGTGTGTGTGACCACCTCATTCTTCCGTAAGAACGGGCATTTTGTAAATTTTCAGTCTCATTTGCATCTCTCTTAGCAATGCATATTACTAATCAAAAATTAAGCTTTTATATATTTACGGTAGGAAATTTGCAAAATATCTTAACGGAACATTATCTTTACTTAATATCCTAATGATTTTTGGCGTAAAAGAAATTTTAAAAAATTCAATAATTTTGACCCATACAATATATTTTTGGCTAATGCTACAAATGGTTGCCCCATGGTTGTCTGGTCCAGGATCGCATTTTAATGTATTATCTTAATTATGAACACACTGGTTTGTAGTACAGCTTTGTTTACTGCACCTTGTTATTCTTCTTACTACAGCAGCTAATGAACCAGAAGTCTTGCACATTCACCAAAAAAAAAAAAAAAAAAATTACCTCTGCGTTGAAAAATTTAATGGATACTGTATAAAGAAAATCATCCTGTTTGAACTAGTTATATTACTGCACTGAGATGTTTTTCACACTGTAATCTCAAAAAAGTGAACACAAGTTCTTTTGTCAGCGGTTTTAATTAATATTTTGAGTTCTATCATATGATGCTTTGGTCCGACAATATTTACATTTAACCAAAACCACATTGTGTATAAATATTGAAAATTGTACTGCTTTGTTGGACACCTGTGGGAGTCACTTAAAATGCCCTGTTGGTAAACCAACACATGCCTTTAACCTTTCACTGTTCCTACATCAGCATGCACTGACAAATAATAACAACATGTATCACAATAGCACCAATTTCAAACAAATATAACAGTACAAAACCGATGTTAAGTCTTTTTTTCTTTTTTTGTAAAAAAAAAAAAAAAAAAAAAAAAAAAAAAAAAGGGAATGACTGACAAATTAATAACCAGCCTAACAAGTTTAAATATAAGACAACTTCCAAACAAATACAAACAGAATCAAAAAGTTCATGACCAAGAGCACTTGCTCTTAGCTGTGTTGCTGATACATAGCAAATTATTTAAAAGGCACCTGACTATTTACACATTAAGCATACAAATAAAATGACTGAAATGATATACATGAAGCTCATTAAAGGGATAGTTCACCTAAAAATAAAAATTTGGTCATTAATTACTCACCCTCATGTCATTCCAAACCTGTAAGACCTTTGTTCAACTTCGTAACACAAAATAAGACATTTTTGATGAAATGTGAGAGCGTTCTGTCCCTGCAGAGAATTGTTTAATAAAGTGATTATTTTTGTTTTCTTTGCAAACAAAAAGTATTCTCATAGCTTCATAACATTAAGGTTGAACCACTGAAGTCTATAGACTATTTATTGGTCCTTACTACCTTTCTGGGCCTTGAACATGGTAGAACTCTTGTTGTCTGTACAGGGTCAGAAAGCCCTCAGATTTTGTCAAAGATATCTTTATTCGTGTTATTTACAGGTTTGGAATGACACGAGGGTGAGTAATTAATGACAGAATTTTCATTTTCGAGTGAACCATCCCTTTAACTGTAAATCATCATAAGAAGGCTGGGCTGGTGACTGATGGAGGTTTTATGCTGTGTGGGGTCACGACACACTGCGGGCGCTGTTTTCCGGCTCTGGTGTGTCACCTCTCTTCTCACTGGACGGGGAAGTGTAGAGGAAGTTACAGCACACATAAAGAGGAAAAGACAAAAGCCGGCTGTCCAGATTCATCACCACGTATTCCTGTGATTGTAACATAATGAAATAGTTCAGTCAAGTCAAGACTTGAAGTAACTGGAAATAAACTGGTTTTATATTTAAAGGAACACTCCACCTTTTTTTGAAAATAGGCTCATTGTCCAACTTCCCTAGAGTTAAACAATTGAGTTTTACCGTTTTTAAGACCCATTCAGCCGATCTCCAGGTCTGGCGGTAGCACTTAGCATAGCTTAGCATAGATCATTGAATCTGATTCTTCTTCTTCTGACTACTTCTTCTGTAGTTATATTGTGTACTAAGACTGACGGAAAATGAAAAGTTGTGATTTTCTAGGCTGATATGGCTAGGAACTATACTCTCATTCCATTGTAATAATCAAGGAACTTTGCTGCTGTACCATGGGTGCAGCAGGCGCAATGATATTTCGCAGCGCCTGAAAGTGACCGGCACTAAGTTTGTGTAGATGCAGAGTTGCAGCCGGCAGAGTTGACAGCTGCATAACATCATTGCACCTGCTGCACCCATGGTACGGCAGCAAAGTACCTTGATTATTACGCCAAAATGAGATTATAGTTCCTAGCCATATCAGCCTAGAAAATCGCAACTTTACATATTTCGTCCGTCTTTGTACACAATGTAACTACAGAAGACTCAAGCTTTAAATAGGAAAAATATCGAAACTCTTTGGTAATTTCTGAGCGAGATGTTAACAGTCTAATCAGATTTAATGATCTATGCTAAGCTATGCTAAAAAAAATGCTTCCGCCAGACCCGGAGATCGGCTGAATGGATTTGAAAACGGTAAAACTCAACTGTTTAACTCTAGGGGAGTGGGAAAATGTTTCAAAAAAAGTGGAGTGTTCCTTTTAACATTATGACAGAATACCTGGTCCTTTTCAAGGGTAACAAGCTGGTAGCCAGTTGACCGGCTGCAAACCACTTTTCCACTGTTATCAAATGAAGCAAGGCGCAATCTGAAAAAAAGAACATAATAATAATAATAATGACTTTAAATATATATGTAATATATTTATGAATGTTATTTAATATACATTTTATTAAAAGGGATAGTTCATCCAAAAATGAAAATTCTGTCATTAATTACCTTATGTCGTTCCAAACCCATAAGACTTTCATTCATTTTCTGAACACAAATTAAGATATTTTTGATGAAATCCGAGAGCTTTCTGACCCTGCATAAACAACAACGTAACTGACACGTTCAAGGCCCAGAAGGGTAGTAAGAACATTGTTAAAATAGTCCATGTGACATCAGTGGTATGAGGTATGAGAATACTTTCTATGCACAAAGAAAGCAAAAATAACGCTTCATAAAATTAAGGTTGAACTTTAATGTCACATGGACTATTTTAATGATGTCTTTACCATTTTTTTGGGCCTTGAATGTGTCAGTTGCTTGCTGTCTATTCAGGGTCAGAAAGTTCTTGAATTTTATCAAAAATATTTAAATTTCTGTTCTGAAGATGAACGAAGGTCTTACATTTTTGGAACGACATGAGGGTGAGTAATAAATGACAAATTTTCTTTTTTGGAGGAACTATCCCTTTAAGGCAAGACACTACAGGCAAAACTTTTTTTTAATGCACTGGGCAATTTTGAGATTTTGGGCCATTTTGCTTTCATAACATGTCTTCTTTCAGGCTAGTGGAAATATAACATACAAAATACACATTTAATGTTTATCTATTTGCAACTGAATATGTCAATTACAGTACATATCTTCAAAAGCTGAGCCAGAAATCTCCACTTCAGTAGCACTTACAGATATTATACTTCATAGTTTTATTCCTGTCAATATGCTGAAGATTTTTACAGAGTTCATTTATAATTTGTCTGAATTATATACAATTATTTTCTAGGGCCGCCCCCTAATAGTCAACTAACCGTTAGTCATTATTAGTTGCAGAAAAAAAAAATTTCACAGGAAGTGGTGAAATGGACAGATTGTTGATCTACAGACAGCTGGTCTATGTGGTAATACAGTACATCGAGCAGGACATCCAAATGCTTACCTATCATTCAATCGACCACAATTATGGCTTTTCATCTGAAAGTTGTATGTAGCAGCTCAATCTAATGTGCACTGAAAAATGTGCACTATTCAAGTGCCCGTGCAGAGTGTGAAAACTGAACAGTAGCACACTTACTATATGACAGATGGGGGCGCCAGTGCGCTCACTTGACTCTTAAAATACTCATTTTTGGTCACACAGATAAAAGTGATACATCTTTCGAATATGGAGACCCTACGTTTATTTGTGTGCACTCAGAGTAACAACGAAACGTTGCGCTTTTGTAAAATAATGAAAGCAAACAGGATGCGCTTTATGCTGTCTCACTCTCTGTGAACTTGAGTGAGAAACTTCAAAATATGTGTATACTTGTACAGACATGAAAATATAGGCTATCTATAGAGAGTGAAAAGTCTACTTTAAAAATGAACTAATTTAAATAGAAGACAAATATTCTCAGATTGTGAGTCCGTTTGAAACATACATATAGGTGCATCACTACTGCGGAGATGACGAGTCAGTGTCGCCGACTTAATCTCTTAAGACGAAAACAAAGAAAGGGCTAGTTTATCAATAAATTATTAAAACATTAATGCAGTCTCCCTGCTGTTTTTCTGTGACACATTCATAATTATTATATCTGCCAGTGAGCTGTGGATTTTTTTGTGCGCGCTTGAGCACTTATTAGGCTATATAGGCAATTAAAGGCTCATTATTGTGATTTATAAAGTTAATTAAACATGCAGCTAATAGTCGACTAATGCTTAAAATAAACGTCTACTAGTCGACCAGAAAAATCTTTAGTCAAGGGCAGCTCCTTATTTTCTAAAATTATGGTGAAAAATTATTTTTTACTGGCTGCTGACAGTATTTTCTGGTTTATGGAATGATTAAAAGATATCAAAAATCCACCAAAAAGAAATAATTTATTTTTAAATTAATATTTCACATTTGAGTTCATTTTAATTACAATACAAGATTTAAAAACATTTAATGAATAATTAAGTAACCAAAATCAAATAATTAAAGTGCATTAATTATTCAAATTATATACATATATTAATGACAATATTCTAATAATATATATTATTTTATATATATAAATACTATATTATACTATAATATGAATAGACGAATAATATAACAATATATTTTCCTATATATATATATATATATATATATATATATATATATATAGGAAATACATTTTTTTTATGAGGTATATATTATTTTATGAGGTATATATATATATATATATATATATATATATATATATATATATATATTATAATTATTTTATAAATCAATAATACAGCTTGTAAACAGATATATTTTTATTACTAAGAAAAATAATAATGATAAAATAATAATGTCCAATATATGCACAAGTATAAAATATTAAATTAATAAAATATTAAATTAATATAACAACTATATAAAAATATTATATAAACCAAAAAAAAAACATAAAAATCAAGTCTTTGTATGTCTATATATATAAAAATGGTAGCAAAAACAGTGTTAACAGTTAATAAATTATATAATAACATAAAAATAGAAATTTAACATAACACATAAATACGTAAAAATATTATATAAATAAAAGAAAAGAAAACACTATGATTTGTAGTTTATGTAGTGTATAAAAACATAAAATATTATTCATCTATTCATATTATAGAATAATATAATATAATATAATATAAAATAATATAACATAATATAATATAATATAATATAAGAAATAATCAGTTTGTGTTATGCTAAACAGCCATAAGTTATATCAGGTTTTTACAATTTATTTTTAAAAAAGATATTGATATTGTTAAAAAATCTTCAAAAGAGTTTAATGAACAAAAAAGTCTTCTCACAGAGTTAAAACCAGCACAGTCTAATAAAACATGCTTCAGGGATAAAGGGTTTTGGCATAGAGAACATGTTACGAAATCATCTGAGATGTAAGTGCTTACCGGTACGCTAGGTGGCGTCGTGGTTGTAAACTGACAGCGCCTCCACATGGCTGACTGAGGGTGTTTCTCTTAAAAATGATGAAACGATTTGTATAGGTCACCAGCAGATCAAAGCCATAATTGAACCCAGTCCATCGCCAACAGTACTGAAGAAGCAACAAAAATATATACATTCCGTTCTAAACTAAAACATGCAGAAAGGATATATTATATTTAATAGCAAGAGTCCAACTCACGTCTCCATCTTTGGTCAGTTTCCGGCCACAGCGCATGCTGTTTAACTCAAACTCCTCTTTATTGGCCTCTTGTGGTCTGTAAGAGTCATATTCACTTATTTGCAATTCAAACCACACATTTAGTGTTTAGCAGAGAAGATATTTGGGCTGTTCTCTTACCCGTTATCGTTATCATGTTCTGTTCTCAGCATTGCAAACCACTGCTGTTTGTACACGGCGCTCAGCCACTCTGATAAAGACAAAAGAGGAAGTGGAGTTAATATCCGCCCCGCTAATCTCAGCCTTATATAACAGTGGACCATTTCAGGACAATTTGATGCATATTGCACTTAAAAACAACAAAATCTTCACAGAAATCTTTAATCTGACTGGCTTCATGTAATTTCTGGGAGTGCAGTCTCACCAGGAGGTAGGATGTTGTCCCGTTCGAGCATGCGGGCAGAGGCAAGGTCATTGATAATGTACTGCAGGCGGATGTGTCTGAAAACGGGGACGAAGGGCATCCCGTCGTCTGTGTTTAGAAACGGCTCCTCTTCTCCAGCCTCTGTGTATGAGTGTGGCAGTTAGGGGAAGGTTATATAAATGTGCATAATTATTTCTGTGTGTGGAACGTACCACTTCTTCTTTTACACAGCCAGGCGTCTGCATCGAGCAGTAGTTGTTTGATAGGGCCGTCCCAAGATGGATTAAGCTGCAAGAACATCCACTGAAAAAGAATTAAAAAACAAAAAACAGAGCTGTTAAAAACACTAAGTTTACATTTTTTGACACTGAACTATTAGAACGCAATTAAAATTTTATGCAACTTAATACTGTTTTTGCATCATATTTAATGTCAGTTATTTATAACAAAATTGTATTTGTTATCGCATTTGTAATCTTTGAACAGTTCTGTACATTTATTTTTAATAAAAAATGGAATCTATAAATTCAAATTGATATTCAAGTACCATTCCAATGGCAACAAAAAAAAGTTAAATAAAAATGAATAACGTGCATATATATATATATATATATATATATATAATAAAAAATGGTAATTATGGTAATTAAAAATGGTAAAATGGTAATTAAAAACAGTGTTACAGCTCATTATAAAACAAAAATGTAAATGAAATAAAATATAAAATTAATATAACAAAAAATATAAAATTATATAAATAAAAAAAAAACAAAAATCAAATCCTACTGTGTTTGTATATATATATAAAAGGTAGTAAAACAGTTATTAAATTATATCATAACATAAAAACAGAAATTTAACATAACGCATAAAATATATAAAAAATATTATATAAATAAAGGCAGTTCCTGCTCTTTGTGTGTGTGTATGTCTATATACATTAAAACTACAAAGGTAGTAAAAAAGTGTTAGTTAATATAAATATATAAAACAATTTACATAAAACAAAAACCATATATAAATATATATATATATATATATATATATATATATATATATATATATACACACACACACACACATATATGTATATACATATGTATATATATATATATATAAAAAAAGGTAGTAAAACCAGTTATTAACTTATATAATAACAAAAAAAACTGAAATTTAACATAACGCATAAAATATATAAAAAAATATTATATAAATAAAAGTTCCTGCTCTTTGTGTTTGTGTGTCTATATACATAAAAACTAAAAAAGTAGTAAAAAAAAGTGTTACAGTTAATATATTAATGTTATATCTATTCATATTAATAATATTAATATTATTAATATTAATAAATCTTTTTTTTTTAACTGAGGTGGGCGTGATAAATCACAAAATATATTACAGACAAACAAATATACTTCAAATGCATGCCGTATGATATTTATTGCTGATATTTTTTTAATTTTTATATGATGTCTATTATGTATGAACAATTACGTGAGCATACATTGTCTAATTCCACTAAATATTTATTTTAAAATCTAAATAATATTTTTCTTGTTTCTTCAAAATAAAAATAAAAAAACAACATTTAATTTACATGTTATTATTTTATGCATTTATTATATTAATTTATTAAATATATTTGTAACACTTTACAAAAAGGTCCATTAGTTAACTTTAGTTAACATGAACTAAGAATGAACAATACTTCTACAGAACTGAATAATCATAGTTTATATTAATTTCAGCAGCAGCAAAGTTGTGTTTGTGTTAACTGATGTTAACAAATGAAACCTTATTGTAAAGTGTTACCAATATATTTAATATTAAATAAATTAAATTAATTTTGAATTAATTAACTCAAATATTTCGAGGCCAATCATATAAAAAATGTTTTTGAGTGTGCCTGTAATATCACAAAATGCTATTATGAGATCCACTGTCATCTACCTTTTTCAGTGCCGTGTAGACGTCCATTTCCACTTGCATTACGAACAGATCAGAGGATTGAATGAGTTGTTCCATAATTTCTGCCCTACACACATTAAAACACACCAAACATTTATAAGCACTGTAACTTTCAGATGAGTTCAGACACAGCTGCATATAGTAAGACTGTACCCGAGCTCCTTCATGAGGTCCACGTTTTGATGCGTCATGAGGTTATTGAGGAGCCACTCTAAACACCTGCAACACACAGAGAACATCAAACATGTTTATTATGCTGCAAGTGTGTCAGAGAATAATCAGACAGGAAATCAGACAAGACTACTGACTTCTTCATGACGGAATCCAAGCCGTACATAGTGGCCGAGTTATAATAGCTGCACACGGTCTTCACATTCACATTCTCCTTCATGGTCTCTCCACACTGCTGGATCAGTCCATCCTGGGAAAGACAAACAGCAAATTATCAAGGATGACGCTAGAAAGACAACCTGCAAAGATGATGGAGGTAATATGTGACCCTGGACTACAAAAACAGTCATAAGTAGCATGGGTATGTTTGTGGCAATAGCCAACAATACACTGTATGGGCCAAAATGATTGATTTTTCTTTTATGCCAAAAATCATTGGGATATTACGTAAAGCTCATGTTCCATGAAGATATTTTGTAAATTTCCTACCGGAAATATATCAAAACCTCATTTTTGATTAGTAATATGCATTGTTATAAAACTTCATTTGGACAACTTTAAAGGCGATTTTCTCAATATTTTTTTGCACCCTCAGATTCCAGATTTTCAAATAGTTGCATCTCAGCCAAATACTGGTCTCCTAACATACATAAATGGAAAGCTTATTTGTTCAGCTTTCAGATGATATATCAATGTTAATTTAAAAAAACAAAAACACCCTTATGACTGGTTTTATGTTCCAGGGTCACATATTATTAATAACAATTAGTGTTTTATATTTAAAAAACAAACCATTTGAGTGGTGCTTGACTATGCAAAAGTCACCAGCGAAGTGTAGTGGGCGGCTAATTGATTCTGTGTATTTGTTGCTTTTTGTTTCAGTAGTTCAAATTTTTATTTACATGGTCAACGTTTGCAATGCTCACAATACAAAAAACATAATATTCAAAATGATTATCATTTTAAATGACATTTACCTGTATGAAGTTAACTCTATATATTTTTTTATTTAACATTTAGAATTATTAAAACTATTAATTTAACTATTAATATATTTTAATTAGACATTATTTAATTTACTAAATGTATTATATATATATATTAGGGCTGCACGGTTATGACAAAAATCATAACTGTTGATTATTCCCTTGAAAATGTAATTGCGATTATTAATTATGATTATCACAATTTACATTGAATAATTTTTTGAAAAGCTTTATACCACTGTTTGAAGCAACGGCACGCCACATTTTTATATTTAGTTTCTTCTTTATATGAAAAAGTTAAAATGTAAATGTGTCTCTCTCTCTCTCTCTCTCCTTAAGAAAGCGGAGTAATAAAAGTGGATTTATTTATTTTTTCTGTAATTGTGTCTTTGAACGATTACATAATTGTGACATCTGTAATTGTAATCACGATTAGAAATTAATTGTGCAGCCCTATATATATATATATATATATATATATATCAAGGCTGCATTTATTTGATCAAAAATAGTAACACTGTAAAATATTATTGCTATTTAAATGAACTGTTTTCTGTTTTATTAGATTTTAAAATGTAATTTATTCCTGTGATTAAAGCTGAATTTTTTTTAGCACCATTACTCCAGTCTTCAGTGTCACATGATCCTTCAGAAATCATTGTAATATGCTAATTTGCTGCTCAAGAAACATTTATTATTATTATCAATGTTAAAAACTTAACATTTTTATGGAAGCAGTTACATTTTTTTTCAGGATTCTTTGATGAACCATACGTTCAAAAGTACATCATTTATTTGCAACAGAAATCTTTTGTAGCATTAAAAATATCTGTACTATCACATTTGATCAATCTTATACATACCTTGCTGAAAAAAGTTTTGATATATATTTTTGAATAGTATATACCTGAAATTAAACAGTGTTTACAATCATACACAGGCAATGAAGGCAAAACATACATATTTGTAATGTTTAACCCATTTGTACTGATACAGCTGACCACCAAAAGTAATTTTTTGCGATTTCTAGTCAGACTATTTCATGAAGCTAGCATATTAGAAAAAAGAATTCACAACTTGGGTTGCAATCCATAGAAATGCACATGACTAAAAAAAGTAAGACATGTTGTTGGCCAAAAAGGGGAAGGAAAAAGGCTGACATTGCATTATAGAGTAATTGCAAGTCTTTATGGAATCACATGGTAATGATTTTGTTTTCAACACTGGATATACTTACCAACTGAAGCATACAAGCAGCAGCGAGAATATTAACAACCCGACTTGGTTTGATCAACACGTCATCCCTGTAGAGTGATCCAAAAACCACTTGCAGGGCTACAGATGGAAAAGAAAACATGGTCAGGATATGAACATTTGGTGTCTACAATATAAAAACAACAACTTTCAAGGGTATGTTCACCCAAAAATGAAAATGTTGTCATTAATTTGTGTTCTGAAGATGAAAAAAGGGGTTTGGAATGACATGGGGATGTGTAATTAATGACAGAATTTCATTTTTGGGTGAATTAACCCTTTAAATTTGTCCACTGCATCAAGAAGATGATAAAATATTTTCATAATCCTCACCCTCAGTGTCAATATTCTGGTCTGGAATCTCAAGCTCAATAACCATCATGTTAGACTCCTTCCAGGATCCACTGAACATGCTGGAGAAATAGCCAGACTGGAAAATGAGAGGGAAAAACATTTAAAACAAATTAAAATGAACGTCTTCTAAGTACTCTGTTATTAGGTGAACTGAACAGCTGGACCAACCTGACACAGGTATATTTTATGCAGGTTCCACTCCTGCCCCAGGGCACGGATCTGGATGTCACTGTTCTCCCCATTTAGAAATAGTGTCTGGTAGATGTACTTAGAGGTGCTTTTCAACTTTTTCCTGTCCAAAGAAAGAAAAATGCAAAAACAAAATCCAACATATTAGACACATTTAATAAATACAATCGAACAACACTAATGTGACAATGCAGGTGTCACCTGTCACATTTATACAATTTTTATGAATACTTAAATAAAATAAATGGTGTTCCTTTGAATGCTACATTTAAAAAATCCTGAAAAAAAAAACTTTTCACAAAAATATTTAGCACCACAACTGTTTTAATCATTTATAATTATAAAAAATGTTTCTTGAGCTGAAAATCAGTATA
This sequence comes from Labeo rohita, assembly GCF_022985175.1. Taxonomy (NCBI): domain Eukaryota; kingdom Metazoa; phylum Chordata; class Actinopteri; order Cypriniformes; family Cyprinidae; genus Labeo; species Labeo rohita. The sequence continues at coordinate 16,686,890 of NC_066878.1, forward strand.
TTAGAATGATTTCTGAAGGATCATGTGGTACTGAAGACTGAAGTAATGATGCTGAAAATTCAAGTTTGGATCACAGGAATAAATTACATTTTAAAAACGTATTCACATAGAAATCACATATTTATTTTAAATTATAATAATACTTCACATATGTCTGTTTTTTTTTTTTCCTAGGGGTGCAACAACATATTGCATCACAATAATTCACAATACAAAACTGCAATAATATGCATGGCAAACAGTGGAAATAGCATCAAATATGGTAAACCCACAGTCACAAATTTAATATTCCATGTTTATTAATTATTCTTAATAAATTAAAAATAAAATATATTTTTTATTACAATACAATGTCACATATTTAATATTCCATGTTTATTAACTATTCTCAAAATTAAAAATAAAATATATTATTTATTAAAATACAATAATGTTTTAAATGTATGTAATCCAGGACAGAGTGCAAGCATGTGTGTATAAAATGAATCTGAATTTTTTTGCAAAAACAACAATGAATATTTCTATTCTGTCACCATTTTCCTGTACAAGGAAATGTTTTCTAAGTTTAATGTTTTTTAAGTCACCACTTACGCTCAAAGTTGCACTTATTTTATCAAAAACATGAATATACCAAATACTATTGCAATTTAAAAAGTAGGGTTTTATATCAATATACTTTAAAATATAATTTATTTCCGTGATGAAAAGCTACATTTTTATCATCATTACTCCAGTCTTCAGCGTCACATGATCCTTCAGAAAACATTCTAATATGCTGATTTATTATCAGTGTTGAAAGCGGTTGTGCTGCTTGATTTTTTTATTCCTTTGATACTTTCTCAGGATTCTTTGATGAATAAAAAGTTAAAAAGAATAGAATTTATTTAAAATAGAAAACTTTGTCAAATAATATAAATAAATAATAATATAAATAATAATTCTTTACTATCGCTTTTTATCAATTTAACACAACCTTGCTGAATAAAACTATTAACTTCTTTCAAAAAAGAAAGAAAAAAAAAAGTATTGACTCCAAACATTTGAACAGCAGTGTATATTGTTAAAAAAAAAAATCCATTTTAAATTAATTAAAAATGCTATTTTTGTCTGTTTTGTATTCAAAGAACAACACTGATAATAAATCAGCATATTAGAATGATTTCTGAGGCATCATGTGACCCTGAAGACTGGGGTGAGGATGCTGAAAATTCAGCTTTGCATCACAGAAATAAATTGTATTTTAAAGTGTTGTAAAATAGAAAACCACAATTTTAAATTGCAATAATATTTCAGAATTTGACAGTTTTTTTCTGTATTTTTAATCAAATAAATGCCGTTTTAACAAGCAGAAAAGTCTTCTTTAAAAAACATTAAAATCTTTCTGATCCCAAATTTTTTATCAGCAGTGTATGTCTTATAAATAATAACATAGTTTAAAAAAAATTAATCCATTTTGGCTAAAGTATTGTGAAAGTACTGTAGTGTGAGATCAGTACTGTGTATCAAACTGAATCGTGACACAAGCATTGTTTGTATTGTTATACTGTATTTTTGATCAGCTGTAGTGAGCATAAGAAACTTCTTTCAAAAAAAACGTAGAAAATCTGACCAAATCCAAACTTATGAACAGTAGTGCATATCTTCTCACCTGCGTGGCGTGTCCAACTGACTGTCCTCTTCCTCAGGTTCGCTGTCACACTCACAGTGTGAACTACGCTTCCTCTTCCTGCACTCACAGCTGTGTCTGTTTGCAGTGCACTGCCTCTCCACAGCCTCCTCTGGGCCCCGGGGTGACGACTGAAAGCGGCTCCCGAGCGAACCCATAATTATTCACCCTACAAAAACATACACTACCCAATTTAGTCATGTCACAAAACTGGTTACCAACACTGACGTGGCATGACAGCTGTACAACCAGTGCATTTGGACTGGGTGCCACCTGCAGAAAGTCTAAAAATAGCACAACTTAAACACTGTATGGACTGACAGCTGCTAACAGCGATCAGTTTCCAGTGCTAAACTTATTTTTGACTAAATTAATGTTATTGCACATTTCACTAGTAACAAAGTCTAACAAAGTCCTATGAAGCTCCAGTCTGATGGTTTAGTACAGAAACTGTGATGTTATGCTGACTTGCAAGGATTTCCTTATGTCGAGGTGTCTCTATCATCCTTAAATTATCTTAACATCATGAATTCGTTATTTTTCAATACGCTGCCGTTTGTATGTTAACAATATTAGGAAACAGTCTCGCCTCTTGTAAACACTCACCACACGCTTCTGCCTCTCAAAATACTGGACACACCCTGGAATCTGCTCATCAACCGCTGTGCAAATGCATCATTTGGCGTATAACGAACGCATGTATTAGCTGTTAATGGCCGTTCATCGAAATGGGCTGTAAAATGTATAATAAACCAATCCGCAGCTTGAAACAAAAGCAGACTGGTAAATAACAAACAGAAGGTATGTGTCTCTCCTCCACGTCACGGTTGTTTGTGATGATCGCCGGGCGCTGCTGCCACCTAGTGTCGCGGAGATACAACAATACTTTGTTTTTACTTTACGTCGACTAAAATATACGTAGCAGTGTTGGGAAGGTTACTTTGGAAATGTAATAGGTTAGAGATTACAAGTTACTTGATTTAAAATGGAATCAGTAGTGTAACTTTTCAATTACTTTATTAAAGTAATGTAACTTATTACTTTTAATTACTTTTTGATTACTTTTCTAAATTTCTAATATTTTCAACTGTTAATCATTAAACCAGGCAGAGTTAACCTTACAGTAGCACTCAACACTGATTACTGTCAGACTTTCAAAATCCTTTATCACTTGAATTAAGATTATAATAAGTAAGGGATAATACACATCTGTATTTTGCAATAACAACTGGCTGGATGTACATTTATCTCACTTATTACACAGCTGCTTGATAGATTATTTAGATGTTTCATGTCAAAATTATTAGACACGAAACACTGATTTGAATGCAAAAGCTTCCATAAAGAAATCAGTTGCTAGCAAACGGCAAGTTCAAACTAGACATTTTAGGGATACAGTGCAGTCATACCAGTTTTCTTACACAACATTTCACCACATAAATAATTAAGTAGTAGTACTAGTTTGTTAGTTATCTTATAATCCATTACAATGTACAAGAAAAATAAAATGGCAGCAGCTGCGTTTGTATGAAACAGTAGAGCGAATTCATGATACCAGGATGACAGAATTAAGAAATTGTACACACAATATTGAATTAAAGCTTTAATATCTTACCAAACACAAAGCTTTCGCCAAGAAAAATGATCAAGCATATAGCACTGACTTAAGTTGCCCGAAAGAGTCTGAGCTGTGCAATAATTTAATTGAAAGCACAGCCACCACTAATTCAGACTTTTTTTTTTTACTGCTTATATTTTTGGGGGCTTTTTATGCCTTTTATTGTGATAGGACAGTAGAGAGACGACAGGAAAGAGCTGGGAGGAGAGAGGGGAGCGGGATCGACAAAGGACCTCGAGACGGGAATCGAACTCGGGTCACCGTGAGCGCAGTTGCTCTATATGTCATAACAAGATCATAACATGAATAACATCATAACAAGAAATAGTTTAATAGCTATGATACTGAGTTTAAAATCAAATGTTTGCATAGTTATGACAGAAAACATTAGCATCTAACAGTGCCTTGGAAAAACATCTTAAAAATAAAGTTTATGCATAAACCCAAATAGGAAATAAAACAGTTATCGAATAAGCATGTGCCCTAAACTCCTGAAACACTGGTGTCTCATTTTAGAGCAGTCAATGCAATTTAAAAGAAGTCAATTAAATCTGTAAGTGGGGGTGGGTGTGTGACAAAAATAAGATGTAGTCCCCTTTGTAATCACTGGCATTTTTCAAAAGTAACTGTAATTTAATTACATATTTTTTCTCACTAACTGTAACTAATTACAATTACATTTATTTTGTAATTAAATTACGTAATTCCGTTACGTAATTTATTAGATTTATTTTATTTTATAACATTTAGTTTTTATATGTGTACAACTGTTCAGAACTGTGCTAGCTATCCATGTGCTGATTAGCATCTTTGAGCTAGCTTTAAAAGTATCTAAAATTGTCAGTCAAATATTGACATCATTGATTTTTTGGGTGTTTTTTTTTTTATAAATTTGTCATTACTGAAACAGTCACGACCAAAACACGTCATCATTGTTGCAGCAGTGAAAAACAGGAACACATACCCTGGTGAAAAAGCCAGCATATGCTGGTTAGGTAGGTTTTGATGCTGGTTTATGCTGATCCTTTGCTGGTTCATGCTGGTCCTTGACCAGCAACATGACCAGCATAAACCAGCTAAGGACCAGCATAAACCAGCATCAAAACATACCTACCAGCATATGCTGGTTTTTTTCACCAGGGTAATCTTTTATTTGGAGGAATTAAACAAAGTTTGACTAATTTTTTTGTATTTTAGTAGGCTGTGTTTTACCATTGTTTTAGTATGCAAGTTAAATTTATGTAATGTGATGTGGTCGCTACCAAAACATTACTGTCTCTACTGAAAATGTGCTGTCACAACCTGTGGGAAAAAGTTAATTTTAAAAATAATGCATTACAATATTGAGTAACTCCTTAAAAAGTAACTAATTACGTTACTTAGTTACTTTTTTATGGAAAGTAATGTGTTACTGTGCATTACTTTTTAAATGTGGGCAGGGCTTGCTTGTTTGTTTTTAATATAAAAAGTTCTATTTTTGGCAAATGTAAAAGGCTTTTCGCACCAAAAGCCTCAGGCTTTGAGAAAAGTGAATTCACATCTGTTCAGTAGACCGCAGAAGAAAAAACTGCAATAAACACTTCAGCAATACAAGAAAAAAAGGAAAACAAATGTTAGATTATCTTGAGTAATTTTTGCTTATTAGCATTTTTTTGCAATTTTTGCTTAATTTGCTTATTAGTATGGCTGGTAGTATGGCTTTGTGTTATTTAACATATTTAATTATTGCAGGTTTGCATCATATCATCAGTTGAATTTCACTATTTTTATTCATTTTGAGGAATACTGAATCTGTTTTTTTTGTGAATGAGATGAATTAATGCATGTTCACATTTATTCTAAAACTAATATCTTACTCTCGATTTTTCTCAACATAGGGACAGGAGAGCTTTTAATAAATAAAGGTGGGGGGCTGGGGGAGTAACTGGTGTTACTTATTTGAAAAAGTAACTCAGATATTTTCTTATCAGTTAAAAAGCAATGCGTTACTTTACTAGTTATTTAGAAAAAGTAATAATATTACATAACTTGCGTTACTTGTAATGCGTTACCTCCAACACTGGTCATGACCAAAACATGGGATGTTTTATCAAAAATAAAGTATAATGAATTATCAACTAAGATGTTATGATAATGTTTGGTTCAATGTATATTCAAACTAATGAATCCTTAAATGTGTAATGAGTACGATTAACTTTACGCCTTTTACAAAGAGAAATTGGATTAAAAATACAACAAATCTCATAAATCACACTTGAAATATTGTTAAAAATGTAATTGTTATTGATTTACCTCTGAAAAAATGTTAATAAAATAGCAAAAATATATATGTACAATATATATGTAAGCAAAATCTTAACAGGTCAATATAACCCTTTTTATTAAATTATATATTACTGTATTTCGGTAGTGACAAATTTGGGGAGAGCACAAAAATTCCAAAACTTTCTGAAAATACAATATTAGAATTAACTGCACAATTACTACTACATGTGTACCTTGGGTATTATACAATTTGCATATATACAACATTTGTGAAAAGGCACTTTTTTTTCAAGACGTACCCTGACTTTAGACCAATTCTGCAGAATGGCCCATATATATCTATATCTATATCTATATATATATATATGGTCCATTCTGCAGATATATATATATGTTATGAAAACGTTTTAATAACAGAACTTTTAGTGTTGCTTGATGTTTACTAATTCTGAGTAGTTTATAATTATGAAATTAAAATATTTGTATAAAAATGTAACCAATAGAGTTATTAGAATACCATTATTTGTAAATTCTTATTACTACTTCACAAAAAACATGATTGTCAAAAACAAACAAACAAACAAATAGTCAGTCAATCAATCATCAAACAATCACATTCTGTATGTTATTTTAATTTATTTAAGAAAAACACCATGCACCCTTCTCGGAACAATATTTTATAGTTTTTATAATGTTCTATCTATGTTAGGTTGTCCATGTACATTTTGTTTATCTTTGTTTTATTATTTATTGTCCATCTTAGTTGTCTGGTGATCTCTCTGTCTTGTATTACACATTTTCAATAACCATAAAAGAAGAAAAATATTAAATGAACTATTTAATTAAATTAATAAAGTTAATTGCCGTTTTTTTATGTTAGATGTTTAGGTCAACAACAACAAAAAAGCCTACTCAAAAATCTACCCAATTCATAACAACTGATAATTCAATTTTCAACAACTAACATGATTTTTACCTATAAACTTCGAATTTATTTCTCCCACCATTTAAAGGCAAATATGCTGTGACAATAAAGTTTACTGCATAGCATGAATTACGTTGGTATTCAGCTGAGATATTTTCATTCACTCTAAAATAGAAATGAAGAAATCCTGCAAGCCAAAATCAAACCACAGCCACTTTTTGACCCCTAGAGGCGCTGCTCGTTTCCAGTTCGCCATTGCTGGGCGGGACTTAGGCCGGAACCAGCCAATGAGCGTCCAGATATCGCCACAGTCTCCTACCTTTCTGCGAGAGCCGACCTTTCAGTGTGCTGTGTGTCTGTTTGACACGTAACACTCGTGCGGTGAAGTCTACCTATGTATCGGTCGTGAAAGTATCTCGGTCGGTTTAAGACTGACAAACCGTTTGTAACGTTTAGCGCGGACTGGTTTCATAAACAGCAATATGGAGCCAGAGGCGAGTGACGCGACAGCAGGTAAATACTGTATTACTACAGAAAAAGTGGCATAAACAGATGGTATGGATATAATACTACCAAACGACGTTGCATACTTCAACATTAGCTTTAGTATGCATCTTATTATATAAGGTTTACATAACGTTTTAATAGGTGCATTAATAATGAAAATGTAGATAGGTGTTATGTGATTTGTTTTGGTTGAGGCATAAACAATGCAGGTATTGTTTTGTAGTATACTATGACTATGACTATAACTACATTTTTATTATTTTATTTTAGTAGAGGTTGCATATTTATAGCCCAAGATACATTATAAAGTTCTCAGTTTTATTCAGGAAACTATTTCAGATGTTTGTACTAAAATGCATTCAGCTACACAAATGTTAACGTAAATAAATGTTTAAATCTGTAAACGTAATATGGATAACATATCTCAAAGTATTTTATTTTAGGTAAACTTGAGCATAATGTATCTATCTTTTTTGGGGGTTTTTCACCCCTTGCTCTGAGATTAATCACATTGCTGTCTCTGAGAAACTATTGGGATGTTAATGAGATTTAATTTCTCACTTCAACAGGTGCTCCATATGTTCAGGCATCCAAAGCAAAGAAAAAGAGCAGTAAGGAAAGCACACAAGCAACCGTGGCCTCGTCGGAGCAGACCAGCACCATGAAGCGTCTCTTTGGCTTTGAGAAGGAAGACATCTCCTCTTGGCATCGGCTGGTGTGTCTCCTCAATCGTCCCACTGACCCGGCCTCGTTGGGCATTTTCCGTTTCTTATTCGGTAAGTTCTCATTTATGCGTGGCGTATGAGATTTTACAACATCTGTAATTCAGAATTGTGGGTTGGATGTTAATATGTGCTGTATTTTCTCAGGTATGCTGATGGCACTGGACATCACCCAGGAGCGAGGCTTGAGTCACCTGGACTACAAGTATTTAGACGGGGCACCAGTGTGCCGCTTCCCCCTCTTCAACTTCCTGAAGCCCCTTCCCATGGACTGGATGTTCTTTGTGTATTTTGTGATGTTCCTTGGTGAGTTTCCCATTCATTCCTATATGACTTTGTTTCTGGAAGTATTTTTGCACATTCATGTTCTCCATAGGTATTTCTAAAAATGTAGAGAGTTTTTTTTTTTTTTTTTTAAAAAAAAGAAAAGTTGAGAGTTTTGATGACTATTTTGATGATGTTCTTGGTACCTTTCTGGACCTATGCTCTCTATGCAGGGCCAGAAAGCTCTCGGATTTCATCAAAAAATATCTTAATTTGTGTTTTGAAGACATACTAAGGTCTTACAGGTTTGGAACGACATGAGGGTGAGTAATTAATGATAGAATTTTGATTTTTGGGTAAACTAACCCTTTATATTTATTTTATGCAGAAACCAACAAAATTCAGATGATATAATAAAACCAAAACAATGATTCAATGTAAAAAGACAAAAAAAAAAAATAATATTCTATATAGATTTAATTTATATTAATATTTATATTGTTATTTATATTATTATATTATGTTTATATATTAACATTTTTTTTAATTAATAAATATATTGTATGTAGAGATTCACAATATATTGGTTCTTGGACCACATTAAGAGTTTTTTTTGTATTTATTTCTGATATTTAATTTTAAATGCCTCTATTTTTATATCTAGATTAGAGTTTTCATCATTTAAACACTTATAGTTGATCTTTACAAAAACATAAAAAAGTAGAACTTAAAAAATAATTCAGTAACCCTGTTAAATGTAATTGATAGCTAATCTCAAAATTAGGGGTCAACCGATATGTGTTGTTCAGGGCCGATGCTGACACTAATTATTACAGATCAGGTAGACCGATAACCGATATTTTGAACTGATATATATGTCTGGTGTAAAAATGAAAATTCATGTCAAAATTAAGAAAAACAATTGCTCTGACAAAAACTTTCTTGAATCTATTATCGGCAGATCAGTTTTGGAAAAGAATATCGGCACCGATAATCTGTCAACAGCTTACTTAAAATATGTCCATATTCTGTACAATAATGTTTTGATGCATAAATTTACTTAGTCCATTTGAAATAATCTTTTTTTAGGTTGTTATTTTGACAATTTTAATATAGAGGGTATGCATTGACGTCACTTTCCCGCTGGGACACGCCCCGTAAGCCAAGTGTCAAAAGAGCCTTCAGCGTGAATGAATTTAATAGGGAAGATGCGAAAACACAAGTAAAACAAACGATACTCAGTTTAAACTAAAGGTTGTTGAACTTGATATGAAGTTCCTAACAACTTAACAAATATCCAGTGGTCAATGCATACTGATGCAGCCAGAAATCGTGTTTTCTAACACACATATGTGTCTGATTTTGATGCCGGGGAAAATAAATAAAGCAAATTTGCCTGTGAACTCATATTGTAAATACAAAATAGATTGGTCTAAACGCCGGTGATCACTTATATCAATGTGACATATATATCGTCATATTGTACAGCTGAAAAACGTATATAGTGTTTATATAAAAACATCCAGTTATGTAAAAGTTAAGATAGTAAATATTTAGTTGATGACTTGTCAATACGATATACTATAATACAATATATGGGATATGATTTTACTGCACAATTTAACATGTTAACATGAAATCATAACTGCAAATCAGTCTTTTTGCCACTCGGTGGGCGGAGCCGCAGCCACTCCAGCTGACGGTGATGTCACATGCACACCTTCTACTGGCAATTTATCAGTTATCAGCCGTAACATGAAAATAATTATCGGCCAGAATGGAGAATGTTAGTGGGAATTTTTACTTCCAAAGCCCTGTTGTGTCAATCTACAATTAGCATATGTGACCCTGGACGACAAAACCAGTCATAAGGGTTAGTTTTTTAAAATTTATACATCAATAAGTAAGAAATAAATAAGCTTTCCATTGATGTATGGTTTGTTAGGATATGACAATATTTGGTCGAGATACAACTATTTAAAAAATATCTGGAATCTGAGGGTGCAAAAAAAATCTAAATATTGAGAAAATCACCTTTGTAGTTGTCCAAATGAAGTTCTTAGCATACATATTACTAATCAAAAAGTTTATATGTATTTATGGTAGGAAATTTACAAAATATCTTCATGGAACATGATCTTTACTATCCAAATGATTTTTGGCATAAAGGAAAAATCAATAATTTTGACCCATACAATGTATTATTGTTGGCTATTGCTACAAATAAAGACCCAGTTCCCAACGGTACTTTTTATTCTGTACTGTACTCTCTGTGTAATAACGAAAACATTTATTTCAGTGAAAAGAAGCCCCAAAATTCTCAATTTCAACATTTTAAACAATAGGGCCCTACTTTTTCTTTTTTTCCCCCAGAAATTCTTGTGTATTTTAATTTTTCTGATAATCAAAAGAAGGCATTAAACATTTTTTTTAATCAAATGAAAATTAAACCCTTTTATTTATTTTGCCAAAACACAGAGGTTTACTGTTAAAATTAATACATGGAAGAAAAACTGTGTGAATATTCAGTTGAAAAAGTTTTAATAATAAGTGTAGTATTTTTCTCTACAATTAAGTGGTTAATCTGGTTGTAATATTTATTTTTATCATTGAATTGTTTTATTTAAATTTGGCAGAATTAGGAATATATAAAGACCTACATTTTACTGTACAAAAGTATTATACAAGACATATATATTTCTGTTACAAGTTAAACTGTACTTTTATTAGTCACACGTTCTTTGTCTCCTTAAAGAAAGAAAGAGTGCGTTCACAAGACTGATCATCCATTTGTGTGTGTGTTGCAGGTGCTGTTGGTATCATGCTTGGCTGTTTTTATCGTCTTGCCTGTCTGATGTTTTTATCCACTTACTGGTACGTTTTCTTCCTGGACAAAACGACCTGGAACAATCACTCTTATCTGTACGGACTTATCGGCTTCCAGCTCACGATCATGGACGCCAACAGATACTGGTAAAGCTAGACTTCCTGTAGAGAAAAATATGCATTACACGTCTATCCAATTCTCATTTATTTAACAAAAAATAGCACAAGCACACTTTACGAGCAAAACATTGTCTTAACGCAGGTCATTAGACGGTCTCCGAAACCCTAGGAAGAGGAACGCCCATGTACCGCTGTGGAGCTACACTATGCTGAGATCTCAGGTGAGTTTCAGTGTAGCCAGAATTATCAACCCTGTGTTGAATTATCTACATAGATAAAATAATGATGAGACATTAAATGTGTATTGCCTTTGACAGATTTTCATAGTGTACTTCATCGCTGGAGTCAAGAAACTGGATGCTGATTGGGTGGAAGGATACTCAATGAAGTACTTGGCGCACCATTGGTTATTTGACCCGTTCAAGTGAGTATAATAGCCCCTAACAACGTCTACCCTAGTTTTTATGGATAAACATTATTTTTGTCCTTTCTTTTCAGATTTATCCTGCCTGTTGAATTGGTCAGTCTGATGGTGGTCCATGGTGGAGGTCTGATCTTAGACCTCACAGCTGGATATCTGCTTTTCTTCGATGCCACACGTCCTGTCGCCTTCTTCTTCGTCAGCTATTTCCACTGCATGAATTCCCAGCTCTTCAGCATAGGTAAAAATGATGCTAAAATCTAGTTCACCCAAAAGATTTGTGATTACGAAGACTTCATCTTTATTTTTATCCTCAGGAATGTTTCCGTACACCATGTTGGCCACAAGCCCTCTCTTTTGCTACCCTGACTGGCCCAGACGCTTTTTCGGCCGCTTCCCAGAGTTTCTCCAGCCCATATTGCCCTTCATTTCTCCTGCGCCGATTCCCAGCTCCTCCTGCGTGTACCCAAAAACACCCAGTGGGTCTGGAGAACAACAAGAGGCTCAGGCTGCTCCCAAACCCACCACACCGAGCTTCAAGCACAAGTTTAGAGCAATCTTCACCATCCTTTACATCGTGGAGCAGTTGTTCATGCCGTACTCGCACTTCATCACGCAGGTAAAACCGTGCAACGCTGTTTGATCTAGAACGTTCACTACATCAGAGGACACACCGCTTTCACAATCAATGTAAACACAGATAGTGAACCAAAGCAAACATCTGCACAAACCTTTGGAAGAGGAATCACGGGCCTTGCTGGGAAGAGATTTAGTCATGTTGAATATGTGTAGATAGGCACGCTAAAACAAACATCACTATAATTAGAGATTTTAACAAATTTATAACCCTAAGAATTAACTGCAGGCATGTAACTCTCCCTGCACTTGTTGCGCTGCAGACATGAATGATACCTCAGATTGTCAATCTTGTAATATTGCTATTACTCCTGCTCAATTGCTATTACGTTTTTATTTAAACAAGCAGACTTAAGATTTGGCACATGGCATATAGTAACACTCATAAAAATATCTTATAGTCTTACACTGAAGGTGGGACCTGAGCCATTTCTAAAGAATGTCACAGAGACAGGCTTATCTGAGTTGGGCCAGTAAAGTTAATTTAGTATTAATAATAATACTACTACTACTAATAATAATAATAATAATAGTAGTAATGATGATGATTATTAATATTATTATAATTATGACTGTTTTAAGTTTATAAGTTAACAGTGTAACAGTTTTATTATTATTATTATTATGACTAATATTATTATAATTATGACTATTTTAAGTTGATAAGTTAATCATTTAACTTAACAATTTAACATGATTATTTTCTATTAATTATTTAACTTAACAACATAATTTAACTTTTATTTTGTTATCAAATATTTATTAATCATTGTTTAACTTAATGTAACATTGTTGTTATTTTAAGTTAACTTTAGTTATTATTATTAATCATTTTAATTTAATAACAAATTATTATGATCTATAAATTATTTAATTTAGAAGTTAAATCATGTGGTTATTAAAGTTAATTATTTATAGAAATAATAATATTACATTAAGTTAAATAATGATAATAAAATAAAAAATAAATTTAGTTATTTTATTAACTATTTCATTACTAATCATTATTTAGCTTAAAAAATGTAACATTATTATTATTATGTTAATTATTTAACTTGACGTAATTATCTTTTATATCATTATTATTAATTTTTTTAATCATTATTTAACTCTCATTATTTATTATTATTGTTATTTTTAATTAAGCTAGGTTTTATTAATCATTTAACTTAATACCAATTAATTATTTTCTATAAATTATTTAACTTAATAACAACATAATTTTAATTATTAGAAACATAATTATTATTGAATTATGAATCATTATTTAACTCTGCAATGTAACATTATTATTATTATTATTATTTAATAATATTATAACAACAATATTAATAATAATTTAACTTAACTTTATTAACAACATATTATTAATATGTTAACTTAATAGCAATTTATTATTTTCTATAAATTATTTAACTTAACAATTTAACTTTTATTGTATTATTATTAGTGAATTATTAATTATTATTAAGTAACATTGATAAGTTAAGTTTTATTAATCATATAACTTAATAACAATTTAACATTAATATTATTATTTTCTATTCATTATTTTACTTTTATTTAGTAGTAGTAATAATAATAATAAAAATTTTACATTTATTTTATTTAATATTATTTAATTATTAATCAGTATTTAACTTAATGTAACATTATTATTACTGCCTTTTAATTATTTTTTATTATTTAACTTGTATCATTTTATTATTATTATTATTATTATTAAGCAACATTCAACTTCAAACAAAAATTGAATCTTTTGGTTGTACAGGGCTATAATAACTGGACAAATGGACTGTATGGATACTCATGGGACATGATGGTTCACGCTCGCTCACATCAGCATGTCAAGATCACCTACAGAGACGGCATAACTGGGGAGGTTGGATATCTGAACCCTGGAGTGAGTCATTTCATAAACACAAAAAGTCCATTTTAATTTTTAGTTAATTTTTAAATACAGGTTAAGCTTTATTGGTAATAATTTCAACACATACCTCAATTTATGAAAGATTTCTTTTCAATATTTAAAAATTTTCACTAACTTGCAGTAGAAGTATATTTTAAATTAATTTCTCATGATAATTAACAATATTATAAATACTGTTTTTGGCCCCCATTCTTAATTTTGACATTAATTTTCATTTTTACACCAGACATATGTTTTGGTGCAGAATACCAGTTATTATCGGTCTACTTGATCTGCCCTTAAAAACACACATTGGTCAACCCCTAATAATGCATATCTTCTTATTTCATTGTGGTGCAGGTTTTCACTCAGAGCCGGAGATGGAAAGACCACGGAGACATGTTGAAGCAGTATGCCACCTGCCTCAGTGAAAATCTGCCACGCTTCAATATCTCAGACCCAGAGATCTACTTCGACATTTGGGTGTCCATTAACGACCGCTTCCAACAGAGGTTCATAATACTTACAGCGTGTTCGTTGATTCGTACAAAGTGATAGACCAAGGCTTATGACATCAAAGTTGGCTCTCCTTCTGTTTTGTAGGATATTTGATCCACGTGTTGACATCGTAAAAGCCGACTGGTCACCATTCCGCCCCAATTCATGGCTCATGCCGCTGCTCGTTGACCTCTCACCGTGGAGGAGTAAATTTGAGGAGATTGAAGGATCTTTAGACAATCAGACTGAGGTGGTCTTCATCGCTGACTTCCCAGGTATATGTCTGTATTTGTACTGGAGTCCCTTCGCTTAAATTTTCCTCACAGATGCTTAGTTATTACCTGATGTTGTGGCATTCACAGGGCTTTATCTTGAAAACTTTGTGAGTGAGGATCTTGGGAACACCAGCGTTCAAGTCCTGGAGGGTCAGGTGAAGGTTGAAATAGTGGACGAGAATAAGAACTACAGTTTACAACCTGGAGAAAAGATGCAGGTGCAATTCTTTGTTCCTCTTTAAAGGATTAGTTCACTTCCAGAATTAAAATTTCCTGTTAATTTACTCACACCTATATCATCCAAGATGTTCATGTCATTCTTCAGTCAAAAAGAAATGAAAGTTTTTAGGGAAAACATTCCAGGATTTTTCTCCACATGGATTTCAAGGGGGAATCAATGGGTTGAAGGACCAAATAGCAGTTTCAGTGCAGCTTCAAAGGGTCCCACGATCCCAGCCGAAGAATAAAGGCCATATGTAATGAAACAATCGGCCATTACAAAAAAATAAATACAAATTCGTTTCAGCAGCAATGATATCGCGCAGCATCCAGTGTAGACAGCATCACTGATTATAATGAGTTCTACAAGATTTTCCTGCACCGCTCGCGTCCGGTGTACACAAGGTGAGTGCCACGCAGAAGCATGTGAACACTGTAGTGATGGGTCGTTCTTGAACGATTCGCTCATTTTGCAACATCCTGTACTGGAATTACCCTGTGTCCCAGTGTGCATACTATCCACCCTACTGGTATCACATAGAATTTAGGGTGGCTAGTATGCACATTGGGACGCAGGCTTAGTTCACCTGTTTCGAGTCTTTGGGTTTTTGGAGTCGTTTGTTCATCTTATGGGGCTGTCATGTGATGAACGAATGACTCGCACCCGAAGACTCGAGAGATGAACTAATCAATCCTCTTTCCGGCTCAGACTACATTATGGATGACATAAGGGTGAGTAAATTATCTGGAAATGTATATTCTGGAAGTGAGCCTCCTTTAAAGGAGAAGTCCACTTTCAGAACAACAATTTACAAATAATTTACTCACCCCCTTGTCATCCAAGATGTTCATGTCTTTCTGTCTTCAGTCATAAAGAAATTATGGTTTTTGAGGAAAACATTTCAGGATTTTTCTCCATATAATGGACTTCATTGGTGCCCCGATTTTGAACTTCTGAAATTTAGTTTAAATGCAGCTTCAAAGGGCTCTAAATGATCCCAACCGAGGAAGAAGGGTCTTATCTAGTGAAATGATTGGTCATTGTTTTCGAAAAATAAAAATTTGTATACTTTTTAAGCACAATAGCTCGTGTAGCACAGGCTTTGGGATGCGCGTCCACGGGTCATTCTTGAACGATTTGTTCATTTTGAACGAATCTTTAATGTGGCTTGGGAAGAGCAAGTCATTTGTTCATCTTATGGGGCTGTCACGTGATGCTGATTTTGCTAAAATGGATGAAATGACTTGAAAAAAGATTTGTTCATTTTCTGAGTCGGTAAAATGATCCGAACTTCCCATCACTACTACGAATCACGTCTTCGAATCACCACAAGTTCATCGTCTGCGCACTCCGGCTCAAAAAGGTAGAGTATGTGGAAAAACTCCATGGTATTTTCTCCTACAACTTCAGAATCGTCCAACATCGTTGTACCATTTTGTTGGTAAACAGCGTTTGACTTACTTGCACTTTCTTAGTCTTTGCACGTTCGCTTTGTAAACACTGGGTCCGTAGTTCCGCCTACGTTCCGCATGACCTTTCGACGTGATTCAATAGTACATGAACGCACATCGCAGAGCCTGTGCTACGTGAGCTTTTGTGCTTAAAAAGTATACAAATTTTTATTTTCTGAAAAAAAAAAAAATGGCCGAACGTTTCACTTGATAAGACCATTCTTCCTTGGCTGGGATCGTTTGGAGTCCTTTGAAGCTGCATTTAAACTACATTTTGGAAGTTCAAAATTGGGGCACCAATGAAGTCCTTGAAATGTTTTCCTCAAAAACCATAATTTCTTCATGACTGAAGACAGAAAGACATGAACATCTTGGATGACAAGGGGGTGAGTAAATTATTTGTGGATTGTTGTTCTGGAAGTGGACTTCTCCTTTAATGATCCCTGTTTAGTTCTACTGTAACATTTTAAGTTCTGCTTTTTACTGTTATTAATGTTGTGTCTGTATTGAATTGATCTGCTAAATGTCATTATTGTGTATGAAGCTTCCAGCTGGTGCGTACCATAAGGTGTACACTGTGTCTGATGGGCCGTCATGTTACATGTACATCTATGTAAATACTACTGAGGCAGAACTTCAGAAGAACTTCACAAAGCTTTCTGAACTTCAGGAGAAAGTACGCAATGGAACAGGTACGTTTTTTTACATGACATGGGAAAACTTTGATTTCACAACAATTATAAATTCCATCAAATATCAAATTAAAGAAACAAATAGTTTCTTACAAATAGTAAGAAATATTTTTTTTTTGAAGTAAGTATTTTAGGCTCACCCCTATGGCTGCATTTATTTAATTACAAATACAGTAAAAACACTTGTATTGTGAAAATATTACAATTTAAAATATCCATTTTCTATTTGAATATATTTTAAAATGTAATTTATTCCTGTGATCAAAGCTGAATTTTCAGCATCATTACTCCAGTCTTCAGTGTCACATGATGTGCTGATTTGATGCTCAGGAAACAATTTCTGTCATAATAATTTCATGTCTAGTTAAAAAATAGAGCGTCAATGCGAGTAAAAGAAGCAACATTATTTTTTATGTAGCTCTTCTGAAGAACCAGATGTAACAACTTGTTGCTGTTTCTAGAAACCGACCCTTTGCCTCCTGAGCTGCAGCCGCTCATCACTGGTCTCGACGACCAGGATTCAACCAACACTGTGATCGACCCTGTAGTGCGACTCTTCCTGAAACGACAGAAGCGCATGCACGAGGTGAAAAAGCGACGAGAAGCTTCTATGATCGAAAGGTTCCAGAGATTTGCCTCAAAGAAATACTACTCCATTAGACGAGGGTATGTTTAAGCATTAACTCAGATATTAAATGTCTACAGTCACGGCAGTACAAGTGAATTGTGTTGTTTTGGTTTATCTTTTGAGGTTCCTGATGACAGCTATCGCTTTGCGTAACCTGGCCGTGGGTTTGCCACCGATAGAGCAACTGACAAGAGAAGTGGCCTACGCCAACATGAAAGAGCCAGAGACCGAGACCAGTCAGGAGGAGCGTCTTAAAGATGAGCTAGGCCACGGAGAGCTGTGAGGAAAAGACACTGTTACTGAGCTGCTGTATGACCCTGCAGCAAATCAACAAATGCTTTAGTAAGTCAGTATATTTGGAGCATTCCACAATTGTGAAAAAAAATAAGTTTATTGTTTACAGTTTGGTCATTTTTTTTTTTTGTTTTTCATCTTTTACACACCCTCATGTTGTTCTAAACCTGATCGATTTTACAATTTTATGCTTTAGTATGGTATACTGTTGTCGTAAAGACAATTTAATGGTACCGTTCTTTCTTTTTGTTTGTTTTTTTGGAGATTGAGACTTTATTGAACTTCTATTGTATGAAAAAGAGCAGCAGAAACATTCTTCAAAATTTCTAGTTTTTTGTTCTACCAATGTCATATAGGTTTGAAACAACATGAAAGTAAAATGACGATTTATATTTAGAATTTTAGGTGAACATTCCATTTAACTACAGAAGCTTATTTCTCCCACAGAATAAAAATATTAAATAAGTAATTGCGACTTTATCTCACAATTCAGGCTTGTCTAAGAACTGTGAGTTTGTATCTCACAATTCTTACATTTTTTTTCGGCATGTGCATCATGTCTAAAAATAAGGAGGGGAATAAACAATTGCTCAAAGTAAAAATTGTGAGATAAAAACAACAATTATTACATTTTGTATATTCTAATTCTGTGGCAGATATAAGCTGCCATTTCTTTCTCCAGGTTACTGAAGTTCAAATAATGACACTAAAAATGTAATTGGTTCTTTTTTTATTATTTGAGAGTAGAGTACTTGCTAGTTTAAAAGCTATTTTCAGTATTAAAAGCTAAACAAACCTTAGCCTTTTGTGGGAATGTTGGAAGCACACATATTTTTTAAAATAAAACCAAATATAAGCGTTTATCTTACAATTCACCTTTTAGTGCTTAAAGGGATGGTTCACCCAAAAATGAAAATTACTCCATTATTTATTCACCCTCAAGCCATCCTACACTGTAAAAAATAAAAAACACAATTTGTTGAGTCAGTTTAAAATAATTTGTTACCCTGCTGCCTTAAAAATTTAAGTTCAGTCAACTAAAATAAGTTTAGTCAACTTGAAATTTTAAGTTATACTAAGTAACAACTTAGATATGTGTGTTTGCTAAACTTGGGTAAGTAACCCAGCTGCCTTAAAATTTTAAGTTGATTCAACTCAAATATCTAAGTTGTCACTTGGTATAATTTAACATTTCAAGTTGAATAAACTTATTTTGAGTTGACTGAATCTAAATTTTAAGGCAGTCAGGTTACAAATTATTTTAAGTTGACTCAACAAATTGTTTTTTTACAGTGTAGATGTATATGACTTTCTTCTTTCAGACTAATGCAATCGGAGCTATATTAGAAAATGTCCTGGCTCTTCCAAGCGTTATAATGGCAGTGAATGGGTGTTGTTATTGAAGTCCCGTAAAGTGCATCCATGTATCATAAAAAGTACTCCACACGGCTCTGGGGGTTAATAAAGTCCTTCTAAAATAAATTGATGCATTTGTGTAAGGAAATATCCATATTTAAAACTACATAAACCATAATCTCAAGCTTTCGCTAACTGTCGTACGCATTTTAAATAGTTGTACGTAGTTTTAAATATGGATATTTCCTTACACAAATGCATTGATTCACTTCAGAAGACCTTTATTAACCCCGAGTCGTGTTGAGTACTTTTTATGATGGATGGATGCACTTTATTGGACTTCAAAATCTCAACAGCCATTCACTGCCATTATGAAGTATGGAAGAGCCAGGGCATTTGTTAAAATGACTCCGATTGTATTCGTCTGAAAGCAGAAAATCATATAGACCTAGGATGGCTTGAGGGTGAGTAAATCATGAGGTAATTTTCATTTTTGGGTTTATTATCCTTTAAGGTATGCTGCCATGTATTGTCTCCTCACAGGATTTATGCACACATTAAAACAAATGCAGTTAAAAAGCATTTTAAAATCATATTTCCAATAAGACAAATCTTGGCTGTAAAATGTGCCAAACATGGGCAGGTACCGAAATGTCTTTAATGCATAAGTTTCATTATGCAAAATGCTGCGTTACTAAACGACTGGGTTTTTATGCAACATAAACCTTCTCACAGCTTTAAAAATGCAAGGAAGCTGTTCAGATGGGATTTGTCTGTATGTCAATTTTTGAATAAACAAAGTGCAACACTACCCCAATGTGACGTGTATAACGTGACAACGTATTGAATTAATGTGATGTTTTATTGCTGTCAGGTTTAAAATGATATTCAGTTACAGCTCTTTTCACCCCTGTTAAAGTGCATGAGACAATCCAAAGTGTCAATAACACACACATAATGAATGGCACATTGTCCATACACTGAATTAAGACATCTATATAAACAAAAAAATCTAGAACGGCTTGAAATAGTACATAAATCTTGCTTTATAACATTTAAACAAGTAGAACTTCTCAAACGGCATTATCTTCACCACTACAGTAGTGAAAAGCTTTTACAACTAGTGTTCATGCACTCTTACTACACAGTGTAGTTCCTCAAAATAGACTAATATTAGTCCAGACTAAACTCATCCACTGCAAATGGATCATCCACTGAAAATGGTTTACTTAGCTGCAGGTTAGCAGTGGAGAACGGTAAGTTTTTTACTTTTAACAACAGCACTCTTTCACAGTTTTGGACTGTAACATGATATAAGACTGGCTTTACACTGGTTTGGTTCATTCAGTACTTCCCTTTTTGCTAATTATAAGCCAAGGCTGGTTATCAATAATTGCCACATCACAAACAAACAAGGAAAATAACGTTCACAATTCAATAACCTAACGATAAGATTCAAGGCTCTTCCAACAATGTATTTCATAAGTCACCTTATTTGGAGAAACATAGTCAGTGGACAAAACATCCTTCTGACCTCACGTATGACACTAGGAGAGATGTGCAAATTTATGCGGAGGTACTACTGATATTAAACGAGACCTTGATTTGACAGTCGATATGCATGTCGTGGAAAACTAAAATCTCATTACTGCAAACACAACACAAAAACAAACTAGAATATCATGGAGTGCTGATATCAAACTACACTCTTAAGGCTGTAATGAGTGAGTCTGTTAAACTGGTGCTGCGTGATTTAGTGTTGGTAATATAAATCCCTTTTTATCTGTGAACTTGAAGTGACGTCGTCTGTAGTGCTGAGATCTACCTCGGCTGGAAGTCTGGGTAAAATATTCCACGTATCACACCTTCAATAACCATATTTGAAAACGTATCTGCAAACAAGTAAGAAACATTTGTTAACTGTATTTGTAAAACAATACATATGCAGTGTAATTACAGGATTTTGTTTTTGCAGCATGTGTTTTAGTACTATTGATCACAATAAAATTCTGAAACTTTACTTATTAAGAGACAAATGAGCAATAATTAGATCAGTTCAATTCAGATATAATAACCTGTGATTCACAGTGAATAAGTCATATGAGTCAGTTCAGTGAGGATAGGAGTCGCCTGACTGATTCATAACAATAATTCCAGTGTTTAAGTTAGCCTGATTCACAAGAAATTTTTATTTGTTTTAATTTGGCTAAAAAAAAAAAAAATAATTGTAGGATGCATTTAATTGATCAAAAATGGCAGTAAAAACAATTATAATCAATTTCCATTTAAAATAAATGCTATACTTTTAGGGGTCAACCGATTATCAGCATCGATATTAAACATTTTTATGGTTATCGTCATTTTCAAAACCGATTTGCCAATAAAATAATTTAAAAGCATTTAAAGAGTTTTTGTCAGAGCCCTTGTTATTATTAATTTTGACATTAATGTCTTTTAGTGCCACTTATTACAACAATTCTGAAACTTTAATTACTAAGACACAAATGAGCAGTAATTAGAATCAGCTTGGTTTAATTTAGATAATAACCTGTGATTCAGTGAGTGAATGAGTCATACGAGTCAGTTCAATAAGGATGGGAGTCGTCTCACTGATTCACAACAATAATTCAGCAAGTATGCATTAAAATTGATCAAAAATGACAGTAAAATCAGTTATAATCAAAATGTCTATTTAAAATAAATGCCATACTTTTAGGGGTCGACTGATTATTAGCCTGGCTGATTATCGGCGCCGATATTAAGCATTTTTATGGTTAACGGTCATTTTAAAAACGATTTGCCAATAAAATAAAAAAGTTTTTGTAAGAGCCCTTGTTATTCTTAATTTTGACATTAATGTTACTTTTAGTGGTATTACAACAAAATTCTGAAACTTTAATTACTAAGAGACAAATGAGCAGTAATTAAGACTGAAGTTCTCAGCTCAGTTCAAATCAGATAAAATACCCCTTGATTCAGTGAGTGAATGAGTCATATGAGTCTGTTCAGTGAGGATGGGAATCGCCTGACTGATTCATAACAATATTTGCTGTGTTTAAGTTAGCCTGATTTACAAATAATTTATTATTTTAAATTTGGCTAAAGAAATTAATACTTTAATTCTGCAAGGATGCATTAAATTGATCAAAAATGAAAGGAAAAACATTCATAATCTATTTCAATTTTAAATAAATGCTATTCTTTTAGGGGCCGACCGATTATCAGTGCCGATATTAAGCATTTTTACAGTTATCGGTATCGGTTATTTTCAAAACCGATTTGGCGATAAAATAATTTAAATGCATTTAAAGAAAGTTTTTGTCAGAGCCCTTGTTATTCTTAATTTTGACATTAATTTGCTTTATTACACCAGACATACATATATATCGGTTCAAAATATCGGTTATCGGTCTACTTGATCTGTAATAATCGGTATCGGCCCTGAAAAACACAAATCGGTTGACCTGTACTTTTAAATTCATCAAATAATCCTGAAAAAAAAAAAAAAAAAAAAAAATCATGGTTTTCGAAACAGCACAACTGTTTTCAACACTGATTTTAAAAACATCTCCATTCAAATGATTTCTGAAAGATCATGTGACACTGAAGGAGTAACGATGCTAAAAAAAAAAATCAGTTTTACATCACAGAAATGAATAACATTTTGAAATACATAACTAGAAAACTTTTTTTTAAATTGTAATATTTCCCAATATTGTAGTTTTTACTGTATTTATGATTAAATAAATATAGACTTCTTTCAAAAACATTTAAATATCTTATTGACCCCATACAACGTTTTTGAACAGTAAGATTTTTAAAAATATTTTTCAAAGAAGTCTCTTCTGCTCACCAAGCCTGCATTTATTGATCCAAAGTACGGCAAAGATGGTAAAACTTTGAAATATTTTTATTAAAATAACTTTTCTATTTGAATATATTTTAAAATGTAGTTTATTCCTGTGATTTCAAAGCATCATTACTCCAGTCAAATGATCCTTCAGAAATCATTCTAATATTCTAATTTGCTGCTCCAAAAACATTATTAACATTATTATTATTATGTTAAAAACAGTTGAGTACATTTTTTTCAGGTTTCTTTGATAAATAGAAAGTTCAGAACAGCATTTATCTGAAATAGAAATGTTTTATCTACTATAAGTATCTTTATCACCTTTTTTGATCAATTTAAAGCATCCTTGATATATAAAATTATTAATTTATTTAATCCCCCCTTTCTATTTATTCAAATTTTTAACTGTCTATGGTACCGTGTTGTCTCCAGACAACACAGCCTATTTCAGTTGTTTTTAATAAAAGTAGATACACATTTAAAAGATAAATGTTATCTCAGAGTAGGAGAAATCAAATACTAATCAATGAAAATGCAAAAAAAAAAAAAGTGGTCACATGACCCACAGGGTCCATTTTGTCTCAACTTCCAGGACATTTGCAAATGAATTCTCCCCCTTTAGAAAAGAAAGATGAATGTACCATTGGTGGTAGGCAGCAAATAGGGATCTCTCTGGAAGAGAAGTGCTGGTTGATGTGTCAGTTTACTGCAGGGTTTGGAGAGGAAAGGTCAGCAAGAGAACACAGTGACTCACAGATCAGTTGGTTTCTGATGACAGTGTTAAAAACAAAGCTGACTGTGAAATTCATCACGTGGGTGGAGTCATTTCCTAGCTAGTACAATAACTTGACATCAAAATGGCGGAAAAAACTGTTGATGTTCTGCGCTTCTTTCAGATGTAAATACTGTAATCAAAGTATCCCACATACCTTGATTCCTCTGATTCAGTTTCAAATGATCTAAACAGAAAAACAAACAATCACTTTAATACACACGTACACTGTACAATGCTCTACTAAACTATATTGAGATGTCTTTGTTTGTACAAAAGTCTGCTTTCTAAGGCCTTTACTTCAGACAAAATTACACGCTATAAAGCCTTACCCACAACTCTCAGTTTTTGGCAGTGACGGGAAATGGCGGATATTGAGGAAATCCAAGAATATCTTTGGAAGAACCTCATTTTCCATGATTATAGTCTACACACACACACAAAAAGAAATTCAAATGGTTATTCCAGAAAACAGGAAAGTTCAGGAAGTTCATTTTTTCTCCATCTTTCCATCAATACCTGGAGGTAGAGCTCGAGACCCTGTCTCCTCTGCTCGAGAACCTTAGGCACCCAGTTCCTCACATGCTTTGAAGGGATTTCTGGAGGTTTAATAATCTTTTTAAGCTATGAAGAAGAGATGAAAGAGAAAACAAAATTAATATACTGACCAGAAGGTGTCTCTAGAGTTTACACACATAGGGCAGTCACGTCCTCCATGTGGAATTTCTGCATTTGCCAAAAACTGTAAATTGCGTAAATGTCCACTTGATCTAACACTTGACGTCAAATATCCTCTTTCCTCAATTTACACAATCATGTACAACGTACTGTAGTAGCACATAATAAATAGTCAGCATTATTCTTTCTGAGCATATATGGTAAACACAAAGTACAAACTATTACAACTGTGCTGATGTAAAGCAAAAAACTGCTGATTTTTTTCCAAGGAGCTATTAGAGAAACTGTACTTTTTTGAAAGTACATGTTGCTCACATTCCAGAATCCCTCTGTGAAATATAAACAATAATTATATATATAAATATAAAATTTATTTACACTCCTTTGGAATGACCCTGAGGCCACTGTGAGGAAAGCTAACAGATTTCCACCTCACTGTAAGATTTAAAAACTATTAGCTAATGGATTTAATGCCTTAAGTTTTATTAATTAACAATGAACAAACATTTAGGATACAATTGAGATAGACAGACAGATAGATAGATAGATAAAAATATAGATATATTGGAATAAGTTTTGTACATCTAGTAAGGTTAATTAAGTCCATTTTACATTTTTTAATAAAAATGATCCTAATTCTAAATCTAATTCTTATCTAAATATTGTGATGTTGATGATACATACTGTTTCTGCAGTGTATTGAAACAACTGAGTTTATTCTTTGTAACATGAATGTGAATTAAATTCTTCAATTACATCCCTCAGACTTATACGTCTTTATGCGAGTTTATTTAAAGATGTCTTAATTTTGATATCATGCTTTTCCCCTATGCATATTTTTTGTTTAAATGTGTTTTCCTATGCAATTCTTTTATATTTCAGACAGTTTAGACCTGTTCATTTATGTGATTTTATGTTCTGCAAATAAATATGTAATATACATTGTTTAAAAATATAATATAAATGCAATATATCATATTTTTGTATTTATTAAATATACACTACCAGTTAAAAGTTTTTGAACAGTAAGATTTTGTTTTTTTTAAAGTCTCTTCTGATCACCAAGCCTGCATTTATTTGATCCAGAGTACAGCAAAAACAGCAACATTTTAAAATCTTTTTCCTATTTAAAATATCTGTTTTCTATTTGAATATATTGTAAAATGTAATTTATTCCTGTGATTTCAAAGCATTTTTAGCTTCATTACTCCAGTCACGTGATACTTCAAAAATCATTCTAATATTCTGATTTGCTGCTTAAAAAACATTTATTATTATTACTATTATGTTGAAAATAGCTGAGTATAATTTTTTAGGATTCGTTGATGAATACAAAGTTCACAAGGACAGCATTTATCTAAAATAGAAATCTTTTGTAACATTATAAATGTCTTTATCATCCTTTTTTTTTTATCAATTTAAAGCATCCTTGCTAAATAAAAGTATTAATTTCTACCATTTCTGAATGGTATAGTGTATGTTACAAAAGCTTTTTAATTTCAGATAAATGCTGATCTTTGAATTTTTCTATTGATCAAAAAGTCCTGAAAAAAAGTGCTCAGCTGTTTTAAGTATTGATAATAATAATACTGTTTCTTGAACAGCAAATCAGCATATTAAAATGATTTCTGAAGAATCACGTGACACTAAAGACTGGAGTAATGATGCTGAAAATGTAGCTTTGATGTATAGGAATAAATTACATTTCAACATATATTAAAATAGAAAACAGTTATTTTAAATAGTAAAAATCATCCAAAATTGTACTGTTTTTGCAATAAATGCAGGCTTGATTCTTTAAAAAACATTACAAATCTTACTGTTAAACTTGACTGGTAGTGTTTAAAAATGTGTGGTATTTTTTAATGAAATGGATGCATTATTTAAAGTAAGATGAATAAAATGCATACAGAAAAAAGATGGGGCGAATTTGCTTTTCATGCAAACTATAAATACAGTTGCTCATTGTTAATAACTTAAGTATTCAAATATATAAACAAATTAACATTCATTGCGTTTATGAATTTAGCCAACGTTTTTAATCCCAAGCAACTCTTAGTATAAGTTAACTGACTGATAACATAATATGAATTATGCTTTAAGTACTCTTCACAGGTAGTTCATGTTAGCAGTTTTATTAACTAATGTTAATGTACTGTCATAAAGCGTAAGCGGGAAGCTTTCTGACACACATTTACGTGTGTGACTGAAAATAAAATGTCTGTGGTTGAGCCCTAGATACTCATCCTAATTTTACCAGCCAATACATGATACCATTAGCATTTTATGCATTCTTACCATTTTATGTAGAGCGTGAAATTCACTGTATCGTTTCTCGACAGTATGCTGTCTGCCACACATGAGCACCTCGATCTTAAAAACCTAGAAAGACAAAGTGCGTTTTCATTATTTTTTCTACACATGATGAAGCGAACGGCTCATATGCATCAATGCAATCACTTTAGATAGAGTATTTCAAAACCTAGATATCGTTTTTGGGCATTATAGGCGGGGTTGAAGAGTTACAATTCAGTTCAAACGCGCCCGAACATGCTCAAGTAGACAGCACACTAGGTTTTGAGACACTGCCAAAACCTCTACGCCTCACAATCGACATTAATCGTTATTCACTGAGGTGAAGCGTGATGTTTGTCACCGTGCATTTTAATGAGAGCGTGTTCACGCTCGCTGGCTCGATCTGATAAGAGATTTTAACTCACCGTGTAGCCCTTCTCCACGTTACTGCCCTCCGATCGAAAAGACGGGATTGACACTTCTATAGGATGCATGACACAGCGAGAAATATCCGCTATTATGTGGCACAACAGGTCAAATTGTTGGTGGGTCCTTCACTGTAATTTTACTGCTTGTCAAGTTCACTGGGCGCCTGACATGGGAAGAATTGAAAATATTCCACGCGCTTCTTCTCCATCGTATGCGGGAGGTTCAGCGGTTAGTCTGCAGATGTAATGCTGCCACCTGTCGTTCTGAACGGGAAATACATCATCGGCTTGGCACCCAGAAAAATAAACATTTGCTGAAAATTGACTCACCCTCAGGCCATCCAAGATGTAAATGAGTTTGTTTCTTCGCCGGAACAGATTAGAAGAAACTGAGCATCACATCACTTGCTAACCAATGGATTATTTGCAGTGAATGGGTGCCGTCAGAATGAGAGCCAAACATCCACAAGTATAATCCACACGACGCCAGTCCCCTAATTAACGTCTTATCGAGCTAAAAGGTGCGTGTTTGTAAGAAACAAATCCATCATTAAGACGTTTTTAACTTAAAAGCCTTCCAGATGTGAGCAGGGGCGGACTGGGAAAAAAATACAGGCAGGGAAATCAAAATTAGTACAATTATAGTTACATCTTGAATATATCTTTATAGAAAAATCTTAAAACCGAACATGTTTTTGCATTATCATGGGTCATTTTTGTCCTAAGCAAAAAAATAACAATGGTATTATTAGGCCCATGGTAAACCACGTTTTTGTTTTTGGCAGATTGTTTCCCATTTGTATAAGCAGAGTTTTACTACAAATTGCAAACCATAGCAAAGCCATTGTTAATTTGTGTTTACCATGGTTTTAACTATAGTAACCATGGTTTTTGGTTTTATTTTTATTAAAAACACGGTTAATTTTAATAAGGGTTGTGTTGTTGTCTGCCTTCCCTGGTGAAAAAACCAGCATATGCTGGTTAGGTATGTTTTGATGCTGGTTTTTGCTGGTCATGTTGCTGGTCAAGGACCAGCTTAAACCAGCATCAAAACATACCTACCAGCATATGCTGTTTTTCTCACCAGGGTTAGCTCCCTATGAACCCGTTTTAAAATGATGTGAATATTTGTCGGCTAAATTCCAACTCCTTACAATTGTAATTATGTCCTTTTGTTATTTTTGCAGTAATTGACTGCTACTGCTAACATTTGCTAGCAATTTAATACTTAACTAAGTAAACAAAGACACAGCCACAATAGTCTATTTACAGATGTGACTGACTTGCACTTGAAGTCCTGAACAGGACAGTTTTTTTTCTCTCTGCTCCACCTGGACATCCTTTTGGTGGATTCATGATTTATTAGTTTTATTACTGAATGGCGAATTCTGACATAATCATTTTCATACATTCGACAGCCAACAAAAACAACATAAAGAAACACAACACCCCCCTATCTGAGGGTTGTTCCCCCTAAAAATACCATTACGAGCGACTCTGTATATTATAAATAATAATAAAATAAATATACTTAAAATAATTGTGTAAGAAGTAAAACAATATAAACGCAGAAATGCGTTTTAAGTTCAGAAATGTTTTGAGTCTCCCCTCCGTTGCCTCACAGTGGTTTGGTCCACTCCCTGCTTTCCCCCTTTACTGATACACACAGGAGTCTGGTGCGGTGGGAGAGAGCAAAGTTCTTCAGTAGTTATGTGTGTAAGTAACTTAGGCTGTCAAGGCTATTTTATTCACTTTAAACATTGGGTGAAGTGATTCTTTGTCTTTAATACAGATAATGCTGGATCATTAATAGATTAATCATGACAAAAAATGATGATATCTGATGTATTTTTCTATGAGTGATTATAAGGTTACCAAGCTTAGCTTGTTTAATACCTTAGCTTGTCACCCACTACAACTAACACGGCGATAAGCCTGTGTGTGAACTGATATTAGGCTAATATTGTAGACCTACCGATGTGTTGAGTTTTACTCAATGTGATGTTAAGTGGCAGTTTGCTGTGGGGATTGCTGTGGTTGAATATCTAAATAAGAGACGTCCTTGGTCCAGACAAAACCTAAAATACTATGTGGAGGACGCAACCCTGGTGAAAAAAAACAGCATATGCTGGTAGCTATGTTTTGATGCTGGGATGCTGGTTAGGTATGTTTTGGTGCTGGTTTAAGATGGTCCTTTGCTGGTCCTTAGCTGGTTTATGCTGGTCATGTTGCTGGTCAAGGACAAGCATAAACCAGCTAAGGACCAGCATAGACCAGCTTAAACCAGCAAAGGACCAGCATAAACCAGCTAAGGACCAGCATGGACCAGCAAAGGACCACCTTAAACCACCACCAAAACATACCTAACCAGCATCCCAGCATCAAAACATAGCTACCAGCATATGCTGTTTTTTCACCAGGGAAAATAATCCAGTAATTATAATATGACCGCGTGGTGAACCTATGAACCAAACTCATATTTAAACATGGTCTCCATGCTATGTACACATGCTGTACAATATCTATCATTACAAGTAAAATTTTGGCTGATTATTTCCCCTTCAAATATTGCTGTTGAGAAATTTTTGAACAAACATTTTCTGAAATTTAAGCATGATTTATGGTGCTAATAGTGTTTTCACGACACGTCATCAATCAGCCATATTGGCGGGAACTAATGAAAACAGTGCCACTGAACCGATCGCATTTACAAATTTTGCTAATTATTACTGCTGAAAAATGGTCAGGAATTTTCATGTTTTGGGCTGGAGTAATCATCTGGACAGGGAATATATTTGAAGTACTATAGACAGTTAAAAGTTATAGCAAATCAGGGAAGCATGCGAAAAAACTGTCTGAGGAACAAAAGGCGTTTGTGGTTGGCCAAACTGAACCAGGATTTCCAGAGCAAGAATCTTGAGAGCATTCATGTTTGTTCTTATCATTTCCGGTCAGGTAGGTGAAATATTGCTTACTAAGTCCTTCTAAATATGATTTAGCAGCTTCCACATGTTTTTTCCATGGTTTAGCAGAACAACATATTCAGTAGTACATTAACTGTGCGATCCATGCTGTTGTTTCCATCCGAGTTTCGCCAACATGGCCGCGCATCTGGGTAACTGACCAAACCGTGATGTAAGTGCAAACCCTCTATTACCATAATGTTTGAGTGGCAAGTCAGAATACAAGACAAAGTCATTTCATGAAGCTGAGTGTGAAGTTATTTATTCAAGTAATTCTCATTTCATATACATAAAACGTGTTGCAGTAATATGAGCATCTGTATATAAATATCTACTTAGAATACACAACTAAAGCATCGCTCTAGCACACTAAAGCATGTTTCAGGTAAAAACCCTAGCGTGGATCAATATCTGAAGGTTTAACGTTTGCAATTTACCAGTCTGAGAGATTGATGCAGAATGATTTGGGGAATGTGTGGTATCTCTGCAAACTGTGGTGGTTTCTGGCGGTATAACCACCATTTCTTCCAAATTTCTATAGGAGGAATCCAGCACAATATGACCGTGGACTCTTTGTTTTCATAGCAAAGAAACGACAAAAAATGATAATGCAATTCACTTTAAAACTGGACTTATGCCTCAGGTTTTTATATTCTGTGACATAGTCAACACTAAAATGCCCCGCTGATTATTGGCTCTCACAAACAGGAAAGTGGCCCATGATTGACGTCCAATCATCTGTTCGCTTTATCGCAGGTTTTTTACCATTTATCATTAATTTCTTATGGTCTTTCTCTATTCCTTAGGATCCATTAGTAGATTCTTAATACCTGAAATAAATGTAGCATATTAATGTTTTTGGTTTAAATAGTCAGTTGAAACATACGGTATAAATAATAAATGAAGTGTACTCACTGTGAAATTTGACATCCTGAAACATAAACGTAGTTTCCGGTGTAACGTACTTCACACCGCACAATATTGTTAGTGTAGTCTGACTCTGGCACTTGGTAACTGGGATTTATACTAACCTAAACCAGAAAGGGAAAACAGGCTGGGTGTGAGGAACATGATATTGGATATTTCTTAAATGCAATAAGTCTTTGATTTGATTAGCGGTTATAAACCTTGAGGATGTAGTTTCCAGGTTTCACATCAGTAATATCTATCCACTGGCAGTCGATGTCGGCATTGTAAGTGTCATAGCACCCGGGACTCAGGCCCTGGAAATACAAAAACAGTATACATTCAGAACACGAACATGTAAATTGGGTATGGAAGCACAATGTAAAAACCAAGCAATAAGCATTATACAGCATCTTCTCAAAGTACCATGGTATTACCATATTATACCATCACTCGACCATGCTACTGTCTGCCAGTGTCAAACATATTTTATTAAGGTCACTTTATTCTTGCAGTATCTTCATAATATTGACAGTAAGGACTGCTTTTAACAAAAGGCTGTGCCTAAAAACTTAGTGAGCTGCCTACATAGGCAGCATTTTTAACATTATTAGATGTGTTCACGACGCATTTTGGCATTTGTTCTTGACAAACATCCCCGAATGCATTGTGAATCCATCCAAGAGGGTGGACAACCCTGCTGAAAAAAAAAAAAACTAAAACCAGCCCAAGCTGGCTGGCTGGTTTTAGCTGGTCAGAAGACTGATTTTAGAGGGGTTTTGGCCACCTCCCTAGCTGGTCAGGCTGGGAGACCAGCTGGAACAACCAGCTAAAACTAGCTTGACCAGCTTAGTCAGGCTAGGAGACCAGCTAAAACCAGCTACTTCCAGCTTAAACCAGCTAAGACCAGCCAACCATCATAGGCTGGTTTAAGCTGTTTTTTTTTTTACCAGGGAATGCAGGAGAAATATAAATTGTATCTACATAATAGCATTTAGTATTGAAAAATATTGCAGAAGAGATATCAACAAAAATTAGATATTTTATCCAATATATGTATTTTTTTTTTTTTTTACATATTTCTTATGTTTGTTTGAGTAGTGTTGTTAGCTTAGCAACATGCTACATAATGGCAATCAGTATTGAAAAATATCACATAAAATGTATATGTATTTTTTTTTATTTATATATTACGTTTACTTGAATAGTGTTGTCAGCTTAGCAACATGCTAACTTCAAAATCATTGTGAATTGAGTGTTCTGAGTTTTTTTTTTTTTTTTAATAAAATCACTGTTTTTATAATGTACAAAGATCCAAGTCTGTCACATATAAAGTTTCATTTCAGTTATGTAGTTTATTTCTTATGTTTATTGAAGTGTTGTTATCTTAGCAACATCGATTCACAGTGGATTTCTAAGACTTTGCTAATCTCAAGGTCTTAGAAATCCACTGTGAATCGAGTCTTCTGTGAGTTTTTCATAAGATTTACAGTTTTTATAATGTACAAAGTTACAAATCTGTCACATCAGGTTTCATTTCAGTTATCCCTGCCGAAAAAAAAAACAAAAAAAACAAAAAAAAACAGTTAAAAATGGCCTAAGCTGGTTGACTGCTCAAATTAACATTATGTTAAAATTAAAGAATTAAAGAAGAAGAAATTTGTCCCCACGTTACAAAATTAAAGAATGTTAAAAATACAAATATAGGATAAAATATCTCATTTGTCTTAAGATCAAAACATTGTATGTGATATTTTTCAATACTGAATGCAATTATGTAGATATAATTTATATTTCTCCTGCATTCCCTGGTGAAAAAACAAAAACAGCTAAAACCAGACTAAGCTGGTTGGCTGGTCTTAGCTCTTTTAAGATGGGAATAGCTGGTTTTAGCTGGTCTCCCAGCCTGGCTAGGCTGGTTTTAGCTGTTTGTTCTAGTTGGTCTCCCAGCCTGACAAGCTAAGACCAGGCTAAATGACCAGCTAAAACCAGCCAACCAGCTAGGCTGATTTTTTTCAGCAGCAATGTAGTTAAATGTATTTCTTTGTTTATTTAAGTAGTGTTGTTATCTTAGCAACATGCTAACCTCAAAGTCTCAAAAAAACAGCTATGACCAGGATGGATGACCAGTTAAAACCAGTCAACCAGCATAGGCTGGTTTTAGCTGGTCATCCATCCTGGTCATAGCTGGTCAAGAGGCTGGTTTTGAAGGGGTTTTGACCACTTTTGTAGCTGGTCAGGCTGGGAGACCAGCTAAAAGCAGGTACTTAAACCAGCTAATAAGACCAGCCAACCAGTGTAGGCTGGTTTTTGCTGTTTTGTTTTTTTTTGTTTTTTTTTTGCAGCAATTCATTGTGAATTGATTCTTTTGTAAGTTTTTCATTAAAAACAAAAAGTTCCAAATTGATCACATATGTGGTTTCATTTCAGTTATGTAGTTTAATTAATTTTTTTCTTTCTTTCTTTAAGATTTATTTTTGGCATTTTTGCCTTTTATTAGGATAGGACAGTATTTCAGACAGGAAGCGAACTGGGAGAAAGAGAGGGTGGACAGGTTTGGGAAAGACTCGAACCGCAAAGGTGCTATTGGCACAGACATTTAATGTATTTCTTAAGTTTATTGAAGTATTGTTGTTAGCTTAGCAACATGCTAACCTCAGAGTCTTTTGAAATCCATTGTAAATTGAGTTCCTCTGTGTGTTTTTAATGAGAAGCATTATTTTTTATAATGTGCAGTAGTTTCAAACCAGTCACAGGTTTCCTTTCAGTTATGTATTTTTGGAATGGAGTCATTGAAATATATACATTAATAATAAATGAGAGTGACCTGAGTGTGGGAGGTGCAGGCGTATCGTCGATAGTAGCCGTAGTCACAGGACGTGTCCTCCAGACAGAAACTGGCCTTATGTCCCTCCGCTACTCTTATCTGAGAACTGGCGTCCAGCAGGTCATAATGACTGAACTCATCCATGCTGTGGTAGTGCCTAGAAATAGCGAAGTAAATCAGGTTATCATCATCTATCACTTCCAAACTGGGGGCATTTTAGATTTTGCCTGCCTTTTGGGAATCGCATTGCTAGGTGGGTTAGTTAATAGGATTTTGAATGCCTGCCATTAGTTTTCAACGCTTTAATCCAATTAATGAATTTCCTAAACTCTGGGACATATATCAGATCTTCAGGAAGAAAAGAATGTCATGCGGAGCCTTTCCAAAAGAACTCCACGGCCAATGTGTGAGCAGGAATTTACACCACTCAGACCTCTGCTATTTCACCTCAAATAGTCTCAGTGGAGCCAGTGAAATTGTTAAAGGGGCAGTCCACCAAAAATGTAAATTTTCTCTTTATTTTTCATGTTCTAACCACAAAAGGAGAACATCTTAAGATGGTTTTTCATGCAATTACAATAAATGGGGACGTTCAAGCTTCAAAAATGCACCATGAAAGCATCATAAAAATGATTTGTGCACTCTACATCGTCTTCTGAAGAAATACAATAGCTAAGAAACAGACTGAAATTTAATATTCCCCTACTAGCAAGCTGTTAATTTGAGAATCACCACTGCCTGAGCTGAGCTGAATCAGAGCAGTCTAATTCGTTAAGATATAATTCATATTTGTTACCCTAGACCACAAAACTAATCATAAGTAGCATGGGTATATTTGTAACAATAGCCAACAATACATTGTATGGGTCAAAATTACTAATTTTTCTTTTATGCCAAGAATCATAATGATATTAAGTAAAGATCATGTTCCATGAAGGTATTTTGTAAATTTCCTACTGTAAATCTATCAAAACTTAATTTTTAATTAGGAATATGCATTGCTTAGAACTTAATTTGGACAACTTTAAAGGTGATTTTCTCAATATTTAGATTTTTTTTGCACCCTCAAATAGTTGTATCTCGGACAAACCATGCATCAGTGAAAAGCTCATTTATTTAGCTTTCAGTTGATGTATAAATCTCAGTTGACCCTTATGACTGGTTTTGTGGTCCAGGGTCACATTTATGAACAAACCTTTTAGATTGTTTCTGTGAAATGGTTTATTCAGACCGTTTTTGTGATCTGAATCAATGATTCATTGAGTCATCAAGAGCTCAAAAGAACAGTTCATTCATGTATTGGACTGTGCTACACTCAAGAGACTAATAATATCACTCTGACTCATTTTATGATGTTCTGCATCATTCTTGAAGCTTAAAAGCTCCAGTCTCTATTCATTGTAATTATATGGAAAAAACTCTTTCTCCTTTTATGCTCTAAAGATAGTCATGCAGGTTTGGCATGAGTAAATGATTCAAAAAAGTAATTTCTGGGTAAAATATTCCTATAAACCACGTGGAAAAACTGCAGCATAAAAAAATCATGTCATATTATCTTAGTGGAATTAATGCAGTATAAAAAATAAATAACAACCAGAAAACATTCATATTCTGACATGTCAAATAAATGCAGGTCAGCACACAGACCGTACGCCTCATTTATGCATAAGACCTAAAGTCATTGTATACACTGGAGCTCATCCAAATGTACGCCGTAGTTGGTGGTGAGACACGGCTTACTTCAGAACGAAACTATGCAGTGAGCCATTACTGAGTCAACTAAAGTATATGCAGCAATAGTGGGCCTCTGCTAAGTGTTTTCATTTAGACAAGAACACAGGCCTTTTCTCTTGCAAAAACAGCACCACCAGCAATAGATTTAGATATCAGTCAGATACAACACTCAAACCATGATAAAGCTTCACAATCTTGCTTTTGCTTAAGGAATTCATTTCATTGCATCATATATCTGCTCCCTTTAGAGTAGTGGTCTGTGATGCATTACTAAACATGCAGAAAATGCTGCAGATTCAAACTTACTGATGACAGCTGTGCCATTCCCAGGTGTAGCGTGGCCTGCTGGGAAGAAAGTCGGAGGTGCCTTGGTTCTTGACTCGCTGAGGGAACCTCAGCAGCATACGCGTGTCGTAGTCTCTCACGCTGGACCTGTATGCAGTGCTACTCGACAAAAACAACCCAAGGGTTACAAAATATCAGACATTCCTTAAGTGTCTCATATTGTCCCAGCAGCTTTCAGAATGTGTATCTTGGCCCCGTGGCCACATTTTAACTGCACATGGAACAACTACAGATGCACGTTTCCAAAGAAAGTTTTGTGCGCCCCAGTAATGTGTTTCGCAGTCATGCATGTGATTAATTTTTCCCATGTAAACAGCTTTATGTGAAATGTGTTTGTAGGGTTTCTCGCTTCCTAACGTGGCAGGACTTTCGTTTAATTCTTTCCCCTCTCACAGGGCTGGTTTGAGTTATAGGATGTTCCTACCACATGGGTTTTAAATAAGTTCTCATGACTCATCTGTTACACTTGGAGGAATGCGAGCGAGCTAGCTCTCTTTCTCTGCTTGCAGCGCTGCACCAAAAATCTTGATTATGTTCTTCTGGTTTACATCAATAATAATACCTCGCCAAGCAGTTTTCCTCAGCGGCACATCTGAGATTGTACATTGGAACTCTCTGCACGTAGGCGGATGCTTGGATGTAGTACGGGTCTCCAACAAGATCAGGCAAACCTATGGAACACTGAAATGTTTTATTAAAAGATACAAGAAAATGCACAGAATTAAAATGCTAAATAAAAGATTATTTAAAACAGCTCAAACCAAGTGTCTAAAACATCAAATTGGACCACCCTGACTAACAAACCACTTTAGCCTTATTTTTTTTTCTGCAAGGATGCCATTATTTTAAACTAAGAGTTTCAATTAAATTAAACACATGTAATCTTGCCATTAAAATAGAAGAGAGGAGGATCCAATGGCATCATGCATTTCAATAGGTGCCAAGAATTTTTCCTTCATAATTTTTGTGACCCTGGACCACAAAATCAGACGTAAGCACAGGTAATTTGTAGCAATAACCAACAAATACATCGTATTATCAATTTTTCCTTTTATGCCAGAAATCATTAGGATATTAAGTAAAGATCATGTCCCATGAAGATATTTTGTAAATTTCCTACCATAAATATAATAAAACTTACTTTTTGATTTGTAATGTGCATTGCTAAGAACTTCATTTTGACAACTTCAAAGGCGATTTTTCTCAATAATTGGATTTTTATTACACATATAACTTGACTGGTGTGGTTTTCATTGAACCAACACATGGTGGACAGATTATGCATTTTGGGACTGGATATAATTGACCAAAATTAAACATTCGAACGATCGATTTCAAACGCAACACTGCAAATCAGTTTTTGCCCACAGTAATTATGCAAAGATGTGCACGGAGTATTTATTTTTATTTATTTATTTTATTTATTTTTTATTTTTTTGAAAAGTTGCCAAATCCACAAAAAATTAACGTTTGAATAAGCCTGATGCAAAAAGTACAGAAAGTCAGTCAGTCAGATAAATAGATGGATTTGGTCCTTACCATATTGGAAGTATCTAGTACCATATCCCGGGCGTTGTGCAGGACGGGGTCTCTCGTACGTGTCATAATAGTTATAATACGGATTGTCCTGGTCAGTAGACTTGTATGGATTGTAAGGATCATCTCCAGCCATCACTTCATCTTCCTGTGCGAGTTTGTCGGTGCCGTTGACCGATGTTTGCGTCTGCTCCGTGTGATTCCTGCGCCCGTGTGATCCTCTGGGGCGCGCTCCATCGCCACCTGATAACCAGCGTGGGACAGTACCGCGCGTACCGCTACCTGACGGCAAGCGCGAGGACCGGCTCTGGGAGGGTCGTAAAGAAGAAGAAGTAGAAGAAGCTGAGCCGTCGGTTCTCGTAGCCGCATCATCATTGCGGACAATGGCTATCGGCCTGGCTTGAGCCGTCTGCTCTTTGTTTCCGTCTCGTTTTAACGGTGGTTGATATTCCGAGCCTTGACTTAATATACTGAAGAGTTTGCCGTTGTGCTGCCATTGTATGGTTTGTCTGAGAGCTGCCGCTCCACTGTTGCCCTGACGCTGAGAAAAACCAGTTTGTACAATGCAACTTAATAAACACACATGTGCAAATGCGTAAATTAAGGTGTCAATTAAATTCGCACGCATTTTTATGTTAAATTGACTTGTCCAGTTCTTCTGCTTGCCGAAGTTCCAGTAACTGAATTGGGGAAACAAAAAACTGGACTAAGTTGTGCTCTTTCATAAAGCTTGTTTGAAAATAAAAAATAATAAATTAATTAAATTAAATCAAGTGAGACTTACATAACGGAAAGGTGAGATCTCAGTGCGACCTCCTATTGCTCTGCACTTGGACTAACTGATGTGATGCGCAAGTGTAAGCGGGAGGAGGAGCTGATTTTTTAAAGTTTTTTGTTATACAAGCTCCGGTAACGGAAAAGCCCCTTTCTTATGAAACGGTAAAACGTGAGGTTTAACATGTTCAAAAGAAGACACAAATATGCGAAGAATTTGTGAAAATAACCTAAAACTACTGTCCCCGTGACCTACTTTACATCAGTGCAAAAATATTTGCTGACATTTTCCTCAGTGCTGTGCATTCCCACAGACATCAAAATATTAAAAAAAAAAAAATGTACAAAAAGATAAAACAGGAGATACCTAGTGTAAAAAAAAAAAAAAAAAATTCAAGTGTAACCAAATAAGACGTACTCTTGATTGCGCGAATCTTGATAATTATTTTTCAACATATTTATAAATAAAAAACAATAAGTTTAATTTTTTATGCATTTTCTCTTCTAATGAATTAATAAATACAGATATAAAACTGTTTCAGTTAATAATGTTTTCTTTAAAGGGATCATCGGATGCCCATTTTCCACAAGTTGATATGATTCTTTAAGGTCTTAATGAAAAGTCTATAATATACTTTGGTCAAAAATTCTCAATGGTTGTTTAAAACAACACCCTTTTTACCTTGCCAAAATCAGCTCTGCAAAAATTATCTCATTCTGGCGAGGCTGCTTTAAATGCAAATGAGCTCTGCTCGCCCCGCCCCTCTCTTCTCTCTGTGGAGTGACGAGCTTGTTTACTTTAGCTGCATTTAGCCACTAAACTTGCTAACTAGCACTTTATTAGGAAAGGCGATCGCAAAGATTCCTAAAAAAAACCCTTATACTTACTTCTGCTCTAAGTGAAGCTGGATCATGAATGATTTGCACGAAAATAGACGGATATATGTAGATCGGGAGGCGCATTCCATTCACAAACAAACATAATTAACTGCATCTTCAGTGGCTCAGATGTCGGGAGTAAATGTTCAAACAACATGTAAAACTGAACTTAGCATCCGATGACCACTTTAAAATATTATTCACGAAAGATGTTTGGATAAAGTTACACTCTAAAAAATGCTGGGTTAAAACAACCCAACTTGGGTTATTTGACATCCCAGCGCTGGGTAAATAGGCCTATTGGACAGAACACATACTGGGTTATTTTGATCAATTGAAGACAAATTTAATTTATTTGGGTGAATACAGCATCGTTTACAATACATACATTTAAACTCATTTAACACGCATTTTAGACATAAAAAATGTAACATTTAAAAGTAGAATTTTAAATTTTAGTGTATTCAACCGTTCTCTGTAATCACTTTTTACCGAAATAGCGCTAATTCTCATGTCGGTGTATCGCCGAAATCTGAGCCATTGAAGGGCTGCTGTTCGCCTGATTAACTGCGAACTTCAGACCGCGGCCTCGCATTTTACTCGTAGCTGAAAGATGCCATGACTAACTCCAAAAACTGCCAAACAGTACTGACATTAGAGAACATATTTTAAGATTGAACTCAGTACAATAATGAATAAAATCCATTTATTTTATGTAAGGCAAAAGGCGTTTCCATCCTGCGAAACAACCGCAGCTGACTGACATCTTGTCTTTATGTTGCATTGTGTAAAACAACACAATTTACAGCACAATAAAGACTTCATAAATGAAATAAAATGTTTACAAAACTTTATTACACTGAAGAAGTACAAATCAGCAGCGCTGAGAACCACTTTCTCCTGTGGAGAACTCAAAAATCCCACACTCTGACTGACTGTAACTCAGCAGCTGGGTTGTTTCGTCAGAGACAGGCTCAACCCAATGGCTGGGTGGAAAAAATAACCCAGCATTAAAAATGACCCAGTAACTTGGTTACAGAAAAACTACCCAGCACCTGGGTAAAAAATCTTAAAAATAACCCAATAAAATGACTCAACAAGTTGAACCCAGCATTTGGGTTAAAACAAATAACCCAGCACCTGGGTAAACGTATTAAAAATAACCCAATAAAATGACCGAATGGGCTGAACCCAGCATTTGGGTTAAAAAAATAACCCAGCACCTGGGTAAACGTATTAAAAATAACCCAATAAAATGACCGAATGGGCTGAACCCAGCATTTGGGTTAAAAAAATAACCCAGCACCTGGGTAAACGTATTAAAAATAACCCAATAAAATGACCGAATGGGCTGAACCCAGCATTTGGGTTAAAACAAATAACCCAGCACCTGGGTAAACGTATTAAAAATAACCCAATAAAATGACCGAATGGGCTGAACCCAGCATTTGGGTTAAAAAAATAACCCAGCATTTTTTAGAGTGTAGAAATGATTTTTGCATCTGCATTTCTCAACATGTTGTGTCGTGACAAATCCCTCCCAGTCTGACTTTTGGATGAACTTAAAAAAAAAAAAAAAAACTCTTGGCAAAATGTCTCCATATCAATGTTCTCATAGAATGAGGACTGCAAAGTAAGCAAAACAGATTTACACTACATTGTCTGTTCAGGAAGCTGTTGCTCATGAAACAACATCCGTTTTTATGTTCCTCCTATAACTTTTGCTAAATCCTTTATTACTTTACAGCTCTTTTCTGAAAACAAAGTTATGTGTGGGGGCTTTACAGCTTTATGAGGTGCTACATTAAACATCACGTGCTTAGTTACA
Organism: Labeo rohita; assembly: GCF_022985175.1. Classification (NCBI taxonomy): domain Eukaryota; kingdom Metazoa; phylum Chordata; class Actinopteri; order Cypriniformes; family Cyprinidae; genus Labeo; species Labeo rohita. The sequence continues at coordinate 16,728,001 of NC_066878.1, forward strand.
GTAAGAGTTGGAAACTGTTCTACGTTCATCACATCATGCACTGTTTATAACATTCAATCATAAACTCACCTGGGCCACCCAGACCTTAACGTAGATGCCTTCTTCCACTCTTTCCCTTAACTGTTAGGGTACATACTCTCATTTGACCCAACTACTGCCTTATACTTTCCCATGAGCAATGCATCCTATGGCTAGCATAATTGATAGTTAGAAAAACTTAATCAATGGTCTCCAAATTCTGCGTCTAGCCTCTTAAACCACTCATGCCCAGTGACAAACCGCAAAGGACCAACATTGCATGAGTAGATAGAGAGGTTTCCAAAGTCTTTTTCCCTCTCTTTTCAGTGAACCAACAGAAAATATCCTTTAAATTCAAGGCTTCACTGAACGTGTGTCATAAATTACATAGATGATATTTCATTGTGGCATTCACTCTCAGCCCATAGACTATGTATTATCTTAGTCAATTTAGAATGAATCTCTTTGAGATGAGATATTCCATATTTATCATCCACGAGTGCAATGAACTTCCATCATGCAAACTCTGTTGCGGACACTAGAGGGCACATTTTAACTTAACAATAGTATGGTATTCTTACACACATACTAAAGATTTGCTAACTGCAGCAACTGAGATATTTTGTAACCTCATTTGGGTAAATTTATTCAGAACAACTTGCCCGACTTTCAAACTTAAAATAATGCAAATAGAAAAAAAAGGTCTTTTACTAGAATAGTTCAAACTAAAAAATTACGCTGACAATTTACTCACCTTCAAGCCATCCAAGATGTAGATGAGTTTGTTTCCTCATCAGATTTGGAGAAATGTAGCATTACATCACTTGCTCACTAATGGATCCTTTGCAGTGAATGGGTGCCGTCAGATTGAAAGTCCAAACAGCTGATAAAAACATCACAATAATCCACAAGTAATGTGTGTAATCCATGTTAGTAATAAACAAATCCATCATTATGACATTTTTAAGTCCAAACCATTGATTCCTGATTACATTTGAGTCCTCAATCCATAATATTGCTTTGTTTCCGTGAAAAAGTTGTTAGTCTGAATCAGGAGAGAAATATGCACAGATAAACAAATGTGGCTGGATGTGAGAGGACAACAGGGGATAAACTTCTTCACTGGAGGAAGCGTTATTATGGATTATGGAACAGAATTGTTAAAAAACATCTTAATAAATGATTTGTTTCTTACAAACATGAAGCTTTTACTTCACAAGATGTTAACTGATGGACTAGAGTCATGTGGATTAGTTGTGAATAATGGTGATGTTTTTATCAGCTGTTTGGACTCTCATTCTGACAGCACCTATTCACTGCAGAGGACCAGATGTTGGTGAGCAATGCTAAATTTATGCTAGATCTTATGCTAAATTTCTCCAAATCTCTTCTGATGAAGAAACAAACTCATCTGATAGTGAGTACATTAACAAATTTTCATGAACTATTCGTTTAAGAAATAAAGTAGGACATGTTTTGAATGCCTTAATGCTTTTATAAAATTAAATAATCAAAATATCAAAAATACTAAAATGTAAATTTTATTCTAAAATGTACTAACATTAATGGAAAGAATATAACTTTATTTTATCTTGAACGAACTGATTTCCACTAAAAAAAAAAACAGAGCATCTGTCAGTTATATACTAGCTGAACAGGTGATTCATGTCACAGCTGGAATGCTGCATCGACCAATCAGCATCCAGGAATCTGTCTTATAGTCTGCAGCGTGTTATGCGTTAAGTCCATGCTATGTTCTCCAGTTGTGTCATCAAAGAACCCGTAAATCAGTGTTAAATGTTAAGAACTGTATCAGTTGAATGTTTGATTTATTGTTATGCTGGTCCCGAGAAAATATGTAACACCCACACAGACTTCAGACTCAAAATGGGCCATATGAACATTACATGACCTCCCTGAACCGCCTGCGTAATGCTGAAACGTGCCAGTGGGGCTAATTTTGCACAAAAATGGACGTCTGCCCAAACTTTCTTGGAGGTATGCAAGTCTCAGATGAACTTTCTTAACAATGTGAAAACGTTGCAGTTGGCTCAAAAGTAGTAGGCTATGACAAGAATAAAATGAATGTAAAGTACATTGCAACAACACTTTTAACTGGCAGCGCGTTCTAAAATAAAACCATCAATTCCTATCCTCCTCCACGATATGCTGGCGCATTCAAAGATATAAATAAAAGTGTTTTTCTTCACAAGGACTCAGATGGGGTATTCAGAAAATGAAGCACAGGCTCCGAAAATCTATTCATACTCCACAAGGCCAGATTCAAACGTTTTAATAAAGTCTCGCATTCCAGTACAGCTGTCTGATATGTCAGCTGCAAGAAGGAAAAATAGAAAACACTTTGTCCTCGTCGTCTGAGAGCCACATGAACAGAACCAGCTGTACTGGGTCGCTGTTGATTTTTTGTACATCACCCGGTACGTTCAGCGCCTGGGCTTCCCTCTACTCTGGCAGCGGCTGCTGCTGCTTTCCTCAGGCAGTAGAGCCACATATGAAAGTAATTAACCTAGTTCCTCTGTCCACGTTGCTTACTTTCTCTTCAGTTCATAGGTAATGCAGTAAAAGTCGTCTGGTGAAAACACAGACAGACTAAAGTGGCGGTCAAGGAAATGAGGCAAAGCTGCGATTAATCATCATTTAGGCGGAAAACTGGAACGCGTTAGTGCGGTCACATTAGCGAAATTTCTCAGGCAAACTTATTCAACTGTCTGTTATCAATATTATAGAAATACACTATAAGCACCACTCACACAGAAGTCATTTTTTGTTGGTCAGCATCGCGAATTCGAGTGTCCAAAGCGAAACTCGTAATAGTGCGGATTCCTATCCACATTTTTTCCGTAAGGGCGCGGCTATTTGTACATTTATGGGTCAGGCTTCCGGTTTCATCCTCGTCCAGATATTTTTAGTTATACAAAACTTGCTTTGCTGCTTGAAATTGCACATTATTGTGTCTGACCATATTATTTTAATGTGTTGTCTTAATTATGTGCACACTAGTTTGTAGTGGAAACAGTTTTACCTTTTATTGCACGTCATTCTTCTCGTTAGCAGCTAATGAACAGAAAGTCTTACCCATAAGCTTACTTCCGCGTTGAAGAAAACGGTGGATAGAAATGACTGGATTTCGCTTGCGAAATTTTGCCGGGCAATGGTAAATGTGATTGCACTTGTAAAACCTACACAAGCAACATTAAAACATGAATTGCTTTCCTGAACTTCCTTTGGTATTTCCCGAAATGTTCTATGAACACTATTTTATAGTTCCCAAAAAGTTAATATTTGATTCCTGGGAATCAAAAACTAACTTTAAGGGAACGTTCTGTGTTTGGAAAATAACGTATGGGGAAAATCCCAATATAGCTTTTATCTGGATATTTTTTTTTTTATTTAATTTTTTTAATATCTAACATTACATTGCACAAAAGTGCATACAAGAAAACGTTTTTAAGCAACTTAAAGCAACTGACAAAAAAAAAATCTGTAACTTGGAGAAGTGTATCAAAATAAACTAGTAACTCGGCACAGCTTGTTTCAGATGATTTCACCTGAAAAACAGCAGGTTTCCATTACTCAGAGGCGAGGAGCGAAGCCTTAACTGGTATTGTGCACATCAACACTGGCCTACGTGGCACTCAGCACGTGTAGGCTGGATTGGGAGAGAATTCATTGAGAGCGAACAAGGGGAGGAGTCCCTCTCTCCTTTCGCAGAACACCAAGTAGTAACGTCTTCCCATATGCTCTTCTAAACATTTCTGTCATTCCCTTTGGGTCATTTTTGAATTCCCTCATTATAAATCCCATCGAATGGGAGCTGTTTATGGGTAGGAGTAAACCACAATGTTATCATTGGTGGTGACAAAAGAAGAATTCAAAGTGAGCTCAGACTTTTGGCTAAACATTAGATTTCCACAGAAATTCTTCTGAACATCACTGGTTTTGTAGACTGGCATTGTTTGTGTCTGTTTTCTTATAATAGGGTGAGATTATAGGTTGTTTGATTGAAAGTAGCAGAAGAAAGAGAGTTTAGTCTGAATGGATAATAATACAGACAATGGGGGACAAAAATAATATTGTGAAAGTAGAATTAGCTAGACAATATACAGCGGGTAAAATAAGTACTGAACACGTCACCATTTGTCTCAGTAAAAATATTTCTAAAGGTGCTGTTGACATGAAATTTTCACCAGATGTCAATTACAACCCAAACAATCCATACAAATACAAATAAAACAAATAATTTCAGAAATTAAGTTATGTGTAATAAAATGGCATGATATGAGGAAAAAAGTATTGAACTACTGAAAATTATTTAATACTTTGTACAAAAGTACGTTTTTGGTAATGACAGCTTCAAGATGCCTCCTGTATGGAGAAACTAGTCGCATACATTGCTCAGGTGTGAGCTTTATTTTTTTTAAACCAGGAATGCCTTCTAATTAATGATAGATTTTAGCTGCTGTCTTGGCTTTCCGTGCCTTTTTACACCTCCCTTTCTTCATGTGTTCAGTAATTTTTGCCCTGTGTCATTCCATTTTATTACTCATAACTTAATTTCTGAACTTTTTAATCATATGTACGGATTACTTGGGTTGTTACCGACATCTGGTGAAAATTTCAAGTCAACAGCACCTTTAGAAATATATTTACTGAAAAAAATAGTGACGTGTTCAATTCTTATTTTACCCTCTGTATACATAAATATATCCAGTAATACATTGTCTAAATAGATAAAAGTCTCTTGACAATGAACACATACATGCCCAATGTAAATCTATATGCAGCTGAAATGGACTCACATCTTTCAATGTGTAGTGAAATATTAATTAATAAGCTATGCAAAAACAACGTTGAGTTGGAAATATGTGATGCAGTTTTACGTAAAAATGTAATTTATAGGAGTATGATGCAAAAAAAAAAAGATGTTTTTTTTTTAATACATTTGCATACTGTTTGCAGTATACATGCTATACTGTAGCAGTAGTGAGTAATATAATAGTATACTATTCACCTTTCACTGTAGTGTAGTATTGGCGCCACCTGTTGGTAAAGTTATGTAACTATCAGCATCTGGCATCTTCATGTTTACTTTTTGAATCACTGACTTTTGAGAATATCTTACATTCTTTACTTTGTTCTTTACTTTTATGGAATGAAATTAATTTCAATCAATTTAGTCTTCCTACATTATTTTTAGGGATCCTGAATTTGGACAACAGTGTTCAGAAACACAAATTACAAAACAAAAAGTAAAATAAGTGATACAATCATGGCAAAAATATATGTGACCCTGGACCACAAAGACAGTCATAAGTGTCAATTTTTTGAAAATTGAGATTTATACATAATCAGAAAGCTAAAGCTTTCCAATGATGCATGGTTTGTTAGGACAGGACAATATTTGGCCAGGTTACAACTATTTGAATCTAAGTGGTACCAGAAATTCACCTTTTTGTCCGAATGAAGTTCTTACACAGTAAAAATAGATGGGTTATTTTTTTAACCCAATAGATGGGTTACACATATTGGGTCACTGTGTTGGGTTATTTTCTAAAACGTTGGGTTATTTTTTTTAAACATCGTTGGGTTGTTTTTAATAATAACCCAGCGTTGGGTTTAATTGGTTCCCGCGGCGACAGTTCAAATTTTAACGGTCGACAGTGTCTGACCACAGAAGAAGCTGCTGCTGCATCAGTGTGAGGTAAGTAATAGGGTTTAAATAACTCTTATAACATTATACTTATACGAAGAACGTGAAATGCACTTCAAAATTGAACTTTTGTTGTTGTATGTTTGTTTTTTTTTAACGAAGATGTAGTTTCCTTTAGTCAGTGTATTGTAACGTTACTGCAGAGAATGAGCTCCATTGTAAACGAATAACGTCACGTTAACTTAGCTGTCCCAGTTAGGTTGCTAGCAGTAATAAATTAAATAAACATTAGCAGAAAGTTGTAAAACTGTTTAGAGATGTATTACAGTAACCTAAAGTTAATAATGTATGGTGGAATGTATACAGGACTACTTACATTACTGAAATCACCGTCTACCATTACTACAGGTTTAGTATTATTTTACAGCTGATGAAGGGTTCTAGACATACGGTTTCTGACTACAGTTTGTTTGGTCGCATTAATGGTTATCACATTTAACTTTATATGGGAAATGGCTAATGTTAAATGAGACATTGTTGATTTAAACCGCGCCGCACGAACCTTTCAACTTCGGTCCAGTATGTAACCTTAGCTCAGCGGCAGCTCAGAGAGATGCGCTCAAATTCAGTTAATTCTCTGTTTAGAAAAGTCTACAAATAATCACATTTCCCAAAAGCAAGACGTGATGGGAGAAACGAAGCTTTTCAAAGTTTCGAATCAATTAAACGAATCGCTTAATTCGCAAAATGATTCACTGCTTCCAATCGTTCGTGACACAACGGCGACGCCTGCTGGTCAAAACAAGGCAAGCGTCAGTTGTTTGGAAAGCGAGCACTAATTGGAATAACACTAAATGTGTTTTTATGGTTTATTTATATTGAATATTGTTATGCATATATTAGATTCGCCTCTAATTACAGCCATTTCTATTATAAGCTATGACAGATTTGCATGTTTTTTTAAATGTGTACTAAATGTGTTTATACTTATTTTTAGACATTGGGTTCTTCAGTGAAGGAAAAATTACAACAGTGGAATCTCATACATTAAACATCCACATGCCAATTAACTGAAATATTTCAAGGTAAGTAAACTATTTATATTAGTGATCCATATACATTACCAGTCAAAAGTTTTTGGACAGCAAGATTTTTAATGTTTTTAAAGAATTCCCTTCTGTCTAAGCCTGTATTTATTTCATCCAAAATACAGCATTTAAAATAACCGCTTTCTATTTGAATATATTTAAAATGTAATTGTCCAGTCTTTTCAAAGCTTTTAAAATAGAAAGCAGTTATTTAAAATAGTAAAAATATTTCACAATATTACTGCTTTTACTGTATTTTGGATCAAATAAATACAGGCTTAGTGAGTAGAAAAGAATTCTTTAAATAACTTTAAAAATCTTACTGTTCAAAAACTTCTGATTAGTAGTGTAGGTTTTCCAACAATTATGAAAAAATGTTTCTAGTTTATCTGTAAAATGTTTCTTCTTCTGCTTCATCTTATCACAGAGGAAGGAGTCAATGAAGGAAGTTTTATGCGACCGGATGACACCAGCATTGCTGCACTAACTCCAAGAGAAGAAGTTTTTAGCATTTTCAACGGTGAAACAGTGGAACAGAAGACCTTACTACAAGCAGTGGATCTGTGTTTCAGACATTTCTACATTTATGACATCTACTACCCAAAGCTCCTCTGCACCCATTTGCAGCACACAGTCTTTAATATTCCAGGAGTTCTTTCAACACATTACCTCTTCCTTAGAAACTTTGTATTTATTGATCCGTAAAAACTTTTTATGTTGCTGATTATCAGCAAGTCCAGCAGCCAGCAGATTTACTTTGTTTTATTATTATTATTATTATTATTATTATTATTATTACTTGTGTTTATGATTTTTTATTTTTGTTTTATTGATAAAAGTTTGTATGTTATGTTTGTTTTATTTGTGCACATTTGTGTATGTGTTGATATAAATAAATATGAATTGATACACATTTATGACCCTGGACAACAAAACCGGTCATAAGTATCATGGGTACATTTGTAGAAATAGCCAAAATTGCATTGTATGGGTCAAAATTATCAAATTTTCTTTCATGCCAAAAATCATTAGAATATTAAGTAAACATGTTTATATTTAAATACAAAAAAACTTGACCCTTATGACAGGTTTTGTGGACCAGAATCAGATAAATAAACATTAGTTTTGAATAGTTGGTTTTGAATTCAGTGTACATCTTGAAAATATGTCAGTTGTGTGTGCATATTTGTGTTTTGAATGTATTATATTTTCACATTCTTGTACACTTATTTTGTAAACATTTGCAGTATGACTGTTTTACATTTAAAAATATATTTGTAAAAAAAATATTTGCATATTTAAATAAAATATTTATTTGAAAACAAAGTAGTGTTATAGTGTATTTTTATTATAAAAAAAAATAAATAAATAAATAAAAACTGATATAAATGAATCTAAATAATTAACTCAACTGTTGGGTTACTTTTAACCCAACTGGATTTTAACCCAATTCATTGGGTTAAAATAACCCATAGATGGGAAGGTGCTATACCAACCCATAGTTGGGTTACTAGTTGGGTTATTTTTAACCCAACATTTTTTAGTGAGTAGCAATGCATTACTAATCAAAAATTAAGTTTGGATATAATTACGGAAGGAAATTTACAAAATATCTTCATGGAGCATGATCTTTACCTAATATCCTAATGATTTTTGGCATAAAAGGAAAATCAGTGATTTTGACCCATACAATGTATTGTTGGCTACTGCTACAAATATACCCCATGCCACTTAAGACTTGTTTTGTGGTCCAGGGTCACGTATTTTTGATACAATAGTGTATTTTTTTATGCAAATGGGCCACTGAAGTCATTATTATGGTGTGGGAATAAATTATGTTTGTGATACTTATAAAAAGTTATTTATACAGACCTATTCACGAAAACAATGCTTTAATAAGCAAAAACCAGCAGCCACAGAACGGGTGAAAACACTGATTTAACATTGTAAATCTAAATAGATAAAGATCATATGTGACCCTGGACCACAAAACCAGTCTTAAGTCGCTGGGGTATATTTGTAGCAATAGCCAAAAATACATTGTATAGGTCAAAATTATAGATTTTCTTTTATGCCAAAAATCATTAGGAAATTAAGTAAAGATCATGTTCCATGAAGATATTTTGTAAATTTCCTACTGTAAATATATCAAAACTTAATTTTTGATTAGTAATATGCATTGCAAAGAACTTAATTTGGACAGCTTTAAAGGCGATTCTCTCAATATTTTGATTTTTTTGCACCCTCAGATTCCATATACTGAAATAGTTGTATCTCGGCCAAATATTGTCCTATCCTAACAAACCATACATCGATGGAAAGCGTATTTATTAAGCTTTCAGATGATGTATAAAGCTCAATTTCGAAAAATTGACACTTATGACTGGTTTTGTGGTCCTTGGTCATATATTAAATGTTCTACTTTATGAACAAGTTTTCTAGTTTGCTGGAAATTTGCGGTCTAAGTGTGCTTTTATATTTAATAAATATTCTTTTTTTTAGTCTTGTGTAGTAGTGGAGATCTTTTAAAACACCAACGTGCGAATAAGTGTACTTTCACAGCATTTATTTACAACAAATATAATGTTTAAAACGCTTGCTCAAGGATTGCTCAGTTGCAAAAGGCAAAATATGTCCATCAAGAATGCAATATGGCAGAGCTTTGAGACGAACCATGTCAAACACAGGAGAAAGAACAGTGTGTATGTGTGAAAAACAACGCTAAAGACTTAATAAACGTTCGTGCATCATTCAGAAGTGCAAAAAGTGCAGTGAACTATGTAGCAACACCGACCGCTTCCTCCTCCTTCTCTTCTTCTTGAGAGAGTTCCAACAACTTTGCGTATCTCTTTCTGTCCTGCAGTCCAGGGAGATGATGTAACGTGATCTTATTTGACTGTTTAAGTACAGCGTCTTCTCCCGCCAAACACAGGATCTCAGCCACAAGGAACTCCAACACCCCTGTGAGAAACACCGACGCTTCCTCGTCGACTGTCCGCGGGAGCTTTCCGTCACTGAATGTTTGCTGGAAGTGCTTGACAGGAAACACGAGACCAGCACGGGAGGACAGATCCATGATTGGCTTCTTCTTCTTCTTCTTTTTATTCATAGTAAGCAAAACACAGTCTTTAGCCACAACACAAATAGTGTAAGTCATCTAGGCGTGTTTTGCAGACTTTCACTTCCACAAACAAATGTTCGTCTTTTGAATCGGTCTGCTGCCCTCCACAGGAGCGGAATATAAAGTGCTGCCAGAATTGCCATAATTACTACTAATTAATACGCATTGTTTAAACAATAAAAACAACAAAAACAATCATTATAATGATACAAAAAGCAATGCGATGATTTTAAATTGTTTCATAGCCTTTCCTTTGCACTACAAACCAGTGTGTTCATAATTAAGATAATTAAAATAATATGGTAAAACACATTCATTTGCAATATCAAGCGGCAACGGGCTGTTTTGTACAGCTAAAAACAGCTTGATGCAGATGAGCCCTGAAGTCAGACCAATAAAATTTACAAATGGCCGCCCCATATGGGAAAAATATGGTGGATAGGTTTTCTTAAAGGGGTCATCGGTCATCACAGGTTGATATGATTCTTCAGGGTGTTAATGAAAAGTCTACGATATACTTTGGTTAAAAATTCTCAATGGTTGTGTAAAACAACACCCTTTTTACCTTGCCAAAATAAGCTCTGCAAAACTCATCTCATTCTGGTCGATGCTGCTTTAAATGCAAATGAGCTCTGCTCGCCCCGCCCCTCTCTTCTCTCTGTGGAAAGACGAGTCTGTTTACTTTAGCCGCGTTTAGCCGTTAAACTTGCTAACTAGCACATTATTAGGAAAGGCGATGGCAAAGATTCATAAAAAAACCCTTATACTCACTTCTGCTCTAAGTGAAGCTGGATCAAGAATGATTTGTGCGAACATAGACGGATATATGTAGATCGGGAGGTGCATTCCCTTCACAAACAAACGTAATCTGTATCTTTAGCGGCTTAGATGTCAGGAGTAAATGACAACCACTACGTTCATTATTATATCAGCAACACACCACCCCAATCGCTCAATCGGAGATATTCTTGTCTAACTTACATCCCTGCTCCAGCATCGAAACAAAGAGGGCAGACTGTTACAGCTGATCTGAGGTAAAACGCTCACGTCAATCAACTATCGTGGGAGTGGTCTCTGTCGGTGCGACGCCACACCGACAGGCATCTGAGAATGGCTCGATTTGAAAAAGGGGATATTATTTTTACAGATTAATTAAAAACCACTGCATGGATTTTTATCATTATAGGGTAGATTTGTGCATACACTGCCAGCACACATTAATGTTAAAACAACATGCAAAAGTGAACTTAGCATCCGATGACCCCTTTAAGAAATGCGGCCTGTAGTTAATGTTAGGCTACCTGACTCTAACATTTATGAATTTCTAAATCACTATAATTTTAGTTGCCAACAAGGATGTCAGGTTAGACTAAATATAAGACAATAACCTTTAGGACTTTTTTTGTTTGTTTTGCTCCCGCTGAGTAGAATATGACCAAGTTGTATTAGCAAGAGGACAAATGAAGATATTTTTACATCTTAACATAAGAAGTCACAACAGCTTGTGGTTAGTTTGGTTGCGTCCACAACCTGCTATCCTCATGATGTTACAACAACCCTTTTTCAGTTTATGTTGTAAGTGAGAATGTTTTCTGTGGTGTTGTATGGTTAACGCTTGTGAGGAAATGCTTCCCTGTGCCATTTCTATTACACAAAATCAAGCCAGGTTAGCAGAGACTTTCATGCTGAGAAGGCTGAAGCTGCTGACAGTTTCAGTAACAGGCATACTGGATTACAGAATAACCACTGAGAGTGATTTGTCTTTATTGATATGTTTTATGTTGACAAGTCACAATTTTCATTTGGACTTTTATATAAGCGTTTTCCCTTAGTTGAGTATTCACCCTCACCGTTAAGGAAGTAGAATAAGGCTAATAATAAATTGATGATACAGAAAGTTCTTTTTTTGTTGTTTATTTCACTTTGCTAAAAGCATACACAAAAATAACTGTCACACCATGGACTACAGAATAATTTTGTTGCGATCTAACAACAAAACCCGAAAACAACAAATATCAACAGACAGTACATAAAAGAAAACAATGCAAAATTCAATAATATAACTGAACCTTAATTTTGCATAGTTAATAGTGATAGTCATATTATTAATAAAAAAACAAACACCACCAACAACAGAAAAGGGCATATATAACTGCATTTATAATAAGAAAAACCCAACCGCTATATGAAAGGAAAATAATAATGCATTATAAGCAATAGTCTCAAACAGGGAAAAGAATATGGGCCGTGAAGTAACTGGACCTTCCTAAACTATTAGCACCCCGAGAAGCCTCTATCCACACACAGTCTCCTCTCTGCAGGTTCAGAACTGCGCTCCCTTCAGCTAATGATCGGATATTAAGGTTGATTGTTTCAGCAGCTAGCACTACAGTATCATTTATCCTTAAGGTGACGGTACCCAAAGTCCGACTTCCCAGACATGAGAAACGGAATTCATATATACCAGGTACCTGGCAAAAGAACACCCCTGATGTTTGGTTATAATGGTTCTGTCCATTGTAAAGGACCTGATTGAACACAACAATCTTAGTGGTAACAGGAAGAATGGTGCCAATGGAAGCGAAGAAGGCAGACTGTTGTCCTGCAGTATTACTGGGAGGTCCCGGAGGTCCAGGGGGGCCTGCTACACCCTGTGGACCTGGAAAATTTAGAAAATAGAATAAATGATAAGCATTCTTTGATGAAGTAATATTTAAAGTGTATGTTTAATGTATGACTTGCTTACCAGGTTTTCCTGCAGGTCCTCTGGGTCCGGGAGGTCCTTGGAACGACTCTGTATCTGAGAGGTAATAAATAGATGTTATATGTTTGTACTATAATGTTTGTAATCACAGTTTTAAACATAAAAGATGCCCCAAACCCAAGCAAAATCACTTGAAGCAAGCAAAAGGCAGAAGGAAGGATTAAACAGCTTACAAAGGTTTGGTGCAATTTGAGTGCTGTGCTCAGTTTAGAGATTTTGCGGTGAGTTGATTGTCACTTGCTATTTTTGCATGTATTCGAGAGAAAACAAACACTTGTCTAACCTCATTTCCAATGTCTGAAATGTTGGTACCACCATCACCTGAAAGGTCAAACACCAAATTTACAGGTGAACCAAATTATGGTATTTATGCAAATAGATTTTCTTCAATAACTGATATATGCCTATACCACCATAATTAGGTGCTTTACGGGCACATACAAAGGTAGTAAGAAGCTTAGGCAGAATTTGCAGTCAGAGGAAGATGATTTATGACTGTATGTCGCACATATGCATTGAACTGATCTTTTGCTCAGATGCCTTACCGGTTTCAATCCAAGGGCTAATGTCAAAGGCTGGAATATCTGCGCAGTTAACAAAACTGGCAGGACTGGTGAAGCGGAAGGGGTCATAGGGAACTCTGAGGATTCCAGTGTTGTCACAGATGATGCGGGCTAGTGACACAGAGGCCAGTGCTGTTCTTTGTTTGTTGGTGAACACTCCATGGTTCTCGAACCATAACCTGAACACACCGTAACACTTGGCATTAACACCTCTCAAACACATACTAGTCTCAGACTAAATCAGTGGTGTCCTGTCCTGCTCTTGGACCAGTGTTCTGCAGAGATTAGTTGCAACACACTTTCCTAGAAGTTTCCTGAAATCCTTTATTTGGAGGTTTGGAGCTAAGCTCTGCAGAATAGTGACCCTCCAAGAGAAGGATTGGACACCCCTGGACTAAATGCAAAGAAATCTTTACCTGTCACCCTCACGGATGTGCTTGAACTGTGTAGCGATGAGGCAGGCAAAAAGAGGACCAACACGAGCACCAGGAGCAAATGGCTCAGCAACGCCTCCCAACCAAATGTCAATGTTCTCAGGGGTGCCATAAAGCTCAATCAGTCTGCGAGCCAGTTCAGTGTTGTTCATCACCACAGCCAACTCTTGCTCATTCTGAGGGGCGGACAGTCCACAGAACCGACGCCATGAATTGTAGCCTTATAAAAAAAGAACAGCAGAAGGTTATCCAGAAAGTCTTCTCTCAAAAACATATGGGGTGATTATGCAGCATTAAGACAGGTGGGGTTCAAACCAGGGATGCCTAAACTTGCTTCTAGAGGGCCACTGTTCTGTAGAGTTTTGCTCTAACTTGCCTCAACACACCTTTGTGGAAGTTTCTGGTGTGCCTATCAAGACTTTGATTAGTTGGTTCAGGTGTGTTTAATTGGGGTTGAAGCTAAACTCTACAGAACAGTTGCTCTCCAGGAGTACCCCTGGTTTAAAGGATTCTGAGACTTGGTGTGAATGTGTTGTGAATGAGTCCAGAATATTTACCTGGTATACCGTGGTCACGGCTTCGTTGCATGTTGAGGGCAGCCAAGTCCAAAGCAATGTGGGATGTAAAGGCAAACAGCCTTTCTCTAAGAGCATCCACCAACATGTGGTCCTGTGTGTTCAGTTTTGCTGGCCGACCAATCAGTCCACGAAGCAGAGGGTCGATGCCGCCTAAGCAAGAAGAAAAGCAGAAGTAAAATAAGATCAAAAGAGAGCAATTGTGACAGATGGAAGACTACGCTGCAACAAGCCTCACAAACTCACCCTCAAAGATTACTCTCCAAGGAGAGAAGAAGGCCTCGTAAAGGGGCACGCTTGGAAACTGAGTATGGTTCCGGTAATTTTCATCAAGACGAAATATGATGGGTTGGATGGCCAGGTGGGCAAAACGGAAAGCCGCAGTGGCAAAAACGTTTGCAATGGTGGGGTCCACATTCTCATCATAACCTGGATAGAGTCCGAGGTGTCTATTGTAAGCATCAGGGCCCACAATGTGTGGCAAGTATTCCTTCATGACCAAGATCTGAAAGAGACAGGAGAAGTTGATCATGCATATGTATCCTGTACTCCACATGTAACTACTAATGCTTGATGCACTTTTCGTTAGGTGTCTTTACCTGGTTGTATGCACCAACAATTTTTCTTGCCTCTTGATATAGGGTTTCACTGCTCCAGGTAGGGTTGAGCACACGGAGGGCACGAGCCAATCTATTGTGCTCCCTCACGAAAAGTGTGTGTAATGAGGTAAGCGCAGTGTTCTCATCAACACGAACGTCCCCTACACACATTGAGAGTTCATTAGCATTTGCCACATGGAGTTGTGCAAATAAAGGCATATATCATTCATTTTAGTTTGGGGATCTCCAACCCTGCTCCTGGAGAGCTACCATCCTGCAGATGTCAGTTCCAGCCCTGCTCCAACAATCATATAAGCCTGAACACCTTGATTAGCTGGTTCAGGTGTGTTTGTTTGGGGTTGGAGATGAAATCAGCAGGATGATAGCTCTCCAGGAGCAGGGTTGGAAACCCCTGTTTTAGATTCTTGATTTATCAATGACACCGAGGAATATGCATTGTGAAGGCACAAGTTACTGACCTGCAATGAAACAAGGCACCTCTGTTAGGGTGCTGTCATTAAGGGTTCTCCTACGCGTGGCACACATGTTGCTTTCTACACTGGTAAAGGGAAGAAGCTCTCGACCATTGTCAAGGAACTGATCATTGACACGTAGAAGACCACCATCATTGGTCAGGTCTCGAAGTTCCTTTGCTAGTCCATCTTCGGATCCGTAAACCTGTCCAGCATCTAGGAAAGCTGTTAGGGCATTGATCTGTTCCCGAACTTTGGGGTTCCCACCAAACATATAGGCAGTGTTTCCGGAACCACAGGCAGGTGACGAACGGAAGACAGGGATACAGGTGTCAGGACTCAACCGTTGATCTCCTGGAGGGACCTGTGTTTAGACATTATATATACAGCATGAAAGACTGTAATTTTACAAGAACATGAGTGGGACAATCATTGACAGAGAGACAATCCTTGACTGACCGGAATTGGGAAGCAGGGTTCAGAGCGCTCACAGCTTTCATCACAGTTGAGGCCATTGCTGAAGGACCTAATGCTTGGTGAGAAGGGCGTTAAAGTCAGATCGTGGTCAACCCATTGGCCAAAGATGGTGAGCATGAAGGTAAATTCGCGGTCACTCTCTATGTCAGCATCTGCTGTGCTTAGAATACGATTTGAAACCAATCTGACCTGGAATCAATGAGGAAGACAGAATTCAAATTGGTGGCCCAACTGATTATCAAGGAAACTTCATTAAACTATTCATAATCATCTCCATCATACCAGGGGCAGTGTTGCACCATTGTGCAATCGGCTGGGATCCCACCCTTTGGGCTGTGAGATGCCATCTTCATAATGAGCAGGCAACCAACGGGTAAAAGCAGTGTTGGATGCACCAAGACGTGGGTTTCTCCTGGGAATGATAAAGTTAGTTGTTTAGCCAGGCAAACACTGAGTCTTTGAAAAAGACTATTCTGAATAAGGAGGGAAAGACTGACCGGTTATTGCAGACACTGGTGATAGTTCGATATTTGTTTATGAGGGGTGTGGTCCTACAAGATGGAGGTCGGGTTTGAGCCGTACAGCCTGTCAGACGTTGAATGGTGTTCAGTTCATCTACAGTCAGCAGGTCTATGAGAAAACACACATTGACAGTCTTGAGCATGGGACATCAGACATTGATATATCTGATCTGAGTTTTGCAACTTGTGGTCTTCATACCTGTAGCATTGATGGACCTCTTGTGTACATGATGGGCTTTTTCACTGATCAGCCTGAGTGTCTGCACCATGTAGTCTGCTGCTCTCACGGCCTCACGTGTCTTTCGGGCTGGCTGTTTCAGTAGACGTAGCTTGTCAGAGGGCTTGATGACATCTCTGCGCACCCTTGCTAAACTCCTGGAAGTGGAGAGATTTGTAAAAATAAGTAGATCAATAACTGGGATGAGAGAACAGGAATATTAAACAATGTTCTCAAAAATGTTACTTACTCGTCACGAGAATACTTGTAAGCAGCATCCACAATTTTCTTTGCTTCCTCAATCGAATCTAGAATGAATTGTCTTCCAGGACTCTCTTTTTCTGCTCAAAAAAGAAACCCGTATTGCATTACTAGATAGCCTTAGAAAGGCTAATAATGACTAATTCTAGTGAACTTCCCTCCATCTGAGACAATTATGCCTTGTATTAATTTCTGTTTTGTGTACAATTTTATTTTCTTGATGCACTTTGGACTAAACAAGTGATATATGTAGTCATGAAATTGGATCACCCAAGATCGGGGATAGGCAAGTTCAGTCCTATCAAGCCGCTGTCCTACAGAGTTCAGTTCCAACCCTAATCAAACAGACCTAGCCAATGTCTTTAGGATTACTAATGCTATAGACAGGGAGGGTTTTTTTCACAGTTGAAGATGAACTTTGCAGGACTGCGGCTCTCTAGGACCGAACTTGTCTACCCTCGGCCAAGATGGATGTTACACCAGATGAACAGCTTAAATGACTGAAAGCACAAGACTGAATAAACTGTGTGTTTTGATGTTATCAATCCTATTGTTAATCATTAGCAGTTTAATCTTTGATTGCATGATTATTGGTAAACTTACCACCCAGTGAAAGGGCGCAACAGCATCCCACCACGAAAAGAAAAGTGGGCAGATTCATCTCTGAAACACATATTGAGACATTTAGAGAGTAAGCACATAAAGACATAATGTTTTTTGTTGAGAAATTGCACTGTTTTATACGTTTCAGCAGTCTTTGAAGGTAAAGTACTCTAAGGTTCAAAAAGTATATGATGAAATAATAAACTTTTAAAATAGCCTTTAAATTAATACGACTACAGAATAAAATTGCATTTTTATCTAACTTGCCAGTTTTCAAACAAACTTATTTTACATTGTAGGGACACAGAAAAAAATAATATCACTAGAATTTATTCTAAAACAGTCTAAAATCAGAATCACATTGGTTAACGATAAGTGCAATAAAACTTAAGTTATTTAAACAAAGTTTTAGACACTGCATTTCTTACCTGTAACTGGTGTCTGTCTCTTTGGTTCTGGACTCAAGGCTCTGAGTTGTGTGTTGTACTGAATGGATGGAGTGGATGGTATTTATACTATCCCTCATCCTCACTCTGTGAAGCATCACTGGTGGAGTCTCAGGCGGGGCAACAGATTTACTTCCTTCTTCCTTTTCACAAGTGCACTTTTTATTGATTTATTTTAGGTGACAGTCTGACACTGATTTACTCTTCAATACTCTACATTACAGGAATGCAAGGACAATAGATTTGTTATAATTTATTCACTCTGATGTCATTCCAAAACTGTTTTTCTTTCTTCTGTGGCTAAAAAAAGAAGATATTTTGAGAAATGTCTCACTGTTTACAATTGAAGACAATGGGAACCCATGTTGCTTGGTTCCCATTGTTTTTCAAAATATCTTCTTTTGTGACCAGGTGATACAGGTTATATCTGAAACAACATGAGGTTGTTTAAATAATGACAGATTAAAAGCTGTATAATTTTTATATTGGTGTATATAATTTATATATTGATTTAATGTTTTAAAATATGTAAAAGTAAATTAAATGAATTAAATGAACGCAGTATTAAGTTGATACAAAAACAATACACAAATACAAAGCATGAAATAAAAAAATAGAAATGATTCAAATATGTGATATCCAAGCTCATAAAATTCACATGAGATTTCACCATAAGATCTTTATTACAAATAAATAAATAAATAAATTAGGGCTGTCAAACAATTAATCGCATACAAAGTAAAAGTTTCAGTTTGGATAAAAAAATGTGTGTGTACTGTGTGTAATTATTATGTATATAAATACACACAAATTAACGTATATATTTAAGAGAAATACATTATTTATGTACAAAATATTTGTATATGTATAAATTATAGAAAAATTATAGTAAGAACATTTACTTGTAAATATTTTAATTACACACAGTACACACACATACATTAGGCAAACTCAATCTTTTAATTTTTTTTTATTTATATACATATGTATATATATTATGTTAATGAGTACAAAGTTTGATTGCATGTGTCGAAACTTTTGACTGGTATTGTCAATTACTGTCATGATCTTTTGTTTTTCCTGACATTTCAGAAATCAATAAATGTCTTGTGTGAGACAACCAAACAATAGATTAACAGCCTAGTGACCTATAATCTCTGACTAAGATGCCAGTAAACTCTCATGGTAACATTTCCTTTCCATTTCCTCTAACTCTATTTATCAGTATAAGGTTTATCAGTATAGGGACTGTACCCGTCATAGAATTAGTTTATGACATCAAAGCACAACAAATTCATTCTGATTATGAAGCTGTTTCAGAGCATTTCTAAATGCTTCCTTGACTACTGTGCTTGCACACACAAGGGCTCTACTAGTAACAAGATATTTAATGTATACCTTAAACCTATAGTCGTCATTTATCAAATTATGATTATTTTCAATTGTTTTATCAGGGTGTTTGTTTTTAGTTCAGTGCCTTACTTTCTATTGGGCACAAAGTCTTTTTTTCTTTCGAGGATCCTACTTTCATAATATTCTTTCATGATTGGAGTCATATCAAATTCAAGTTGTTTTAATTGCATTTGGCCACAAAAAATGAAAAGCAAGCAGATTTGAAAAGTGAGTCACGACTGACTGATTTCTTTTTTTGGTCAAATGATTTTTCCCATAAAGTCCCACATGTTGAAAGTATTTAGAGGAAGTTTCTTCATTTTGTTGGCTAAGTGAAGGTAAACCTCAAAAAAAAAAAAAAATATATATATATATATTTTTTAACATTACTGTTAGATGAACAGCAAACTGTCATGTAATTAATCTAATCTGAGGCTCTTGATGATCATATTTTACTAATGGGAATTTGTTCACTAATGTTGTCAAACTGTTGTATCACATTGTAACACTAATGTACATGAAAGTGAAACACTTTTGGATATGGCCGTAAGTCACACAGTTCTTCTTACGCACTTACTTTCGTGGAACATAATTGGAGTTAATTTTAGCAGACTGTGCAAACTGCTTTTTTTCCATGACATCAATGTTGAAATTGAGTGAACGACAGAATTTTCATTTTATTAAACAGAATATTCATTTAACTTTTGTGAGCAATTTATGTTCGACTTGGTTTAATTGTTACAAGCATATGTACAAGCCACACATCTCTTACACAAAGAAAATATATTTCCTTAAATATTTCTGATCAATATATTAAATTATTTAATGTATATTGAAAACATTATGAATAATTTTTGTTGATATATTTCAATATACTGAATTAAACATAAGTAATTGATGCTTTACATTTATATTGAAAAATATGTGAGAATATACTTACATATTGTAATGGATGCTATTTTATATTCAGGAATATGATTCATGATGTATACTTGTATGTATATATATTGTGACGAGTCGGCTGCCTCCCCCCTAATTGTCAGCTTCACCCCGTCGGTAATCGCCGCCCTTCACCAGGCTCCCGACGGGAGTGGGCGTGTGGGAGGAGGAGGGGCGCTGAAACATCCAGGTCTGGTGGCGTGTGATGAGGCACACCTGATGTGAATGAAGCCTCATCACCGGCGCCGTTAAAATGCCGAGTGCGCCTCTCCTCAGGAGACCAGTCTCTTCCCCATGCATGCACGCTGGTGTCCTCGTGGGTCCAGGAAGGGTGCGTAAAGGGACGAGTGCCGCCGATAGGATGGACGAGCTGCCGGACCCACGGTCCGGACGTGAGCCGCATGGAAATGGCTGCGGGCCAGGATGCCGGGCCTTCTCACCTGCCTGAGAAAGTGCCGCCGCTAAGGAATGGATGAAGCCGCTAAAGGAAGCCGCTACCTGCCACGTTGCCGCAGACCCTGGCGGGGAGCAAGTGCGGCCGTCGGACTCCGCCCCTTACCTGAACCCTTCCCTTCTGAACACTGCCCCTCCTTCACGGATTCCCTTCACGTCGAGGACACCAGATCCCCCATTTATTTTGGACACTTTTTCCCCCTTTTTGGACACTTTCTGTATATTGTTTAATAAAAACTGACGTCACGCCCACTGTGTCTGTCGCTTTGCTCCGCACCCGTGACAGTTGGTGGAGAATGCGGGCATAGGCGGAGCTTAGACAGCGCAGTGGGAAACACCTGATGACATCATCCCCTCTCGCTCGCAAAAGAAGTCAAGGAATGAACGATACACTTTCTGTATATTGTTTAATAAAAACCTCTCCGAGGCCTGACGTCACGCCCACTGTGTCTGTCGCTTTGCTCCGCACCCGTGACAATATATATATATATATATATATATATAAATATATTTGTATTTGTTTAAAATTATTGTTGCGATTTAGCTCAAAAGGGAAATGTATATAAATAATTACAATTAATTATGATTAATTACAATTATTTATATCAGCTGCCAGTAGTAACTGTAGCAGAATTAATTTTCCATCAACTAATCTGTTCGTCCAGCGAACATTCAGTATAATTTTAATATCAACTCTAAGAAATTTTATGTTCTTGGCCACAGTAAATAACTTTATTAAAGTACCACTGCATTAGAGCATGTAGCTCGAATCGGAATCGTAAAGGGACATTAATTTACAAGGCAGAATCAGAATCAAAAATCATGTAATTTGTGCACAAGAGTTTTATTAACTAAGGACTAACACATAACTAATCTAAACAAACAAACATGAAATCATGTTTGTGAAAAAGCCATTAGAGAGAGACAAGGAAATAAAGCTATGAAAAGAGTCAGTTAACCACCTGAGTGAAACCATCAGTGCTGTCTACAGCTTATACTAAACCTCTGTTTTGTTTAGTTAAATGTACGATATTTGCATTGCCTTGGTTGTTGAACAAGTGTCCGAATGCAGTCTCAGGTGAAAGATGGTTTGGAGCAGTGGTGGTTTTGGAATCACGATCACGTTCTTCTGGGTCCGAAGAGTGATGGACTCCAAAGATGTTCTGACTCGATGGTGACTGGGAGTTTCTTCCCATGTGAAAAGTGAAAAAGAACCAAGAGCTGAGAGGGACCCAGCTGAAGTCCTATGATCTTTGGGGAATGGAAAGACAAGGCCGCAAGGCCTGGCACATGCTTAGGGAAGTCCTGAAGAGTTCTAGCTCATCCTCCTCATCTTCTTAGGTTCTAAAAGAACCCCTCACTGACTGAGGCGAGTCATGAAGATGAATTCCAGGGTTGAGTGAAAATGTCTGACTCTTTGTGGTCGAGAGCCACAGCTCTATATGTTGGGGCCTGTCGGACTCCCCGTGGGTTCCTCCACATGGGCAGCAATTGGAAGATTTTGCAGAAGAGCACAAAGAGAGCGGGGGAAGAAGAGAGAGGGCCTTTAAGGTCTCTGGGGGGCTACACCTCCAGGAGGTCCGAGAGCCAATAGTGACTTTCACTTTTGGAGGGAGCACTGGGTTGAGCTCTAGGATGAGAGCGGGCACTGGGCAGAACTCTGGGACGAGAGCGGGCACTGGGCTGAGATCTGGGACAAGAGAGGGCACTGGGCTGAGCTCTGGGACAAGAGAGGGCACTGGGCTGATCTCTGGGACAAGAGTGGGCACTGGGCAGGACTCTGAGACAAGAGTGGGCACTGGGCTGAGATCTGGGACAAGAGAGGGCACTGGGCTGAGCTCTGGGACAAGAGAGGGCACTGGGCTGATCTCTGGGACAAGAGTGGGCACTGGGCAGGACTCTGAGACAAGAGTGGGCACTGGGCTGAGATCTGGGACAAGAGAGGGCACTGGGCTGAGCTCTGGGACAAGAGAGGGCACTGGGCTGAGCTCTGGGATGAGAGCGGACACTGGGCCCAGCTCTGGGATGGAAGCGGGCACTGTTCTGAACAATGGGATGAGAACAGGCACTGGACTGATCTCTGGGGATGGAGCCTACACTACACTGCTCTCAGGGGCTCGAGCCATCACTGGATTCTAGTCAAGGGCTGGAGCTGATACTGGACTATGGTCAAGGGCCAGAGTCATTGTTTACTTTTCCCCACCTTCTTCCTTTGGGCTGAGGTTTTAGCAGTTCAGGTTTGGGCTGACACTCTGGGGTGGATTCTGGAGCAAATCTGTGGACTGGAGTGGACTCCACCCTAGTGGAGTTTAGCTCTACCCTCATTAAAAACACCTGAGCTAGCTAATCAAAGTTTTATGAGGCATGATAGAAACTTATAGGCAGTTGTGTTGAGGCAAATTCTGCAGCTTGCTGCTTGGTGGTCTTTCCCACCCCGAGATAGATCTGGTGGCAGCCATGTGGCTGAAGACTGTGGTGTGTTGATCATGATGTGATGAGACATGATGAACACTGTGCAGTTCCTTGTCTTCAATTCCCATTGTAAATGGGGAGCCACTCAGCAGTAGAGCATAGTCCAAGTGCTGAGCTAGGTCCTGTCTGAATTACTCCCTTGCATCAGCCAGCTAAAATTAGAGTCCAAGCTTTTCCAAAAACAGTCCATCAGTTGA
Organism: Labeo rohita; assembly: GCF_022985175.1. NCBI lineage: Eukaryota > Metazoa > Chordata > Actinopteri > Cypriniformes > Cyprinidae > Labeo > Labeo rohita. Next base: position 16,751,285 of record NC_066878.1, read on the forward strand.
ACGTCATTCCATGTAGCCATATGACAATACCTGAGGAACTCCTCTACAAAAGACTCAATTTGATGTCCATCTTGATAAATGGAGCATGGATTCTCCTATGCACAGCTCCCTTTTATTAAGTAATCCATACCTCACAATTCTTTGATGGGCCTGTGTTCTGTCACACCAGCTTGCTGGCTAATACAGAATGATCAGGGTTAAAGTTCAGTTAAGTACTATTTAATGGAAACCAAAAATCAAACAGTGATAATATAGTAAACTAAAAAAGATAACATCCAGGTAGCAATGTTAAAGGAACACTCCACTTTTTTTTTTTTTTTTTTTGAAGACAGGCTCATTTTCCAACTCCCCTCATTCAGCCAATCTCCGGTTCTGGCGGTAGCACTTTTAGCATAGCTTAGCATAGATCATTGAATCTGATTAGACCGATAGCATCTCGCTCAAAAATGACCATATATAATGATGATACTCTCATTCCGATGTAATAATCAAGGAACTTTGCTGTCGTACCATGGGTGCAGCAGGTGCAATGATATTTTGTAGCGCCAGAAAGTGACCGGCACTAAGTTTGTGTAGATGCAGAGTTGCAGCCGGCAGAGTTGACGGCTGTGTAATATCATTGCGCCTCCTGCACCCATGGTACGGCAGCAAAGTTCCTTGATTATTACGCTGAAATCAGAGTATAGTTCCTAGCCATATTGACCTAGAAAACGTCCTGGTTACGTATGTAACCTTGGTTCCCCGAGGGAACGAGACGCTGCGTCCGGAGACGCTGCGTCCGGAGACGCTTTGGGAACGCCCTTGGCGGAACCACGCTCTGAATGAATGTGTAATCTAACCAATGAGAAAGCGGGACGTCACGGGCGGGTGACGTCATCGACCAGGAAGCATAAAAGCACGTGCGAAGCCGGCCGGCGTCAGCTTCGTGGATGAAGCGAGCGCTCGGCAGGGATGCCGGAAGGATGGACCGAGACGCAGCGTCTCGTTCCCTCGGGGAACCAAGGTTACATACGTAACCGGGACGTTCCCCTTCAGGAACTCAAGCTGCGTCCGGAGACGCTTTGGGAACGAGATGCCCACGCCACCAGACTTCCAAATCCCTGCCTAGTGGAAGAGCTAGGGCAGGAGAACAGAAGAGCCAGGAGTGGCTCAGACATCAAGGTTGTAAAACCTTACAAAGGTGAGGGGCGTGGACCATCCCGCAGCATTGCAGATGTCCTGGATTGGGACACCTACCGAGAAAGCCTTAGAGGCACCAATAGCGCGTGTTGAGTGAGCCTTGACCCCCCAGAGGTGAGGGGAGGTCAGAGGACTCGTAAGCCGTAGATATAGCATCTACTCAAAGTTTCTTTTGAAGCAGGAAACCCCTTCTTAGGGGGGCCATAGAAGACGAACAGTTGTTCAGATTTACACCACAGGGCAGCTCTGTGGACATAGGCATCCAAAGCACGTACCGGGCACGTAAAATTTAGCTTCTGCTGGTCAGGCTCCCGAAAGGGAGGAGGACAAAAGGCCTGGAGCACAACCGGCTGTGGTGTGTTGGTGGGGACCTTAGGAACATACCCCGTCCTGGGGTAAAGAAAGGCTTTGATCATGCCAGGAGAAAACTCTAAATGAGAAGGGGCCACTGAAAGGGCCTGCAGGTCCCCAACCCGCTTAAGGGAAGTAAGAGCTAGCAATAGCACAGTCTTAAAAGTGAGAAATCGAACCGGAATTTCTTCTAAAGGCTCGAATGGAGGCTTACAAAGAGCCTCAAGCACCACAGCCAGATCCCAGGTAGGGACACGGGGTCGTGTCGGAGGCCTCAGCCTCAGCACACCGCGGAGGAAACGTATAACCAGGGGGTTCTTACCCACTGGGATGCCACCAAGAGGGGCGTGGTAGGCCGAAATCGCTGCCACGTAGACCTTCAGGGTGGAGTGGGCTAACCCTGTGGAGAAACGGGCCTGCAGAAACTCCAGTACTGTACCAGCCGGGCAGTTAGCTGGGTCTTGCTGGCATTCTCCACACCATGAAGTGAAAAGCTTCCACTTCAGGGCGTATAGTTTCCTCTGAGAGGGAGCTCTGGATTGGAGAATGGTCTCCACAACCTCAGTTGAGAGACCGGAATCTATGAGTTGCGCCCCCTCAGGGGCCACACCCACAGCTTCCACAGCTCCGGGCGGGGGTGAAGGATGGTGCCCCCCGCCTGTGAGAGGAGATCCCTCCTGACGGGAATCTCCCATGGAGAGCCGTCGAGGAGAGATATCAGGTCCGAGAACCATACTCGGCCCGGCCAGTACGGGGCTACTAATAGTAGGCTGACCCCGTCCCGGCGTACTCTCTCCAGAACTCCCGGGAGCAGAGCAATCGGGGGAAAGGCGTACAGACGAAGCCTCGGCCACGTCTGTACCATAGCATCCAGCCCCAGGGGAGCTGGATGAACTAGAGAGAACCAGAGGGGACATTGTGCATTCTCCCTCATGGCAAAGAGATCTAATTGGGCTCGCCCAAAGATCTCCCATATCTGCCTCACCACCTCAGGGTGAAGCATCCATTCCCCGGGCCTCGGCCCCTGTCTCGACAGGATGTCTGCTCCCACATTCAAATGCCCAGGAATGTGAACTGCTCGAAGAGAGAGGAGTTTGTCCTGGGACCACACAAGGATCTGGTGCGCCAGCTTGTATAAGGGGCGCGACCGCAGACCACCCTGGTGGTTGATATAATAGACCACTGCTGTGCTGTCGGTGCGGACCAGCACATGGCGATCTCTGAGGTCTGGGAGAAAGTACTTCAGCGCTCGAAATACGGCCAGCATCTCGAGGCAATTGACTGAGATGACGACCCGTCCACAGACCTTGTGCGGGGCGACCACTCATGACCGCCCCCCATCCAGTGAGGGATGCATCTGTCGCTAGCGTAACGCGGCGGCAAGGAGCTCCCAATACCGGGCCCTGATTTAGGAACCACGGCTTCCTCCACATATCTAGGCACGTAGCCCTCTGCGCGTGACCTAGATCATGCGGAGCAGGTTTCCCCTCAGGGAGAACCCCTTTGATTTGAGCCACCACTGTAGGGGTCTCATGTACAGCAGGCCAAAAGGTATCACATTGGACGCTGCTGCCATCAGGCCCAGCAGTTGTTGAAACTGTTTGACAGTGAGTGACCGGCCCTCCTTGACTCTCTTGACTGCGGCAAGGATCGACTCGATCCGAGCAGGGGACAACCGTGCCTGCATCGTGGTCGAATCCCACACCTGGAGAAAAATAGCTGCAGCAGCGCGAGCTCTCACAGATGGGGAAGAACCGCAGCGCGGGCTTAGAGCACGGAGAGAGAGAGCGCTAGATCAAAGGAGAAAGGCAGAGATAGGGCGAACCCGTCTCTAACCGATCACAGATCTATGCTGCAATCCCCACGGCTGCAGTTGCCGCAATGCCTCGGCAAAAGCGGGATACGAGCCGCGGGGAAGTTCACGAGGACTCCCTTCTCGAAGAGAGCCCTCCGGGAACGAAGCGTGCGCAGCGTGAAAGCAGGCAGTCAGCCCCCTCGGGAGTTGACAGAGCCCGTCTCGCCGCGAGCTCTCATTCAAAGGGGGAAGAACCGCAGCGCGGGCTTCCCGCCCAGAGAGAGAGCGCTACATCTAGGGAGAAAGGCAGAGATAGGGAAGGACCCGTCTCTACCTGTCCGTAGATCTATGTGCGATCCCCATGATCACAGCCGCCGCCCTGCCTCGGCAGAAGCGGAAGCTGTGCCGCGGGGAACGCAAACGCGGGCAGTCAGCTCCCTCGAGAACCGACTCCCCTGCTTCGCTCCCAGACAGACAACAAATAGACTGTGTGTATCCCCACCCGAGATAGCGCGGGCAGAGAAAAACACACAGTCTAAAATGTCGCTGCTTATATTTGTAAGAATGCTTGTAGGACATAACGTTTACAAGGGGGTTTTCTTTTCTTTTAACACAGCCTGAAACGCTAGTCTACTCCTATTACAATGGCTTTTCTCAAAAGACATCACCCTCAAAATAAAGTTGTGCTAAAACCTGCACTAAAAACAGGGTGACAGACACAAACATAGAGCGCTCCGCTGAAAGACAGAAGCTGACGCCGGCCGGCTTCGCACGTGCTTTTATGCTTCCTGGTCGATGACGTCACCCGCCCGTGACGTCCCGCTTTCTCATTGGTTAGATTACACATTCATTCAGAGCGTGGTTCCGCCAAGGGCGTTCCCAAAGCGTCTCCGGACGCAGCTTGAGTTCCTGAAGGGGAATCGCAAATTTTCATTTTTTGTCTTTGTACACAATGTAACTACAGAAAAGTCAAGTTTTAAATAGGAAACATATCGAAACTCTTTGGTCATTTTTGAGCGAGATGCTAACGGTCTAATCAGATTCAATGATCTATGCTAAGCTATGCTAAAAGTGCTACTGCCAGACCCGGAGATTGGCTGAATGGATTCGAAAATGGTAAGACTCAAATGTTTAACTCTAGGGGAGTTGGAAAATGAGCCTATTTTCAAAAAAGTGGAGTGTTCCTTTAACACAAAACAACAAACACAGGGGTTATATACACAGGGCAAAATAAAAAATGGGTTAATTAACAAGATGTGAGTAAATGCAGTCAATCAATCAGTAGGTAAACAGTGCAAACAGCAACCGAACACAATGAAAACTATGACCACACAGAACAGACCATAAGTACTTTTTTTCTAACTATGAAAATGTATTATTTAATACGCTACATAATCAGTATCCAATATATTTTTATATGTTTTTGTTTCATATTAACCTTATATGATGGAATAAAGTCACTAGCGAAATGCTACTGCTTGTCAGAGTGGTTTGTTCTCACAAGTAAGGCTATTTTGACACAATGTGGGTATTTGTGTACTGTTTGTCAATTACTGAACTAATCCATTAGACATCAGGTGACAAACCAAAACAGACAATACAAAAATATATATCAGAAGACCTTCAAAAATGATTAAAATTCTGTGGAGTTTGATTAGATGGACATTAACAATGAAAGTGTTTCCTGAAATATGGAGCGTGTTTCCTTCCTTTCAGAAGGTGATAAGCCTTTTTATTATTCAAGGTAGGAAATATTATGCATAGTTGCATTTTATTACTTCAAGCAGTGTTTTTGCTTATGATCCTGTCAGAGCAAATCTGTGGCCCATTTTTCGACAATGATTCATCATATAAGCTTTAGAGTTGTACTGAGTAAACAGAACAACTAGGGTATATTACTGATGTTTTTCACTTGCACTCCAGCGCTGACCGTTGGATTGCAACAGTCCAGCCAGTTATTTTCGTGGTTATATGGTTTTCATTCTCAAGCACTTCTCTTTCTGTGATCTTTCTATATTTGGTAACAGGGGAAAGTAAGGTACAATGAAACGGTGGGTGTTAAAGCAACTTTTCCATTCACTTATAACAGCCTTCATTAAAAACATTAATTAATTACATATTGTACGCTTATCAGATTATTTTTCAAAAATGAATGATTGTAACAGTCCAGCCAGCAGTCCAGCCAGTTATTTTTGTGGTTATATGGTTTTTGTTCTCAAGCACTTCTCTTTCTGTGATCTTTCTATATTTGGTAGCAGGGGAAAGTAAGGTACAATGAAACGGTGGGGGTTAAAGCAACTTTTCCATTCACTTATAACAGCCTTCATTAAAAACATTAATTAATTACATTTTGTACGCTTATCAGATTATTTTTCAAAAATGAATAGCTAGATATGACATAAAAATATTAAAAATGAACTCTTGACCTAGGAAATACCGTCACAATAGGATTGGGAAACTTTACAACAAAGTATGGGCTGGATTTCTATGAAAAGTCAAGGAAGAAACCTTTGTACACCTTAAAGACAAACAATTCAGGATTTTCACCTTGCACTTCTGGGTTTTAGAATTAAAGAGACCACAGTCTCAGCACTGGGGAAGCAGAAGGAAGGAGGAACACTTCATTATTACCCAATAACCATCATGTTGAAATGTTTAATGTTGACAGGTCTTACCAAGAAAATCATTGTCTTAGTTTAATATAAGACCAGGAATAGATCCAGTTAGGTTTTAAAAAGAATTAGGATAAGTGATCGGATTTGTGGTCACTAATATATAATTAACAATAATATATTTGTTTTATTAATGGTTATCTTCATTTACCTGAACAACAAACTTTCTTCCAAATCTTCATTTTAAATGTATGGTTATGGATGTCTTTAAGATATAGTGTTTTTTTTTTTTTAGATATGAAGAGTTCAGATGCAAAACCAGCTAATAGCCATCTCGGTCAAAAATCAAAAATTATATAATGATACTGAGTGAATGCTCCTGACACACAGTATACATCCATCAAATACTTTTATTATAATATACTTTTTATATAAAATACTTTTACTCACTTAATTTCAGCCTCAGCCCAGTCAGAAGTACCAGTACTTACATAGAAATCTATACAAAGTAGCCAGAAAGAAATGCTCATTTTAAAGAAAAACTTCAGATTGATTTAGAGGCTTTTGCATCTGAACTCTTCATATACAGTGAATAAAGTCATTTTTGTTATTTTTTCTTTTCTTTTGTTTTATTTTACAAATCTGTTCTTTTTTCAGCTTTACAAGGACACTTGAATCGATATTTGAAAGCTCTTGCCTAATTTGCATATGTTCTAAATTCTATTACAATGTGTGTCTTATATATCTTGTATATATACAAGTATAATATATATAAGTGTAATATATTTTATAATATACAAGTATTGGATTGGGACTTGGTTTTAGCAGATACTCAATATTCAATGACTTGGATCGGATCGGGGGCACAAAACCCCTAATCTAAGGACATTCCTATTTAAAACTAACCATTAATTTTTACAATTATAAGTAGGAAACTAGAAATATTTGCTACACGTCACTGAACAATTATTCAAATTCAAAGGGTGCAGCATATTTTCACTTCTTTCTTTCTAAACATAAACCATCTGTTGTGGAAAACTTCCATAGAAACTTTTAAATAGCAAGCCTCTCAACAGTCTAGTGTTGTCATGGTCAAAGTGATTGATGATTTTGCTTGGCTTATTGTCCATTGTATGCAAATACAAAAAATATGTATGACACATAGAAGAGCACAATAAACGTTTACGCTTTTGTAAATGAACAGCTTTCGGTGACAGGTGATTTGTCTGGAAAGTTTGGCAAGATCTAGGTTACGAAGTGTCAGGTGATTGTCTTGATAAATAAATAATGATTTTATGGCTTTGAGAATACAGCTGCACCATGTTCAGTAAGGAAATGTCCAAGGAAGTCTGATAAAATGTACCACTCATGTTTTATAGTGTTGTAAGAGCTTTGAAAGTTAGCAAACAAAATATGAAAACAATGCTCGTTATAGAAGTCCCAGTTGTGCAACCATGTATTTCTAAAGAAACGCAACTTAACCGCAGTTGCACAAATTCATACTCAGTGGAGTGGAAACTGCTGCTTTTGTTAAATGAATACAATGTAATTTATCAATCTGATACTGTAAGTGTGCTGTGTAATTACACTGGGGAAAAAAAAAATATTTTCACATCTAGAAATTACAAAAAAAAGCAAGTAACACATTGAATTAAACATGACATTTTGAGGAAGACCAGATAAAATGGTATTTTCTTATAAAACGTATGGTGAATTCAGATAAAGTGGGCTGTTTAAGCGTGATTATACTGTGTTTAATGGGTTAATACTTCCAGAGCATATCAATGGCCATAATTAATAAGACACTATTTCTTTAAATGATAAAACAGTTTTGACAATATGACAATGGTGAGTGTGGTCACACCACAGAGGACTTCCTTATCATGAAAAGTAGTAGCTTTTCTTGTAAGGTGGTTAAATAATTCCGGCTCACTTTGGCTAAATGTGCTAGATAAAGAGTGAGACACTACTCACATTCATGAAATAAACTGACATTCTGATTATTTTCTGTTTACATGCATGATTGACCTTTTAGAAAACAGAAATAAACATGCATTCAGGAAATTCAGGTCAGACGTGCAAGAAAGGAAAGAGAAAGCAGAAATGAAGGTGAGACATCTGGAGTGAAAAAAGATAAGAGAAACAAAACATACATACATGTTTAGAGAAAACAGACTGAGAAAAATTCACAATGTTTGAGTTTTTTGTTAGCCATTTAGGTTCTGTTAGCCTTATATGTGTTATAGTCACATTTTAATATGTTGTAGAGTTCAATATTTGGTTTTTCATGTTTAATTTTGAATTTTACACATGATTGAGTAAACTTATGAATTTTTCTCATATAGCCTATAGGATGTGTTTTGGGGTTTGTTAAATATGTTGTTAAATGTTTGTTTGATAATATGTGTTAATAAATTAAGAGTTCATTTGCATAAACAGATAACTCAAAAATGTTCATGTTTTTTCATCGTGCATTCCAATTAATCTCAATCAAACTGCAGTTGGGTTATTTTAAGTCATTTTTAAATAACTAAAAAAATACAGCAAACTAACACAGTAAAATACAATAAAAACATGATAATATAATAAAAGACATGATTTTTAAAAATCTGTCCTGTTTTTGCAAATAATCTATTCAAATATAAAAAATGTGTTTTTATAATTTTATTTTTTACTTTACTTTTCTTTTCTTTTTATTTTAATAAATCAGATATAGCCTTACATTACCAGATCAGCTGGCCCACTTTACATGAGCAGACATTTGTCTGAAATTCATGATTTTTATATTTTTATATTTATTGGTATAAAGCACATTATGAACTAAATTGAAATGAAATTATTACAGCTGGACCTTAAAGTTAACAAAAAGAGATAATGGGAAACACACACACACACACACACACACAAATATATATATATATATATATGTATGTATGTATACAGTGCCCTTCGTAAGTAAACAGTAAAGACAAAATTGCTTTGTTTGCTGTGGAGTGAAGACATTTGCAAATATGATTAAAAGATGATTATGAGACAAAACTACAGAATGTCACATTTTATTATTCGCTGTTTCAACACGTACCTATTTTACCAAATAAAAAGGACAGCACTTTTAGAGTTCCTCCCACTATTTGATGTGAGCATAAGTATTGGGACAGCTGAACTTAAAGCAGATGTAAAAGACCAAAAGCTGCGACCCACAGACATCACCAGACTCTTGGTCTCATCCTTTGAAATGCTTTTCCCACACTGAAAAAAAGTAATTTGTTAAGTTTACTTAATTAAATTGTGCAAACTTGTTGCCTTAAGTCAATTAAGTCATCTTTACTTACCTGTATTAAGTGTAATTTCTGCAAGTGTAAGTCTTATCTACTAATATATTAAAAGTATTCCTTACTTATTTTTTAAGTTCAATTTACTTAAGCCATTTAAGTTTTGTTAACTTAATAGAATCTGTGATCTGAGGAACACTGCGAATAACTCAGAATCACTGATTCCTAGAATGCATTGGGGCATGAATAAATTATGCAATTACATTGTTTTACTGTTGTTGTTTCTTTTATTAGCTGTTTTATGTCAGTAGTAGCACAACAAAAAGAGCAAAAAATGGTTATTGTTACATTTAATAAAAATAAATAAATTACTGAATTGTTACCATTGTTGTGGTTAGTGCGCTGAATGTTGAAATCTGTGTGTGACTTTGGTGTGGCTGATTTATTAAACATTACAGGATTATATTAACCCAATTAAAAGTTTCACAAGATATTTATGAAAAGCAATAAAATCATAAAAGATCATTGATCAACATGAAAAGTGCACTAGCTAATTATTTAATTAAAAGTTAGATCATCTTTTTAAAGCGATCTAATTATTATTTCTTTTTCTTTGAAATCAAACAACTGTGATTTCATGATGCATTGATAGAAAAAATAATTATAAACATTTTAATGCCGTTCCAAGTGCCCAACCAAAGGGATCACTAACCACTATAATGGTGAGATCAAACAAACAAATATTTTAGGAAAATTAACATCAATTTATAAAGTCAGCTTATGTGATGTTCTCTCAAATTTTTTAGTTGTTTTGGCAATTCAACATTCAAGATGACTTTGGGAAATGCCTGAATGTAACTAGAAAAAGATTACTTTCAAAGTGGAGGAAGTGAGTAAAAAGTCTTAGGCTAAGAATTGCCCCACCTTAAAAAATCTTTTTTTTTTTCTTTTCTTCTTCTATTGTTATGTTCCACATCAGCAACATATTAGTGCACTGCTGCCCCTCACTGGTGTATTTATGTCATTGCTTCCTTTGTGGTTACTTGAATAGTTTAAGTAAGTGTCACTCAAAACAGCAACTAAATTGTTTTATTTGCCTTGAAAGTAGCTGTAACTTAATGAAACGTAGTAAGTATAACAACTACGTAAAGATAACTAATTATATCTAAGTAAGATAAACCGTTGGATTTTACAGTGCAGCCTTTAATGCAGCCAGTTCCAACTGGTGCTTGTTTTAGGGAGTTTCTGCCTTTAGTCTCCCCTTCAGCTGGTGAAATTCATGTTGGATTCTGTTTAAATCTAGAGATTGATTTGGGTATTCTAAAACATTGTTTTGCCCTAATAAACTCCTTGAACTAGCAGGGTGTTTTGGGTCATTATCCTGATGCAATGTGAAGCACTTTCTGATGAGTCTGGTGGCATTTTCTTGATCATTGGTAGCCAAGATGGTTTTGTACCCTTCCAAATTCACTCTGTGCTGCCATCATACAGTACATTAAGTCATCATGAAAATTGAGAGAGCCTGTTTCAGAGACAGCCATGCATGCCCATACCATGCTTTACAGATGAGGTTGTATGCTTAGGATCATTTGCAGTTCCCTTTTTTCTCCACACTTTGATTTCCCATCACTTAGATAAAGGATAATCTATGTCTCATCTGTCCGAAAAAACTCTGTTCCAAAACTCTACTGGCTTTTGCAAACTCTAATCTTGCCTTTCTAATTTTGGTGTTGGTCAGAGTTTTGCATCTTACTCTGTAGCTTCAGTAATTCTAGGTCAAAGTCTCCTGTGGACAGTAGATTGTAAGAACATCACCCCAGCTTTCTGGAGGTTGTTGTTATTTTACAGACATGTATTTTAGGGTTAATTTTCAAAGCTTTTATGATTTACCTGTCATCAACTCCTGCTGTTTTTTTTTTTGTCAGGTGATCAGGTCATTGTTGGCTCCCTCGCCTTCGTCCTTGTTTGTGTGTGTCCAGTGGCAGAAGCAATGAATAAAACTGATACAACAGATTCCCTGCTTTTAATATCTGACAAATAATGCAACAGGACACAGCTGATCACTCAGAAAGACCTGTGAAGCAACTGTTCCAATACTTATGCTCACATCAAATAGTGGGATGAACTCTAAAAGTGCTGAGCTTCTTAGCTACTAAAACATTTATGTATTGAAACATCCAATAATGAAATGTGACATTCTGTAATTTTGTCTCATATTCAACTTTTAATCATATTTACAGATTTCTTGACTCCATAGCAAACAGAGCAATTTTGTCTTTGCTGTTCCAATACGGTCCGTTTGTACTGGAACAGCAAAGACATAATTGCTCTGTTTGCTGTGGAGTGTATATATATATATATATATATACAGGCCCGGTTCTACGGGGGTGCTTGAGGGTGCTAAGCACCCCCAAACAAAAGCAAAAGCACCCTCAGATAAAATTATTAATAGCGTATTAATTTTTAAATTAATGAACACGCAGACTAGACAAAAATTAATACATGGAATGGGACATTTTTTTATTCCATATCTTGCTTGCTATCATGTTAAACGTGTACTAGTTTTAACGCTGCAAATTCTGTAAAAAATACTGTAAATACACAAGCTGAATTGTTAAAAGCGCACCTCGGGTCATGTGACACGAACCAACCAATCAGCTTCATCCTTTATAGAAACAACATTGAAAACTCAGCCAAGACGGTGAAACAGCTGATCATAGCTGTACAGGGATAGACATTTTTAAAATACATTTTGTAGCAGGGCAGTGCTAGAAAGCCATTTATCATTTGCTGAAACTAACTTGTCTTCATGGAGAGCGTAGGCCATGGTTGCCTAGTAACGACAGACGCCATGGGAGCGTAACTTAGCGCTTTGGAAAGAACGCGTTTTTAGGCGCGACATGTGAACTGCTCCTAGATGAGCATGCAGTAATAACCTTCACAGTGTATTCTTGATGTTAGATGGCATTTGTTGAAACTACAATTACGATACTAGTGTAGACGATTTATATTACTCAGTCCTATTTGGTGGTACCGTTTTCATACAGTTCCATGCATATTTTTTGTGAGCACCCTCACAATTTTCAGAAGCACCCTCAGTGATTTGGTTCTGGAACCGGGCCTGTATATATATATATATGTATGTATATACATGCTGTGTGTAATATTTTAACGAAGTTAAGGCAGTGGCCCGCTCCCAGACCTGTACATCATCTTATTATTACACTATATTTCATATAGTTGACTGTTTACAAATATAATGCAGGGCAACAACTCCACAAATGCAGTTATGCCCTAAAATTTAAGATATTGGTGCAAAAAATGCCCCTATAAGCGTTTTGTCTTATATTTATATCACATATCACAGAATATCACACTGGCAGCAAGAGCATTAAGACACGTGCTGATTTTGTCCCGATCAATCACAAGCTTAAATGTGATTTTATACAACAGTTCAGTAAATAAGAAGTTGAAATTGTGCTATATTTTAAACACAATATTATGCGTTTTTGCTCAATTTTGCAGAGAACATATTACCTTTGAAGCTATAGCAGAACTGATGCACGTCTCCAACCAACACAGCGGTGTTTAGTTTCTGAACGAATCTGCGTTTTTAACGAACCGTGTGAATCAATGATTCAGAGAGCCATTCAGATTCAGAGAGTATCATTTCATGAAGAAAATACAAATAAATAAAAAAATAATGATAAAAAATAAGAAGAAAAAGAAATAAAAACATTAAAGGGATAGTTCACCAAAAAAAAAAAAAAAAAAAAAAAAAAAAAATTCTGTCATCATTTACTCAACCATGTCGTTCAAACCTTTCTTTTGTGGAACTTGAAAGAAAGTATTTTGAAGACTGTTGGTAACAAAGCTGTTTTGGTTACCATGACTTATATCGTATGAACAAAAAATACTGAGATGTTTATCAAATTATCGTCTTTTCCATAGTTTTACGTTCCACAGTTTTACGTTTTAAATGTTTATGTGTAATAAATTCTAATTTAAATAAAATAAAATGAATTTAATTAAATTTTGTTTGACTTTGTCTCATTCACCAATGTATGGAAGCCTGTTTTCACCACTGAATAAAAAATTTAAAAAAGGTTATTGCGACCTATCTTACAATTCTGACTTTTTTCTCAGAATTCCGTGATACACACTCACAATTCTGACTTTTTTTTTCACAATTCTGAGAAATCAAGTCGCAGTTGCATGATATAAACTCGCATTTGTGAGTTATAAAGTCAGAATTCCAAGATATAAAGTCGCAATTCAGAGAAATGAGTTCAGAATTGTGAGATATAAACTCTATAATTCTCTGTCTTTTTTTTTCTCCTCATAACTGGACTTTATAACTCCCAATCGCGAGTTCGTATCTCAGAATTCTGAGAAAAAAAGTCAGAATTGTGAGTGTGTACAGCCAATGTTCTGCAAAGTGTTGCTCCAACCATCTCTAACACTCTTGCCTGGAAGTTTCTAAAGTCTGAAGACCTTGATTTGCTGGTTCAATGGTGTTCAGTTAGCTAAATTCTGCAGGACATTGGCTTTCCAGGAACAGGTTTGGACAGCCTTGCTGTAAATGGATGTGAGTTCATGTGAGGATCCACTAGGGGGCATTTTACAGTGACCTTCCTGAAGGTTTCACTTCAAGTTTGCATTTTTCTTTAGAAACACTGAAGCATATAGTGAGCCTACTATTCCCCCTGCTGGTCAACTGAGTTCCCTTCAGGAGTCAGAGGCATTGAGAGTTTGTAAGCTTAAAGTAGAAAGATGCACTGTTGACATGTAGAATTAGCATTCAAAGGGTAGAGTCAGTAAGATCTATCTATCATGTTGCTGTCTATGCAGGGCCAGAAAGCTGTTGGATTTCATCAAAAAAATCTTAATTTGAATTCTGAAGATGAAGGTCTTACAGGTTTGGAAACAACATGAGGGTGAGTAATTAATGACGGAATTTTTGGGTGAATTGTCCCTTTAAGCTGTTTTTTGGGTAGCTGCTCAGGCCAAAAGAGCAAACCCAGGTCTCTAGGATTCCATCAGAGTTTTGTTTCACCCGTTTTATCATCCGCCAAGTGTTTGAATGAATCTCTAACCTGACTATAAGCCATTTAACTAGAGATGCATGCCTTTGCAAGAATTACATATCTCGAAACATGACAAATATTGGCTTTCCTTAACTTTATTTGTCGAATAGTGTGATTGAGAAACAGTATTTGGTCAGAAGGCCTACAGCTGTCTCATTTGCACAGTGAAGGCTCTATGTTAATATGCCTGGGTTGTGCTTTTGGGGCGTCATATTTAAAGGGTAGTTCCTCTTTGAGCTCCTGTCGCTATATACAGGGCCAAATTTGAGAATTTTATATCGGTTCTGCAACCTTCGACGACTGAAGACATGACTGCCTTTAAACTGGGGTTACTCTTTTTCACTGCCTTTCTAGGCTCAGGTAAATGAATTCTTCTGTGTGAATATATATTCATACATATACATATATAGTGTTTTTTATGTAGAATGATTGTTTGTTAATGAATTATAAATATGGATGTTGTGTGACAAAAAAATATAATCAGATATAATTGCTAATGTTACATTTTCTCTACAAATATCTCCCTCAAAACGAGTGTAAATTTGTTTACATTAATACAAATTCTTCAGTTATATTGTCATGCAGTAATTTATTTTCCAAACACATGCAATTCTGTATATAGCATGCACTTTTGTTTAATCTTTTATGCAAGTTCAGTAAGTTCTTTGAAAACGTGATTTTATTTTTGACAGTCCAAACAAGATCTGTTGATACAACAGGCATGACAAATGTCCTGATGGGTGTGGATGACAATGTGGTAGGTTCTAGGAACATTCAAAGCTTGGCATTTTGTTTTTGTTTCACTCTTATATACTTTTTTAATGTTTTAACAGTTCTTGCAAGTCTGCATTTCAAACCAGCTGGATTGGGCTTATTTTTCTTGTTTTGTTTCTCCTGGCTGAGCAAAACGACAACGCTAAATGCCATTATAACACTTATTGCAAATCTAGAAATATTCTTATTTCTAAGACAGATGCAGTTGATTGATTTAAGAAAAAAGAAGTTGTCATTTTCATATCCTCAAAACCCTTCACACGGCACCTGAAATACACCAACCACAAACTTTTAGGAGCGCCACGAGTCTCACTTCTCTTTATTTCTGCACCTTTAAGATTAGACATTTGATATGATAAAACTTGCAAATAAAGCTGTGCAAACTATAGACCTCTGAATATTCTATAATATGTTGTATACTGTAGATGGGTGACATGTGTCAGGACTGCACTCAAATATTTGAGCTCCTGAAGCATATCTTTTCCAATGAAGACTTCCAGGTAAGATCACACACACATTCAGACAGATGTTAGAGTGAATAATAACAGATGATCCCATGGTGTCTGAGATACAGTATTTTACCCTCATATAGGAGAAGCAGGTTGAGGTGAGAGTGTTTTTAACACATGAACTGAAAATCAACATTAATTAGTGAATTTATAATCACCACCAAAGCTTTTGAGGAAGACGGAGTCTTAACATGATTCCAACTTCTTCAATCTCAGATTTGCATGATGAAAAGTAGAAGTGTGTTCTTTTAGATCTTTTCGTGGTGTCACTTTTTGAACTTCTCACTCATAAACCTGATGAATTTGGTGTTCCTGAGCACTTTACCAACCACAGACATGATCCTTCACAGACTCTGTATGATATCTATACTAACACATCTACCTTACCTATAAGATTTATAAATATGATGCTTTAACTTCTTAAAGAAATATTCTGTTTTTCAGCTGTATGGACAGCGCTTGTGGAATAATGTTGATTACCACAAATAACTGACTTTCATCAACACACAGAAAAAAAAATCAATAAATAAAAAAACTGAAGCCTCCGTAAATCAGTTTTGCTATGTAAATGCAATCATTCATCTATTTGTTTTTTTAGGTCAAATTATTGGCCTCTCTCGAGAAAGTGTGTGATAAGTTGCCTGCCCAAATCACTCAAATCTGCCACACTGAAGTGGAAAAGGTGGTTCCTCTGGCCATCACCTTCATTACCAGCCTGATGGTACGTTATAATTAGATTAAAGGGGTCATGACATGGATTTTTTTTTTATTATATTAATATGTTCCTTGAGGTTTACTTATAATGTTAATAAAATAAATACATGAAGAGTTCAAATGCAAAACTCCCTAAAAGCCATCTCAGTCAAAAATGAGATAATGATACTGAGTGAATGCTCTCGACACATATTTACTTCAAACTCGCTAAAATAATTCAAACTCGCTTAGCCCAATCAGAAGCACTGGTACTTACATAGAAACCTATACATCAGAGCCTGATAAAAATGCATTTTTTAAAGAAAGACGTCAGATGGATTTAGAGGCTTTTGCATCTGAACTCTTCAAATATGATTATTTTCAACCCTCATTCTGAACCTCTGTCTGAAACAACCTAAGGGGCATGTCCTTTAAGGCTTCTCAGTAATCGGCCACTATTATGATTCCGATCGCACACAGACAAAATGGCTGAGGATATGGTAATACGCGCCTGTCTGTTAATAGTAGTGGGCGGGGCTACCGGAATATGGGGCGTTGATACTAAGAGTTTATTTGTATATCTTTTTGTGAAGTTCATTGATATTTTTCTATACCTGTAAATAAAGGAAAGTAATTACATTATGCATTTTTTCATGGATTACTTGACGAATATAACAAAAACAGTAAGGTACAATGTTTATCTTATTCATATTTATACATTTATTGGATTTAACTAGGAAAACGTGAAGATAAAAGATTGTAAGATCATCTAACAGGCTACTGCAGTTATATTCTATTCATTGGCACTCACTAGGTGTGTTTACATGGAGCATTGTAATCGGTTTAAAAGTCAAATCAACTGAAACTGAATCAGTTTGAGAGGGGTGGGATGAACCTTTCCATAAACCGAACAAAATAAAAATTCTACGGAAACGCATTAAACAGATTACTTTGCGTCTACATCAAGCAGGACAGGTGAGGGTCATTCGTGGGCCGTGCCCCTCTGTCCATCCTCTCCCCTCCTTGCTAAACTTGATAGATGTCGAAAGCGAAAGTGAAACCGATAAAACAGCGTGCATTAGAAAGCGACTGTACACTTTCGCGATTGTCAGCAACAGCATGTGATCACAGATTGCACACTTTGATTCATTGTTCAGCAACTCTTGGTAAGAGATCATGTATTTGTTCCATTTAAGTACAGTGAAAATACCAGTCCTCTCACGCTTGCTCATGTTGCTTCTTTTCTCTGTTTATTGCCATACGCAAAACAGAGACTTCTAGGCTCTGCCCCCTTCTAGAGTTGGGCGGGAAGTTGCCGCTCATTTTCATGTAAGGGAACACACCCCTGAAACAGTACTTTTTAGACCTTTTCAACACATTATAATAAACAATCTGTATTGTATTTGGATCTGAAACTTCACGGGCACATTCAGGAGAGCTATAAGATTATCTTGTAAAAAGAGGCATAATAGGTGCCCTTTTAGCTATGAAACTCGCAGTATGTTTTAATGGTACAAAGACCTCTTATGTTTCAAAAGATCAAGGAAAATTTGATTTCTCATGTCATGACCTCTTTAAACCATACGCTTGATCTATAGGACATTGTATTGTTTTGATTCGTATTTGACTGAAAATCACTGATGTTTGTTTTACTGCTAATCCCTTCACTTTCACTTCAGCACCCAGCTGACATCTGTGCATTTCTTGGATTGTGTGGAGGACGTGACACTACCAAGATTAGAGATATGTTCTTTAATCACATGTCAAAAAGTGTACCAGTGCCAACTCTGAAGGTAACATGTAGAGGAAGTGATTCAGATGAGGTTGTTTGCATGTTCTGCACAGCTGACTATGTTTCTCTGCTCTCTAACACAGATGGAGGCGTCCATTCAGTGCTCTGTTTGCACATATGTTGTGAGCACACTTGAGTATCTGTTTCCTAGACAGAGGACTCAGGTGAAAAATCACATTACACATTCAGTCACATTCTTACTTAAAAGTGTGTAGTATTCTATACTGCTTGCTATCCTACGTGAAAAAAGAAGTGTGCTTAATTGTATTGAATGTGCACTTGTAGCTTACTTCAAATCTTATTTTTATAAGATTTATTTTTCTCCATTATATGGAGAAAAATGCTGAAATGTTTTCCTCAAAAAAACATAATTTCTTAACGACTGAAGAAAGGAAGACATAAACATCTTGGATGACAAGGGGGTGAGTACATTATTTGTGAATCTTTGTTTTGGAAGTGGACTTCTCCTTTAAGTATCTTAAGTATTTAAAAAAAACAAACTTACAGGTAATATACTATTAATGAAATAAAAGTCTACTTAAAGGAGTAGTTCACTTCCAGAACAAACTTTTACTCACCCCATTGTCGTCCAAGATGTTCATGTAAAGAAATTGTTTTTTTTTGAGGAAAACATTTCAGGATTTTTCTCCATATATGGTGCCTGCGAGTTTGAACTTCCAAAATGCAGTTTAAATGCAGCTTCAAAGGGCTCTAAACGATCCCAGATGAGGTTTAAGAATCTGTTTAAATATCTTAATCTGTTTTGGTCTGATCAAATAATGAGTCAAACCAGACACCTTAATTAGTTGGTACATTTTTTTTTTTCTACAATGGAAATAAAAGGCCAAATCAAGCAAATTGCATTGTGGGATACTGTACATCACACACAGTGCCTCTTATACATCTGAATATCTGAATGCATACTGTACTGTAGGAGGAGTATAGTATGCCATTCTAGTTCTGAACTTGAAAAAAAACCCAGTGTTTTGTCATTTTTTTGTACCCTGCAGAGCATCATAACAGTCCTGCTGGAGAGTCTGTGCAGCGAGTTTCCTCTGATTCAGTCACAGTGCAATAAAATGGTTGAAAAATACGTCCAACTGTTGGTTGACATGCTACTGAACAACACCTCTCCTAACTTCATATGCACTCTGCTTCATTTTTGTGAAAAATGGGAGCGTCCCATCAACGGTTAGACTTCAGACTTTGGCTTCTAGTATTTTTATGCCTTTGAATGAACACTTTTGTATCAAAGCAATAATTAAAATACAAATTATTTTGTTTTAGTTTTATACCTGTCAACAATGTTTCTTCATCTCTTTATCAAACAGCGGCCACAGCGCTTTCTGATTGTGATTCTTGTCTAACTTTGGCGGTTCTGACTCGTGTGCATCTGGGCTCAAATGCTACCGAGCGCCAGGCTGCTTCATTCCTGGACACCGTTTGCCAGCTGCACCCCAGTGCCATGCCAAAGGTTGGATATCAGTCTGCTCCTTTAAATGAGTGGCTTTTGGGTGCACTTCATCTGTAAGTTTACTATAATTTTAACATCTCATCTAGTGTGAGACCTTCGTGCAGCGTCATGGAGATCAGCTCCATGAGATCCTGAGCAAACAGCAGGGGGCGCTGGACATCTGTAAGGTAGAAACTGCTTTTACACTTTCTTAAGAAATGTTAATGCTTGGTCACATTTACCACTTGTTACTGATTTGCGGGTGAATTCCACAACAGATACATAAAGAAATATCTATTGTCCAATTTCAATTGAGTAGCGATTTATGAAGCACAGCTCAGACGTCACTCTCAAACCAAGCAGGTTCCCGATCACATAGATTCCTATTAAAATGACTGGATTTCCCCTGCAAAAATTCACTGTACAAAGATAAATGTGAGTACACAATGCCAAATGACAAATTAGCAGAGAATCTTATTTCTCAGATTTAAATTAGATCTAGATTTGTATTAAAAAATGACTTAAAGAAAAATGACTTATTTGATTCACTTGTAAAACTAGTCTCAGCATTTCATGCAGCCAGCCAGTAATGGTGCTGTGGGATTGAAAGGGTTTTGTTAGGTGGTTGAGGTATGATGTCCAGAGAAAAAATTGTGCACCAAACTCAACACTTACAGTTACAGGTTTTAAAATACAGGTACTAATTTTTTGTTGTTTTCCGATGGTAAATTCCAACAATGTGTGCAAGGCAGTAACAGTTTAATCAATATATTTTATTTGTGATCATATGTTCAGCTGGGACATTCTACAAAATCGGTGCCTTTTTCACTTGGAAAAAGTGAAAAATAAAATAAGCTTAATCAATATTTTTTAAATATCCATGAAATGAAGACACCTTAAAATGACAAAAAATTGTATTGTGCCATCTCAAGCTATGTAATTTATTATTTTATGACTATTTTGCTACCTCATGGTATTTTTGTCGACCCTGTTACCGACACAACCAATACTAGATACTATAGTTTAATTAGAACTCATATGCCACTGAATGATATAGGCGTTAGCGCAAGGTCACAGAGGGTGACCTTTAAAATGTTTGAATCTTTAAAAACAGGGTCAAACCTAATCAATGTCATCCCTGACATCACAGAGGAATGAGAGGAACGTGCTTATGTTTTAAGTGTTGAAAGTCTGGTTGAGAGATGATGTAACTTCCTAGAAATTATGTCACTTGAATGTACATTTCTTTACAAAGGTTTTTTGATGAGGGTAACAGGGCTGATATGAAATCAGGGGACACCCATGTATTGTAATAATGTAAATGATATTAAAAATAATGCATTTTTCGAGCCACCAAGCAAGATTCTGAGCATAATAGGATCCCTTTAAGGAAGCACTGCCTCCCTTGCCTACTCAGAGGAAACACCCCTGATTGACAAGTATAATTAAAACACCTTTTCTAGAAAACTATTATGAGTATTGAATGCACCTTAAAATACAATAATACATAACACAATAAAATGTCTTTCTGGTCAAATGAGCTTAGTAGTGTAAAATGTTTAAATGCAATATTTTCTGTTTTCTTGACTCTTCAGAGGGCAAATTTGTGTGTTTCTGGTGGGAAGGAGTCTGTCATTGCTGCTGACCCCTGTAGTCTCGGACCAATCTACACCTGCAGAGACCTCCAGACTGCTGTTGAATGTGGGGTAAGTGCACTTAAAAGCCTTATGTATGAATGTGCATTCACATTCTAGTTTTCTAATCAGCTTTATGTTATGTTCTGGATGTTGTAAGTGAAATTTTATGTATGTATTTATGTAACTCCTACAGGCAGTTTCCTTCTGTCAGAAGAACATGTGGGAATAACCTGTTTCAGCTGTCAGTACTACATGGTAAATGTCAATCAACTGCTAATAAATTGATAATTGACTGAAAAATATTCTGAACCATTGGAAAACAATGTTTCTTCCTTGAGTCATTACACCCAGTTTATTCAAGTTTTCAAACCTTATCCACACAGAGCGCAGCCTCTTTCATAATCACAAGTCATATATGTTCAGTGTGCCTTATCATATCAAATATAATTGAACTTATGGGAGTCAACATTAACATTTAACTACAAAAACCTAGGTTGTATTGGCTTATTGATTGTTTTTTTGAGAATTGAAACTATGTCTGTGTTTTCTTCCAATAACAGAGTCAAAGGTTTCTTGCATTTGCGTGAGTTTCAACAGCTTTGTGGCTTATTTGAAAGGCTGCTGGACCTGCTGGACCAATGCCACAGCATTTTTCCTCCTCTCCTGGATTTTCATAGTTATATATGCTTTTCAAGTTGAAAACGTGGGTCACAAAGTCATAGTCTTGGATAATATCTTCGGCAAACAAGATAAAATATAAAAAACGTCATATAAAAACATGTTTTCTGCGGCAGCTGTTATTTTAACAAAAAGAAATACTGTTGCTTAAGCAACATTTTTGATCTCATGATACTTTATCAATCTTTTCATTGGCTTGCACAAGACTTCAAAGAGGTCGATTCAAAGGTCATTTACAATATTATCTAATGTATGAAGAATTAGTTTGGGGGTGCATAAACATTTGATCAGTGATAATGTACATTTTTAAACGAAAACTTTTGTCGTTATTAAAGGATGTTCACTTCCTTGTATTGTGGAAATATTTTCTGTGGTAACCATAGTTTCAGATAAAATATCATAGTTACTACAGTTATTGGTCCTATAAGCTTAATATTAGACACCACTGTCATAAAAACATAAAATTAACTATAGTATACCATAGTATTTTATCTGAAACTATTACTGTGGTAAATTATTGGGCAACACTTTACAATAACCGTCCTTAGTTAATGCATTAACTAAATATATAAATAAATAAAAAAAATGTGCCTTCATCTAAACGACATGAGACTTAGTGACTTTTCCTGCACTTGCTGTACTACATCAGTACAATAAAAGTGCTAAAACTTGTTACCATAATCATTTTATAATCCAGAAGCTAAATGTGAAAATAACTGTGGTGAATGGGCTAATGAGTGGTCCTCTGTGGCCATCTGCTGGTTATAGTGGTTTATTTCAATTCCCTTTAATTTTAAAGATGTTTAAAACTCCACCAGGTGGCAGAAATCGTTTACTGAAGCATGGCACATTTTCATGAGAGGTTCTGCATGAATGGTCGAATGTAAACAAAGTGTAGACACAATGTAAATAAGAGATTCAGTGGGCAGTGTAAAGAGCTTCACTGAGTTCACAATTGTGAAAGTTTTTTTTTAATTCACTTACCACACTCACACATCCTATTTTATGATATTGTTTTAACATCAGTTTTGCATTAACCCTTTAAAAGCAGTTACCGAAAGCTTAAGCAACAAGCTTGTCGCCAAGAGAAATCAAGCAAGCACGTCACCCAGGTGACTTATTTAGCATGAGTTCAGTGCAGATGAGGTATCCGATTCAAAACCACAAACGGCTCGGTGATTTAAACTAGTTTAAATCCAGATGAAACAGAGCTGACATTCTCAACAACATACACCCCTGATAGCACACATACATCATGGAGACATCTATTTGATATCTGCTTTTACATCTGGAAGACGTATTTTTTAGAGTGTTTGCTCATCTGCATATACGCCTATAGGACGTTTCCTATCAGATGTCAAATAGACGTCTACTAGATGTCTTTAAGATGTTTATAATTTAGAATGTATGGAAAACTGACATCTTACAGACGTCTGTCAGATGTTTGTACACAGCAGATGCTTTCCAGATCAAGTGCTCTTTAACAGACATCTTACAGATGTACATAATATTTTGTGTGCTTATAACGAATCTGGGGCTGAACAGAAAAAACATTGTGCCACAGCGATGCAATTTCAGTCCACAAATCACCAACAATTACCATGGATTTACTGTGTGAACAAAATCTGTTATTTATGAAAATAGATCAAGCTTGTTGCTGCTGCCTTTACCACCAATGTAATAATAAATTAAATTAAATTAAATTAAAGCTGCAAGCAGCACTGAAAGGGCCCTCGAACCCGGGGTCACCACCACCCAGTGGCTTTAGGAAAAGAGTGAACGGTGATCAATATGCATTTAAAGTGATAAATATAGGAGAATAAGTCAAAGTCATTTATATGTACTAATCTTCATACTCCCAGCTGGTGGTGCTATGACTATAACTTGATATTGGCATAGATGTCTTCAAAACAGGGTTTTGATTAAACATAAAGTTTGGTACAGATTGAACACGGTCTGAGTTAGTGTAAAACATGACATATCCAGTTGCCAACAGGTGGCGCTATGATTATAACGGAATATTGGCTTTTAGATGTCTTCTGGCCAGGACTCTTACCAAATATGTGAAGTCTAGTGCAGATTGGACATTGCATGTTAAAGTACATTATGAAACACTGAATTTTGTCAGGCCGTTATGGACATGCCCTTTAACGAAAACTGAAGCAATTTAACATTGTAAAGGCCTTTAGAATAGACTGACCAAATATAATGTTGATGTCGTTTGTTAGAGCATAAAACATGTCACTTCCTGTTGCCAGCAGGTGACACTATGACTATAACTGAATATGGGCATGGGCATGTGTTCAGGACAGGACTTTTATCAAATGTGAATTTTGGTGCAGATCGGATATTGTATGCCTGAATTGTAACAACATCCTGTTTCTTGGTGAAACACTGACGTTTGTCAGGCTGCCACAGACACACCCTTCAATGAAAACTCAAGATCTTTGCAAATTAATGTCACAAAGGGCTTTAGATTGGACTGACCAAATTTGATGTTGATCTGTTTAAACCTCTAGGAGGAATTAGTTTAAATACAATACCTGAAGATGGCAAAAACGGCAGAAAATTTGCAGAGAAAATTCAAAATAACAGACTTCTTGTTGGGTTTTGAACTTTGTACAAGGGGACTTTTTTGTAGGCATTGGTGTATTACAAGTGTCTACCAAATTTCATACATGCATGTGAAATATAGCTTGAGTAGCACTTCATTGAAATTTTATAGGTGGTGCTATCAAGCCATTTTGTCACAACCACTTCTGAAAGCCATATCACCACTGTTGGTGTGTGTGCAATTTTCATTTTTGAGTTTTTGAGCATGTTTAGACCCTCAAAAATGTGATTTATTTTGGAGAAGAAGAAGAAACTGAGCAATTCCAATGGAGTTCTCACATCATTGGTGCTCTGGTCCCAATTATTAAACACAATTGTTTGAAATAACTGCTTAACCATATCTCATTACTGAAGCTGCTGCCATTTTGAATGTTCCTGCATGACACCGCAATGGTCCAGATACTTCACGTCTGCTTTCAAGTGCACCTTGGAACTTTTACAACAACCTGCCCTCATACCTCAACTGGCTTAGTTACCTTGCAAATGTTTTTACACTCACTATTTAAAGTAGAACAAGGCAGATAATCAACTGAAAGTATATAAGTATATAAAGTCAAATTTATTTTGTTTATGTATTTCATTTTTACAGTAAATAATGCTCACAATATGGACTACAGAATATTTTGGTAGCAGTCTGACAACAAAACCAAAAACAACAAATAATAACATACAGAACATATGGAACTGTAAGTCTGAATATGCAATTACATCAGTGTTGCTAAATGATGAGTAATTTAGCTAATATAGTCATAGTCATCTACAAGGACACACAAAAAAAAATCAAAACGGACAACTACTTAAGATCACAGTAAGAAATAAATATTTTTTTAAAAAAAGAAAAGTATCAGATTTACAAATAACATTGTATAGGCTTTCTTTTGCCTATCAGTGGGATTTGTGCATTTGCATGCAACTGAAAATAAAAACAGTAGGTTTATAAAAGGAAAAAAGTAATGCAGAGTAAGCAGTAGTATCCTTAAACAGGGAAAAGAATATGGCCAGAGAAATAACTGGATTTTCTAATACCATTTGCACCCTTAGAAACCTCTATCCACACAGAGTCTCCTCTCTCCAGGTTCAGAACTACGCTACCTTCAGCTACTGATTGTGAACTTGATGTGTTGATTGTTTCGGCAGTTAGCTGTACAGTATCGTTTTTCTTTAAGATCACAGTGCCCAAGGTCCTAGTTCCTATGCAAGAGAACTGGAATTCATATACACCGGGTATCTGGCAGAAGAACCGCCCTGATGTTTGGTTATAATGGTTCTGTCCATTGTAAAGGACCTGACTGAACACAACAACCTTAGCAGCGACAGGAAGGACGGTGCCAACAGAAGCAAAGAACCCAGAGTGTTGCCCTGTGGTATTAATGGGAGGTCCTGGAGGTCCAGGTGGGCCAGCTACACCTTGTGGGCCTGGAAAAAATTACATATTTGAGAACATTTTAAACAATCGTAAAGTGATATTGATATTGACATTCTTAATATGTTACTTCTTAATAACAACAACAAAAAAACGCTGTAAAGTTGTCATTTTGGCACTATTGGTTAGTACTTTTATGTGGCTTATATAAAAAAAGAACTGAGTGAGTTTGCCTTTGTGTTGATGGTAAATCTAAAGGGCATGTTTGAAGTATGACTGGTTTACCAGTTTTCCCTGGAGGTCCTCTGACTCCAGAAGGACCTTGGAAGAGGTCTGTATCTGATGGGTAATAAATAGATGTTTTATGTTTGTACTATAAACCAAATTGTTTGCAATCACAGTTTTAAATGTGAAAGAGGCACAAAACCCAAGCAAACCCCCTTGAAGCAAGCAAAAGGAAGAAAGCAGGACTAAAGATTTGGTGCAATTCAGGTGCAGCCAATCCAGTGCATAGCAAAGAAGCAGCTACTCAAGTTATGTCTAGTTTAGTGGTTGTGCAGGAAATTGTCATGCTCTACTTGCTCTATTTGCTTTGCTATTTGCTACAGTGTTTGAAATGCCACTATTACCTCAAACACCAACACAGATGAACCAAACCATGTAGACCACATCTGACAAAATGTGCATGTACTACCAAATTTAGGTACTCTACAAGCATATATAATGGTAGTAAGAAGCTTGGGCAGAAATTTGTAGTCAGAGAAAGACGATTTATGACTGTATGTTGCACATATGCATTGAAGAGCTCTTATGCTCTGGTGCCTTACCAGTTTCAATCCAAGGGCTGAGGTCAAAGGCTGGGATATCATCACAGTCAATAAAATTATCAGGACTGGTGAAGCGGAAGGGGTCATAGGGAACTCTGAGGATTCCAGTGTTGTCACAGATGATGCGGGCTAACGACACAGAGGCCAGTGATGCTTTTTGTTTGGTGGTGAACACTCCATGGTTCTCCCACCATAACCTGAAAAACACCATGACACTTGGAATTAACACCCCTCAAACACATACTAGTCTCACTAAATCAGGGGTGTCCTGTCCTACACCTTGGCCACTGTCCTGCAGAGTTTAGTTCCAACCTGCCCTAGAAAACATCTTCCTGGAAGTTTCCTGAAGTCCTTCAGGTGTGTTTAATTAAGGTTGGAATTGAAGTCTGCAGGATAGTGTCCAACCAGGTGAAGGACTGGACACCCCTGGACTAAATACACAGAGATCTTTACCTGTCCCCCTGGCGGATGCGCTGGAATTGTGTAGAGATGAGGCAGGCAAAAAGAGGACCAACACGAGCACCAGGAGCAAAAGGCTCAGCAACGCCTCCCAACCAAATGTCAATGTTCTCAGGGGTGCCATAAAGCTCAATCAGCCTGTGAGCCAACTCAGTGTTGTTCATCACCACAGCCAACTCTTGCTCATTCTGAGGGGTGGACAGTCCACAGAACTGACGCCATGCATTATAGCCTTATGAAAAACAACAGAATACTATCTAGTAAGTATTCTCTCAAACAAACATGAAGTGATAACAAGAAATGCTTCATGTCATTGGGTTTAAAAGGTTTCTGGACTTGGTGTGGGAATGGGCTGCATATGAGTCCAGAATATTTACCTGGTATACCGTGGTCACGGCCTCTTTGCATGTTGAGGGCAGCCAAGTCCAAAGCAATGTGGGATGTAAAGGCAAACAGCCTTTCTCGAAGAGCATTCACCATCATGTGGTCCTGTGTGTTCAGTTTTGCTGGCCGACCAATCAGTCCACGGAGCAGAGGTTCAATGCCGCCTAAGCAAAAAGCAATGCAAAAGTAAAATAAGATTGAAAAAGGACAGTTTTTGCAGATTTAGGACTCTTATGTTGCAACAAACCTCACAAACTCACCCTCAAAGATTATTCTCCAAGGAGAGAAGAAGGCCTCGTAAAGGGGCACACTTGGAAACTGAGGATGGTTCTGGTAATTTTCATCAAGACGAAATATGATGGGTTGGATGGCCAGGTGGGCAAACCGGAAAGCTGCAGTGGCAAAGACGTTCGCAATGGTAGGGTCCACATTTTCATCGTAACCTGGATAGTGCCCGAGGTGTCTATTGTAAGCATCAGGGCCCACAATATGTGGCAAGTATTCCTTAATCACCAAGATCTAAAAGAGACAGGAGAGGTTGATCATGCATATATATCTTGTACTCTGCATGGAGCTACTTGTGCTTGTGCTGATGCACATTTCATTGAGTGTTTTACCTGGTTGTAGGCACCAACAATTTTTCTTGCCTCTTGATAGAGGGTTTCACTACTCCAGGAAGGGTTGAGCACACGGAGGGCACGAGCCAATCTATTGTGCTCCCTCAAGAAAAGTGTGTGTAATGAGGTAAGGGCAATGTTCTCAACAACACGAACATCTCCTACACACATTAAGAGTTCATTAGCATGTGCCACTTGGAGCTGTGCAAATAATAGCCTTGTGCCATACATTATATATATTTTTTGTGATGACTAGGAATATGCCTGATTATTTTAATATGAAGGCATAAGGCTTTATAAGAATGAAAGAGTTACTGACCTGCTATGAAGCAAGGCACCTCTGTTAGGGTGCTGTCATTGAGGGTTTTCCTACGTGTGGCACACAGGTTGCTTTCTACATTAGTAAAGGGCAGGTGCTCTCGTCCATTGTCAAGGAACTTATCATTGACACGAAGAAGACCACCATCATTGGTCAGGTCTCGGAGTTCCTTTGCTAGTCCATCCTCCGCCCCATAAACCTGTCCAGCATCTAGGAAAGCTGTTAGAGCATTGATCTGATTCTGAGCATTGGGGACCCAACCAAACATATCGCCAGTGTTCCCGGAACCACAGGCTGGTGATGATCGGATAAAAGGGAGACAGGAGTCAGCACTCAAGCGTTGATCATCTGGAGGGACCTGTGTTTATACATTAAATGTAGCATGAAAAACTGTAATTATACAAAAACAAGAAGTGGGACAATCATTGACAAAGGGACAATCCTTGACTGACCGGAATTGGGAAGCAGGGTTCAGAGCTCTCACAGCTTTCATCACAGTTAAGGCCATAGATGAAGGATCTAATGCTTGGTGAGGTAGGCGTTAAAGTCAGATCATGGTCAACCCATTGCCCAAAGATGGTGAGCATGAAGGTAAATTCGCGGTCACTCTCTACGTCAGCATCTGCTGTGCTTAGAATACGATTTGAAACCAATCTGACCTGGAATCAATGAGGAAGACAGAATTCAGACACTGACACTGATTATCAATAAGACTTCATTAAACCAGGGGTCTCCAAACTTGGTCCTGGAGGGCCAGTGTCCTGCAGAGTTTTGCTCCAACCCTAATTAAACACACCTGAACCAGCTAATCAAGGTCTTACTATGCATGCTAGAAACTTCCAGGCAGGTGTGTTGAAGCAAGTTGGAGCTACACTTTACAGGACACTGGCCATCCAGGGCCGAGTTTGGAGACACCTGCATCAAACTATTCATAATCATCTTCATCCTACCAGGGGCAGCGATGTACCATTGTACAATCTGTTGGGATCCCACCCTTTGGGCTGGGAGATGTCATCTTCATACTGAGCAGGCAGCCAGCGGGCAAAAGCAGTGTTGGAAGCACCAAGGAGTGGGTTCCTCCTGAGAATTATAAATTTAGTTTAGCTAGGTAAAGACTTAGTCTTTGAAAAAAGACTGCCCTGGATAAGAAGGGATAGGCTGACCGGTTGTTGCAGACACTGGTGATAGTTCGATATTTGTTCATGAGGGGTGTGGTCCTACAAGATGGGGGTCGGGTTTGAGCCGTACAGCCTGTCAGATGTTTAATGGTGTTCAGCTCATCTTCAGTCAGCAGGTCTAGGAGAACACACATATTGACAGTCCTGACCATGGAACAGTGATAGATCTGATCTGAGTTTTGCAAGTTTTGCAACTTGTGGTCTTCATACCTGTAGCATTGATGGACCTCTTGTGTACATGATGGGCTTTCTCACTGATTAGCCTGAGTGTCTGTATCATGTAGTCTGCTGCTCTCACGGCCTCTCGTGTCTTTCGAGCTGGCTGTTTCAGTAGACGTAGCTTGTCGGAGGGCTTGATGACATCTCTGCGCACCCTTGCTAAACTCCTGGAAGTGGGGAGATTTATAAAATAAAGAGATCAATGACCAGGTTGACTGCTCAGAAATACTCTTATATCAACACTCAGGACCATAAAATAATGGCTCCATAAAGTATGATCTAACGCAGAGGTTTTCATCCCTGCTCCTGGGGACTCACTGTCCTGTGTGGGGACAGTTTTTTCCAACCTGCTTCAGCACACCTGCTTTTGCGTTAGACTAACCAGGACTTGTCACAGCACTTACATATTGTTGCTCTTGTTGTCCTTTTGTTAGTTTGATTGCTAATTGTTCTCATTTGTAAGACACCTTGAAAAAAGCATCTGGTAAATACTTAAATGTAATGTAAATGTAATTTGTCTTTCGCATGGTAAAGGCATTCCAATAACATCAACACCATGACACAGTGTTGTGGTTACCTGTGGAACCCTAGATGTTTTTACAATACTTTGGATATTAGCGTCCATTGCAGAGTTGATAGATATGGCCTGTTCAATTAATTGATGCATTGACAATTCATTTGATCAGCAATAAAACAGTGATTCTTTCCAAATTCCCTATAAATACAGTAATTACGGATGTCCAAACTCCCAAGCTAATCTCAAGGACCATTAAGCAGGGCCGATTAAGCATTTGTTAATTGACTGGCATTGGCTATCCTAACAAGAACAAGAACATTTACATAGAAATATACATAAAGAGAATTTATACAATACTATTATAAAACATTTGTATCAACCGAAATAACAAAAAGTAAAGAAAAGGAAGAAAAAAAATCCAGGGAGCAACTTAAATTCGTTCTGCCTTTTTATTTTTTGTATCTTTCAGAGTCTTAATACATTTCATTAGTTCGATTTTTAAACAGTGTGATGTTTACTGTTTGTCGTTTTTGTTTGTGTACACTACCAGTCAAAAGTTTTTGAACAGTAAGATTTCAATGTTTTTTAAAGAAGTCTCTTCAATTCACCAAGCCTGCATTTATCTGATACAAAGTACAGCAACATTTTTGAAATATTTTAACTATTTAAAATAACTGTTTTCTATTTGAATATATTTTAAAATGTAATGTATTCTTGTGATTTTAAAGATGATTTTTTAGCATCATTACTCCAGTCACATGATCCTTCAGAAATTATTTTAATATTCTGATTTGCTGCTCAAAAATTTAATTATTAGTAGTAGTAGTAGTAGTAGAATTGTTCCAGGTTTTGATGAACAAAAAGTTCACAAGAACAGCATTTATCTGAAAAATTTATAAATGTCTTTATCATCACTTTTAATCAAGTTTAAAGCATCCTTGCTAAATAAAAGTATTAATTTCTATAATTTCTAGTATTAATGCTGATCTTTGGATCTTTCTATTTATCAAACGATATATATTTCCAACATAATA
Source organism: Labeo rohita (assembly GCF_022985175.1). Classification (NCBI taxonomy): domain Eukaryota; kingdom Metazoa; phylum Chordata; class Actinopteri; order Cypriniformes; family Cyprinidae; genus Labeo; species Labeo rohita. The sequence goes on from NC_066878.1 coordinate 16,782,647, forward strand.
ATAGTAATAATAAAAAATGTTTCTTGAGCAGCAAATCAGCATATTAGAAGGATTTCTGGAGGATCATGTGACACTAAAGACTGGATGAATGATGTTAAAAATGTCACTTTGATCACAGAAATAGAAAACTGTTATTTTAAATAGTAAAAAAAATTCAAAATTTTACTGTTCTTGCTGTACTTTGGATCAAATAAATGCAGGCTTGGTGAGCAGAAGAGACTTCTTAAAAAAAAAACATTAAAAATCCTACAGTTCTTGAAAAAACAAAAAACTTCTGACTGGTGGTGTAAATGGTATTTTCTGTACATAATTAACATCTTTGATCAATCATTTTTTTTTCTGAACTTTTAACTTTATGTGTTTAGGCAAAAAAACCTGATTAGGACATCCTTGACAAGTATGTATTCCCTTTGAGCTACATTTTTCTTATAAAACATTACTCACTCATCACGAGAATACTTGTAAGCAGCATCCACGATTTTCTTTGCTTCCTCAACTGATTCTAGAATGAAACATCTCCCAGGACTCTCTTCTTCTGCTAAAAAAGAAAAGGATATTACAACATGATACAATAATAATTCATTTTAGAGAATCCTGTAATGAATGGGTAGATGTGTAGATGAATGATAAATGAACTTTCCTCAGTCCAATACATTTAATAATAGCTGTTTAGCAATTTTTAGCTATTTAAACAACATACAGAAATGTGATAATGTATGTTTTTTAACAACACAAATCTAATCATGCAACACAGATGTCACACAAGATGTACAGCTTAATTCTACATCGTTAATCAGTTGTCTAAGTCTTGATTGCATGATTAATTTGTAAACTTACCACCCAGTGAAAGGATGCAACAACATCCCACCACAAAAAGCAAAGTGTGAAGATTCATCTCTGAAACACATATTGAGACATTTAGAGAGTGACCACATAAAAGACATTATGTTTATGATATTTGCATATGAGCATTGTTTATGATAACTGTCTCATTCCTTTTTCTGATTTTAAGTATTAAAAAAATGAAAAATAAAATCAATGAACCTATAAAATGGCTGCAGTATAAAATAGCATTTAAATTCATTTTCAAACAAAATTTATTTGTGTTTTAATACGGAACCTATTTTGTATCTTAATGGAAGAGAACAAAAAAATTCACAATAAAAATAAAAAGTTAGAAGTATATGTTAAATCGAGCAATTAATTATGCTGAATTACTTCTTTGCATTTGAAATCAGCATCACAGAGTTTAACGATAACTATAAATAATTATGAAGTGCTGTGTTCTTACCTGAATAACAGGCCTCTGTCTCTCTGGTTCTGAACTCAAGGCTCAGAGTGTGTTGAACTGAGTGGATGGAAAAAGCTGTCCTTTTAAACTGTCTCTCATACTCAATCTTTTAAGCATCACTAATGGAGTCTCAGGCGGAGCAAGAGGTTTGTTTCCTTCTTCCTCTTTCCTAATTAAGATGTTTCTAATTTACAGTATGATCAAAACATTGCTGAAACACCTGTTCTACTACATGCCTTCTGCTGTCTGCTTAATAGGTTATCCTTTTTATTAGCAAGTAAGTTTTAGTATAATGCCAAAACTGCCCGCCTTCAGGTCACGGTACATTTGTCTTTTTCTGTGAAACCCTTGCTGATTGTTATCAAGTAAACACAAGAATAATTTCTATATTGTTAGGTTTGCTTGATTATCCGTACATCTTTTTGTAGAAAAATCATGTTAAAATAAGTGCCAAATATGATACTTGAGGTCAGTCATCATTGGGATGCACTGCATCATATTTTTTCAACATTCAAAACTACAGAGCTTTGTTCATAAATTACGCATTCAAATATGAGAGATACAGAATTGTTTTATAAAAGTAGCCTATACTGTTTGGAAGATTTCACTGTCTTGATATATAAAATATCAACAACAGCACCAAATTGCTTCTTTTCATTTCATGTTTCCAGAGTTATAATCCAAAATGGAAATTGCATAATTACTGCAACACTTAATTATAGCAATTTCTTTATTATGTGCCTGTGTGCTTTTAGAAAGTTGGGACCATCCTGCTGTGTTTGGGGTCTCTGTGATTTAAGGTCTCTGATACCCATGCTTTTTTAGGGCAGTAAAAAAGAAAAAAGAAAATTTAAGTCAAAAAAACAAATTGTTAGCTATCACATTTATAACACTGTCCGCAAAGCTAATTTTCAGCATTTAAAAACAAAACTTTGAGAAAATAATTTTTAAAATCACATGCAAAATTATAATGTTGAGCATACAGTAGAATGTCAAAACCATTATTACTGTCATGTTTGCTTATTTTTCTAATGAGACAGCCTAACCCTAATAGTCGAAATAGTTTAACAGCCTAGTCACCTATGATCACTAATCAAGATGCCAGAGATTCTCGTGCCACTAAACAGACTTGTGCTTTTACCAGCACCGCAACGTCACAGAGTACACAGCAACAATGCATATGATGTGGTGAACCAGAATCTGATTATGAAGAAGTTGTTGTAACACTTTACAATACGGGTGCACACATATGCATTAATTCATGCTTAACTAATGCACAGTCACAAGCTAATGTATAATTCGTGAAGAACTAAACCATTTTTTAATGATTACTACATTAGCAACTAATGAACATTCTACATGATTCATAGATTAAGTAATCAATAAATTGTTATTAGTTAAATGTGTGATAATGTATTAGTTCCCTAATAACATGATGTAAATTCATGTGTTAATTACCACAGTGGTCAAAGCTATGAACTTCAACTTCCAGTTGTCTGCTTTAATTAATCATTAGCTAATGATTTGTAAGTGTATCATTATTTTATGGCTTTACTTGTTGAGGGACAGAACTATTAACAAATTTTTAAGTAATATGTCATTGTGTTTATGGATTTAGAATTAGTTAGTTAGTCATGTGCCTCAACAAGTAAAGTCATAACATAATGATATCTTTCCAAATCATTAGCTAATGATTAATTGAAAAAAGACATCTGGAAGTTGAAATGCATAGCTTCAACCCTGTGTTAATTAACACATGAATTTACACTATTAGTTAATATAATATGTTATTAGGGAATTAATACATTATGAATCACATAGAATGTTCATTTGCTGCTGATGTAGTAATTATTAATAAATGGTTTAGTTTTGTATGAGTTACGTAAGAACTTGATGATTATCTGTGCTTTAGTTAAGCATGAATTAATGCATATTTGTGCACCTGTATTGTAAAGTGTTTCCGAAATTCTTCTTTAATCAGATTAAGCTTATCAACTGTGCTATCAGGTCATTTTTTTGTCTGATGCCTTACTTTTAATTGGGCGCACAGTCTTTCTGCTTTTCATTACTATATTCATCTGTTTTTCAAAAATCTTACTTTCAGTTTTTCTTTTCTCTGTTCTTATTTTGTTCTTAGTCCTTCAATTCTAAAGAATTACTGATTTATTATTAGTGTCAATGTTAGGTCAAATGAATATCCCCATACAGATATGTTGAAAGTATTATACTTCCTTATTACAGTAAGTAAAAAACTCCTGTGACCATGTCACGCCATGTCATGCAATCTAATCTGAGAATCTCAAGTGCTGTGAATCAGTGCAGAAAGATAAATTAAATACAATCTTGCAGTTTAGACACTAAAATCAGGACACAGATTTGAACTTCATAACAATTTATTTGTCGCAAGAATATCCAGGTGAAAAAAGTGCACTAAAATGCATTTTATTTCAGTACACTTGCTGTCACACCTCTGTGGACTGTTTTGTTGGTTTCTCCCTCTTGTGCTCATATATGGTTTTTCCTGTTCCTGTCCTTGTTAAGTATTTATTAGTTAATCACTATCACCTGTCCTTGTTTCATTAGCACCCCTTCATAAGTTGTATTCAGTTCAGTGTTTGACGCCCGATCTTAAAGTTATGTTGGTGTGTGTTTCCCTGCTGTTCCTGTCTGAATGTACCCTTTTTGGATTTTATTAAAGCCTTTTTGTTATATTTCGTCTCCCTACGTCTCCTTCTACACACAGCGTGACACTTCCATAATGTACTTAAAGTGCTCTATTTCCACACACTAGTTTTGTACTTAATATACTAAGAAATATTCTTAGTACTTCTTAAGATGATCTCAAGAAGGTCTAAGTGTGAACTAAACTGTTTTTAACATACTTTATCTGTAAAAAGAAAAAGTAACTAAAAGTAAACTTGTAGCACAATTGAAACCATCTTTCATACATTTTTAAATATACTCATATATAGAAACGACGAGTGGATCACTACGCAGAATCAATGGGGAAATCGCGTGGCGGCGGGATGTGCTTTTACATCAATGAGAGGTGGTGTACAGATGTAACAGTGTTAAAGAGGATGTGCTGTTCTGATCTAGAAGCGCTTTTCATTAACCAAATTACAAGACACCATCCTCCAACACTGAGGCAAACCAACGACTTGCTGAAGACCTAAATGAGTTTTATTGTAGATTCGAAACCCCCCACACCCGTTCTGACGATCTCTTTTCACAACCAATAACACCTCAAGCAACCCCCCCCCCCACCTCCCCTCCAAATAAGTGAAAATGACATGCACTAGGTCCTCAGAAAGAACAAAAGGAGAAAAGCACCAGGCCCAGATGGTGTGACATGACACAAGCCTGTCTGAAAACCTGTGCTGACTAGCTGGCACCCATCTTTTCACGGACAGGTCTCTGGAGTTGAGTGAATTTCAATCATGCCTCAAATGCTCCACCATCAACCCCGTCCCAAAGAAAACCAAGATAACAGGACTTAACGACTACAGACCTGTGGCGCTAACGTCTGTGGTCATGAAGTCGTTTAAAAAAACTGGCTCTGGCTTATCTGAAGAACATTACTGGACCCTTACTGGACCCCCTGCAGTTTGCTTACCGAGCAAACAGGTCAGTGGATGATGCAGTAAACATGGGACTGCACTTCATCCTGCAACATCTGGACAGACCAGGGACTTACGTGTGGATTCTGTTTGTGGACTTCAGTTCGGCCTTCAACACCATCATTCCTACACTTCTCCAGACCAAACTAAACCAGCTCCCTGTTCCTAGCTCTATCTGTCAATGGATCACCAGCTTTCTGACAGATAGGCAACAGCTGGTGAGACTGGGGAAATTGATGTCAAGCAGCCACACCACCAACACTGGCGCTCCTCAGGGATGTGTTCTCTCTCCACTGCTCTTCTCGCTCTACACCAATGACTGCACCTCCAAAGACCCCTCTGTCAAGTTTCTGAAGTTTGCAGACGACACCACACTCATCGGCCTGATTTAGAATGGTGAAGAGTCTGCCTACAGACAGGAGGTTAAAGAGTTGGCTGTATGGTGCCGTCATAACAACCTGGAGCTCAACACGCTCAAAACAGTGGAGTTGATCATAGACTTCAGGAGAAACCCCCCTGCACTCACCCCTCTCAGCATCATGGACAGCACTGTGGCTACAGTGGAGACATTCAAGTTCCTGGGATCTGTCATCTCCCAGGACTTGAATTGGGTCACTCACATCAACTCCATTGTAAAAAAGGCCCAACAAAGGTTGTACTTCCTTTGCCAGCTAAGAAAGTTCAACCTACCACAGGAGCTGCTAAAACAGTTCTACTCAGCCATCATTGAGTCTGTTCTCTGCACATCAATAACTGTCTGGTTTGGCTCAGCTACAAAATCAGACACCAGAAGATTACAAAGAATAGTTCGGACTGCCGAGAGGATTATTGGTGCTTCCCTGCCCACACTTCAAGAAATGTATTCATCCAGAGTGAGGAAAAGAGCTCAGAAAATCACTCTGGATTCCTCACATCCAAGTCATCATCTCTTTGAACTTTTACCATCTGGCCGGCACTACAGAGCCCCAAACACCAGGACAACCAGGCACAAGAACAGTTTCTTCCCCCAGGCAATTCTCCTTATGAACAGTTAAATGTTCCCCCCATTGTGCAATATAATGTGCAATAACTTTTTATTTATTAGTTACCACCCCCATCCTAGCACATCCCTGCATCTCTACCTCTTTCTATTCTATTCTATTCTATTCTATTCTATTCTATTCTGTCATCTATAGCTGTACATACCACTTATTCTCATCTTATTTTTCTAATTTTTGTCTATTTATATTTACATATGTGTATTTTATTCTCATCTTATGTTTATTGTCTGTATGTTGTTGCTGTCTCTGTGTACTAAAAGCTAATGACACTAAAACAAATTCCTAGTATGCACAAGCACACAATAAAAGCTCTTTCTGATTCTGATTCTTTCTGATTCTGAAAATACATGTGAAGAAAAAATGTGCTTTTCACTATGGCCAAAGTGTATGATTGCAGAAAAATACATACATTTGTATTTAACATTTATGGAGCAACATATTTTGTGTGAAAATAAATCGTACATGTTGTTTTTTTTTTTGTTTAAAAATCTCATATATGTATGAGGTGGCAAGGGGGGCCTTTTACCCCACACACAGAGTTAATACTTCTTCAAAACAATCACTTTAGCAAGGTTTGTACTATTTTCTGCTTATTTTGATAAATAAAATAATTATTTTTTAAGCTGTTAATATAAAACAAATATTTTAAAATACAGAAACAAAATCATTTTAAAATGTAAAGATTCAGAAAGCACTGAAGGAGATCCCATAATAACTTAATGCAGATTTACAGTAGTAACAACAAATGATATTTTATTAAATGATGGACAGCACTGACACACACACGCACACGTTGTGTTTCCATGTTTTATGGGGACATTCCATAGGCGTAATTGTTTTTATACTGTAACCGTATTTTCTATCGCCCTACACCTACCCTACACATAAACCTAGCCCTAACAGGAGACTGTGCACACTTTAACTTTCTTAAAAAAAGTAATTCTGCATGATTTATAAGCCTGTTTCCTTATGGGGACCTTAAAAATGTCCCCACAAGGTCAAAATTTACTGGTATTATTATCCTTGTGGGGACATTTGGTCCCCATAACATGATAAATACCAGATGGGCACACACACGCAAATGTATTGTAATTATGTTACAGTTTTTTACAATCACTAGGACACATTTCTCAATATTTTGGTGACTTTTGCAGAACTCTTCATGCAGTGAGCACAACAGCAGTCTGTGTGAGCTACACTGTGGATAATTTTTCATTTTTCCAAGAGCAGGCTTTAAGATGGTTTAAATCCTACCTGTCCGATCGCTACCACTTTGTTTATTTAAATGGGGAGTCATCTCAGTTATCACCAGTAAACTACGGAGTGCCACAAGGATCTGTCTTAGGTCCTCTACTATTTTCAATGTACATGCTTCCCCTTGGTAATATTATTAGAAAACACAGGATTAGTTTCCACTGTTATGCTGATGATACTCAACCAACTACATATCTCAACAAGACCAGATGAAACTTCTAAATTATCGAAGTTAACAGAGTGTGTTAAAAATGTAAAAGATTGGATGACCAATAATTTTCTCCTATTAAATTCAGATAAGACAGAAATACTACTTATTGGACCAAAAAACAGTACACAGGAACTCTTGGCTTACAATCTACAACTAAACGGATGTACTGTTACTTTCACTACAGTCAAAAAGCCTGGGTGTTATATTAGACAGCAACTTGTCTTTTAAAAATCATATTTCTCATGTTACAAAAACAGCATTCTTCCATCTTAGAAACATTGCCAAGCTACGAAACATGTGACCTGTTTCTGACGCAGAAAAGTTAGTTCACACATTCATGACCTCTAGACTGGACTGTTGTAATCCATTACTAGGTGGTTGTCCTGCATCTTCAATAAACAAGCTACAGATAGTCCAAAATGCAGCTGCTTACCAGGTCAAGAAAATGTGATCATATTACCCAATTTTAAAGTCTCTGCACTGGCTACCTATTAGGTTCCACATCAACTACAAAATATTACTTTTTACCTATATAAGGTACTTAACGCTTTAGCTCCTGTGCACCTAACTAGTCTTCTACCACGCTACAATCCATCACGCTCCCTAAGGTCGCAAATTCTGGACTGTTGGTAGTAACTAGAATAGCAAAGTCCACTAAAGGAGGTAGAGCTTTTTCGTATTTGGCTCCCAAACTCTGGAATAACCTTCCAGATTACGTTTGGGGTTCAGACACACTCTCTCTGTTTAAATCCAGATTGAAGACACATCTTTTTAGCCAAGCATTCAAATAATGCATTTCATAAACTTTTCCTGCAGTTATATCTGATCAAATGTTCATTATTAATCTTTTAGCTCTGGTTGAACAAATCTTTCTTTGCTTGCTTTGAACAACAGATGCGCTAATTATGTTCCTATTTGTTCTCTGTTTCTGCCATGGGATTGACATCCCATGGTAACTAGAAACTCACAAGCTCCAGTCTGGATCCAGAACACTTAAGAAGAGATAATACCAGCCCCTCAGAGGACTTCAGATGATGCCAACCCTGAAACAACAATACAGCACTACCAAATTTTGCTGCTAATTTATGGTGTTTTCTGTCTGTTTGATTACGTCATTAATTGATCTTTACCATACATCTCTGCCATATGTACATCAACTTGACATATAGTAAGCTACTGCTAAATATATTGTAAAAACTTTAATTTGGTGTAAAGTTGCTTTGCAAGGATATGTATCGTAAAAAAATTTTGAATTGAATTGAATTGCTTTGACATAACATGCATTCATTGAATACTTCTGTCAAAACTCTGTGTACAGGCCGATTTGCACACATTTACATACTCTTTTCAAAATTGTTAAACTTTAGTTCAAAACAATAACATAATATAAAACTGAATAAAATTACAATTTTCTGCATTTCTACCATAATATTTTACTAAAATATATTTAGAAAAAATTAATTGCTATCAAAAAGGTTGAACCAACTACAGGCGATTACCTTTGTAGCTGAAGACCTACACATGTGTTACTCATTTACGTAATTTCATTACCATCTATAAAAAGGGGACAATTTAGAAATAATTTGCATTGTGATGTAAACATGGATCAAGCCAGAAATAGAGAAGTGGCTGAAAGAGCAATAGGGAGACGTATGTGTGGTGGAAGAAGAGTAAGAGGAAGATCAAGAGCTGTAGTCTCAGATGAGATCAGGGCGACTGTAATTGATCATGTAATAAATCATGGTCTTTCAATGAGAGAGGCTGGTCTAAGAGTGCAGCCAAATCTTCAACACCCAACAGTGGCATCTATTGTTGGAGTTTTCCAGCAAACCAACAGGTAAGTTGTATTCTGCAAGACCATCTCCTCCAAACCTATTTGTGTGTAATCGCTTATACATTTCTGCTTACTGTAGGACCCAATGTTTACCTCCCAATGGTGGGAGAGGTAAGATGTTTACTGATGTGCAGAAAATGGCAATTGTCGACATGGTCATCAGAACCAATGCCATAAAACCCATAGAAATTCGAGACAGTATTGGCAGACAACACTACATTTGCAAATATTCACAGTGTAAGCATAACGACTATTTCAAGAGTCCTGAACAAACATCAGGTCAGGATGAAGCTGTTGTACACTGTGCCTTTTGAGAGGAACTCTGACCGAGTCAAGCAACTCAGTAACCAATATGTCCAGGAAAGATGACTATAAAGTACAGAACAGTTTTTGTTTTTTTGTTTTGTTTTTTTTAACAAATACAAATGCACACACAGACATGTTTTAGGTATAATGTATAGTACTGTAAAAGTCTAATTCTTCTGTTGCCTTCTAGATTTAATTTAGAGAGTCATGGAGATTGACGGCAGGCAAACCCCACACATATTCATCTTTGTGGATGAGGCTTGTTTCAGCTTGGCCAAAACACGGTTCTGAGGAAGGAACGTGATTGGGAAAAGAACCGCAGTGGATGTCCCAGGCCAGAGGGGTGCTAACATCACAATGTGTGCAGCATATCCACTGATGGGTGCTGTTACACAAACCGCTAACTGGGCCATACAACACTGAGCGTCTCCTTTTGTTCTTGGATGAGCATTATGGAAGGGTTGTTTTAGGTGAGGAAAAGGATGGAGTGAGCAGAAATCAGCCAACATTTATAATTGCATGGGACAATGTGGCATTTCACCACTCTAATGCAGTCACAGAATGGTTTGCAGCCCATCCCAGCATGGTGTCGCTTTTCCTTCCACCTTACTCTCCATTCCTCAACCCCATAGATGGTAGGATGCCTGGACATATCAGCAGAAGATTGCCAGGGTTGGATCAGGCATGCCAGAAGATTCTTTCCCAGGTGTATTGCCCTAGATGACATACGATGTGATGTGGATGAGAATATGTGGCCAAATCCAGTACATAGAGTTGATTAGGATTCCTACCAGTGTATATACAAATTCTTGCATTTTGGAACAACTTCCAAAAACAAAAATACAAATAAACAATAAAAAAATATAGCTCTTAAGAACTTTATGCTAAAAGTATACTTACTGTTAAATTGTGAGTTTTGGTACACATCTAAACACATTCTAAAATTACGCCTATTGTGTAGTCACTTCATCAAGCTGTTCTTTTCCTTGGTTAATAAATCACACTTTTAAAGGGGTCATCGGATGCCCATTTTCCACAAGTTGATATGATTCTTCTGATGACACCACAACGACAGGCATCCGAGAATGGCTCAGTTTGAAAAAGGGGATATTATTTTTACAGATGAATTAAAAACCACTGCATGGATTTTTATCATTATAGGGTAGATAACTACACTTAAAATCAATTTAAGTGTGAATGCTAATTAGTGTATTTATATTAAGTGTACTTATGTAGCACAGTTGGGAAAATGTACTTATAACTATTTCATGACTAATATAGCTGAAATAAAATCAATTTAATTTAAACGTTATACGTTTAAAATTGCACTGAAGTACTACTGAAGTAGAAATATGCTTTTTAATTGGTGTATATAGAGTATATATGTTTTACAATTTTATCTAGCACAAAAATAAAAATGTACTACAAATGTACTTGCTGGTACTTTTTTTACCTGGCTGCCACACTTGTGATAAAATTTTAAATTAAAAACCATGTTGTGCTCATAGTGCACTCTAGCTTATCTGAGTTTCTTGTAAACCATATCATGTACAGTGTACCAGTGCTTTACTGTCCCTTTAAGTGATATTTAAATAAAGTCTCTCATGCAATGCCAGTGTTTATAGAAATGGTCTCTTCTTGTAAATGAGGCACTGTGTGGGTGAACTACAGTTCAACAAAACAGCTCAAATCTGCATAGTTAAAATAGCACGGCTGCCTGAACAAATGAGTTTTTATATCACTTTTGCGTTTGTTAACACTATCGGTTACGTTAAAGGTTGGGTTCGGTTTAGGGGATACTAATAAAATTGCATTACACATATTGAATGTGTGTTTTAGCACCACTCTCTAGACAGTTCACTTTGAAACATGCAGTAAGGTATGTTATTGTGGTGTTGCAGAAATGTATACAGAAGCACATATTTCCAAGAAGCCTGTGTTAGAAAAAGTCACAGTTGCTACCAGACAAAAGCAGTCCTTTATAGGCTAAACCAGGGGTCACCAGATCCAGTCCTGGAGGGCCGGTGTCCCTGCAGAGTTTAGCTCCAACCCCAAACAAAAAACACCTGAACCAGCTAATCAAGGTCTTACGTATACTTGAAACTTCCAGGTAGGTGTGCTGAGGAAAGTTGGAGGTAAACTTTGCAGGACACCGGCCCTCCAGGAACAAGTTTGGTGGCCCCTGAGCTAGACCATCCTATTTTAGAAAACCTCAGTTTAACATTTGTAGGCTTCAAAAGCTTGTTTTCTGAAGTTTGCTCATTTAGAAAGAAAGATGATTGATTAACTAAGAAGCTTTATGCCAACAAGGGGGCTGGAATTCTATTAAACAAATCAAGGAAGCAATCTTTGCACACCACAAAACAAAGCATTCAGGTTCATCATTAACCTTTTGGTAAGAAAACTCACCCACATTGCTGGGAAATCACACGGAAGGAGAAGCACTTCATGTTACCGAACAACTTGAATGCTTTCATTTTTGTAATGTTAGGTCATTCAGATTTGCGACTTGCCATTATGTCACAATTTTTAACTTCACGGATGATACAGTTGCAGATTTATAGTGGTTATTCATTTGTAATGCCCCTTACTGGTAGAATTTTACAAAAATCTTTGTGTGCATCCTCTTGATGTCCTGTCATCCATGTGTGCCAGGGTCCATTAAGCTTGGATATTGACTTCAGCAGAAATAGGTCAACTCATAAAAATTGGCATCTCCTTGGCAGTTAATAAACATCACAACACAACACTTTGACAAATCAAAATTCTTTTGTTTGCTTTTTGTCATGAGTTTCCAGGAAGGATTCGTGCCAATTTTCTAAGCCTGTATATTTCTAAGGCAGAAATGTGATTAAGCAATTGAAAAGTTAAAGTACAGCTTTCTCATTTGTACAGTGAAGGCTATATGTTATCACACGTAGTTTGTGCTTTCGGGGCATCATTTATAAAGGAACTTTCTTGTCATATATGGGCCGTTCTACAGAATTGGTGCAAACTTCTGTCTCACAATCAAAAAACGTTTTAACTTTTTAAAACTTATTATCTATTGAAACCCACAATAATATTTAAAATATCAACAGTGTATGTTTTAGTCCATTGGCTGAAACACTTCTTTTGGGGAATCATTCTATAACATTTAATTTTATATCTGTACAACTGTTTAGAACTGTGCTAGCTAACTTTGAGCTAGCTTCAAAAGTATCGAAAATTGTCACTACTGAAACAATGAAGTTTCGGTCGTGACATCACTGTTTATTTTTTTCAATGTTATCCTGTAAAATTGTCATTACCGGAACAGTTATGACCAAAAAATGTTGTCATTGTTTCGAAAAAAGGGAACAAAAGGGATAATAATCCTTTGGGGGAAATAATCAATATTTTAGTATAGTCATGCATTTTTTTTGTATTTTAGTATGTTTTAGTATGTGGTATTTAGTATTAAATTCTGTAATGTTGTAGTGAATTTTGCTTTCGTCAACCTAGGGAGGTGAAATACGGTAGTGATGAGTACTCATGTCACAGCTGACTTTATGATTCTTGGATCACGTGTCAATTAATGTGTGGTTATGAGTACATCACATAAGACAGATTGGTGGGATCTCTGACTTGTAGAACCTCTTACTGTATTATCAACACAAGGAAGACACAAGTTGTAATAAAATAAATTTTATTAACAAAAGATAGACAAGAGTAATCAACAGCTACTAAATGAATACCAGGAATGAGAAAGGAATAAAGTGCATAAGATGCATAAAAAACAAGTGATTATGTTGGGTGTTGCTATGTCAGAGCTACGTTATCTAGAAAAATAAACTGTTGCTACTCTGAAACAAATAAGGTGAAGAACCTTACTATGCATCAAACAAATACATGTAAGATTTGTTATCAACTGCAATCAGCTATAATATCTAATGTAAATTAGAAAATCATATATTGATAATATACAACAATGCCAAGGTCTCTGGAAGAGGTTTGGAAGTGATATTTACGTTCTCTGTGGATGAGGTGGTGGTGACTTCTTCCACTGGTTGCGCTGGTGGCAGTACAGCGGGGAAAGGAGCAGGAATCCGTTTCGACAGCCTTGAAGATGAAGCGCTGTAAGATGCTGATCTCCTGGAGCACCAAGGGTCCTAAGATCTGGAACACGCAGATGTGGCCCTGGAGTAGGTGCTGAAGGTCCTTAGCTTGGAACACGCAAGCAAAAGTACCTGAAGTGAAGGTTTGCTCGTCAGAGCTTAACCTTGTTGCAAATGTCAGTGTGTCTTCTGCCTCTCCAGGCTAGAGATTCAGAACTTGGTCAATCTGCTTTGTCTCTCTAGGATGGAGACTCAGGATGCTGCATCGGTTGTTGTCTCACTCTGAACGTAGATTATCTTTCCTCGCAGGCTAGAGGCTCAGAACATGGTCGTATCTGTTGCTGCCTCAAAAGCTGGAGACTTGGACTTGGTATCTGTTGTTGTCTCACCCTTGCGGGTCGCAGACTCAGACTTGTGTATCTGTTACTGTCTCTCTGAACGGGAGACTCAGAACTTTGGTGTTTCTGCTATTGTCTCACCTTTGCAGGCCGGAGACTCAGAAAGAAGGTTGTCTTGTTTGTGTCTTTTCCTTCACAGGTAGCAAACTCAGAACTTTGTTGCTCTGTTTGTGTCTTTCCCCTATGGGACTCAGACTCAGAACGAAGGTGATCTGTTTCTGTCTCTTCCCTTAAAGGACTGAGACTCAGAACAAGGAGTGTCTTTTGTGGAAGGGTACCTTTATCCCTTTCCGATGAGGAGGAGATTGCAATTCGGCACTTTTCCATTTCCGTGCTGTGATTGGCTGGTTCCATCAGAGTCGGGGGACACGTGGTGGCCCACCCTTCTTCCTCCTGTGGAATTTATTTGCATAGTCCAAACACAAAGCTAGAAAAGTGTCACTAAAGTTTTACCGGTGCATTTATCACTTTCCAAACCATAACCAGAATGCATTTGGCAATGTTACAAACACATTAAGTCCAAACATGATGGGAAAAGATTGAACTGTCATGCATACATTAATTTGTCAGCTAAGTTTGTGTAAGGTGTTGCACTACATGTTGCTGTCACAAGGAATACTTATTTCTCTGAATAAGTATAAAATGTGTGTGTTGTAGTGTGCATCAGTTTTAAGGTTTGAAAACATAGTTATGAACGGATTTGGATGGATCTCCATGATCTCTCTTAGTTTCACCTACTGCTGCTGCATCTGGAGGTCCTAAGGACCTTTTATGGTCAGTCACAGGCCAAACCCTTATGAATCAGTCTCAAGGTGGGTGAAGGGCACAAACTGCATTTTGACCAATAGGAAGTTCTGTTCCCGGGCTTTGTACCAAAGGTGGTCTTCTTGTGCTCTAAGAGATGTCTGGCTGTTGTCCTGGCATCTGATGGCGTTGGACAGTTTGCTTATGTTAGCTCACCAAGATCCAATCAAAATGTAGCAAACCTCTGTCCACTATGGTGGTCAGAGAGGGGCCCCCTTGCCATAAACTGGGACCTGGAATGTGTTGTCCACTATAATGTGATGTGGTCGCTACCAAAACATTATTGTCACTACCAAAAATGTGCTGTCACGACCAAAACTTCGGATGTTTTGTCAAAAATAAAGTATACTGAATTATCAGGTAAGATGTTATGATATTTTATATTTAAGTTTGAAATCAGTAAGATCAACTTTTTGCCTTTTACAAAAAAAAAAAATTGGGTTCAAAATGCAACAAATCTCATAAATCACACTTTAAATATTGTTATAATTGTAACTGTTATTGATAAAAAATTTTAATAAAATAGAAAGAAATATATAGTAACAAAGAAGATGTAAGCAAATTCTTAATAGGTCAATATAACTCTTCCTATGAAATTATATATTATTGTGTTTCGGTAGTGACAAATTTGGGGAGAGGACAAATATTTCAAAACTTTCTGAAAATACAATATGAGAATTAACTGCACAATTACTAGAAATATGTACCTTGGATATTATGCAATTTGCATACATACAAAAGTTGTGGAAAAAGGATTTTTTAAAGACGTTTCCAACTCTGTCAGTGAACCAGTTTTAACCATTTAACAGCTTTATATACAGTACCGTGCAAAAGTCTTAGGCCACTAGTATTTTCATCAGCTAAAAAATGGTTTAAAGTCAGTTAAAGTCGGTCTTTTGCTGTAGTGTGTCAGTAGGAAATATCAGTTTACATTTCTAAACATTCATTTTGCCATTAATTGTAATAATCCAGTGAGATTTTTGTATGGAGCACAGGCTGTTGTCAGACTCCTTGTGCAAACAGAGATCTGATCTCTCCATCATTCAATCCAGTCTGTCTTAAGAAACAGAAAAAACAGAGACAGACTAAATCCAGAAGAACTGTGGCAACATCTCCAAGATGCTTTAAGAGACCTATACCTACAAAGCTACAGTACTGTTAACATTTTTAGGCAGTAAGGCACATAAAATGAGGATGCTGTCAAAAACAATGTCATAAGTAGATTTTCTTTATCAATGAACTTCTATTAACTAAAATAAATAAGCATTTGATGTGACCATCCTTTGCGTTTAAAGTAGCTTTTGCCCTATGTGCGCTTGTGCATAGTTTTTCAGGTAGCTTTGCAGGTAGGTTATTTGAAACATCTTGGAGATGTTGTCACAGTTCTTCTGGATTTAGTCTGTCTCAGTTTTTCTGTTTCTTCATGTCATTCCAGAGACAGACTGGATGATGGTGAGATCAGATCAGTGTGGAGCACTCGCTGTTGTCAGACTCCTTGTGCAATCAAAAATCTCACTAGATTATTACAATTAATGGCAAACAGAATTTTTGGAAATGTAAACCGATATTTTTTACTGACACACTACAGCAAAAGATAGAAATAACTTACTTTAAACCATTTTTTAGCTGGTGAAAATACTAGTGGCCTAAAACTTTTGCACAGCACTGTATATTTAAAAAAATGTATGTGTCATGCACATTTTATCACCATTGTTTTGATCATCCAGGAAGTGTTTTTTTTTTTTTTTTTTAAAGAAACCAAAACTAATAGGAGTCTGAGAAAAGCCAGTGTTTGAAATGCTGACTGGCAGGGTTGAGTCACCCTTTATTTAAGACGCATCTTAAAAATGAAACAAAACTAAATGGCAATCATTTAACATTCCTAGACTCTTCAGGTTGTCAGATACACCCACAAGCACATTCTTCATACCTACAGCATCAACAGACCTTGATTTGACTGCTAAAAATGAAATACATTTTCCAGGAAACTTCACCAAACTTACCTAAACACTTCTTTAGAAATGTAACTGAACAATGAATATAATTGTCACTAATACATGTTGTAAATCCAGAATTATTCTGATGATACTAGTTTAGAATTTCCCATCCACAATTAAAAAAAAAAAAAAACAATTTTCATATCCCCGAAGCTCAGATTTTCAGAATGGATGCTTGTGGAATAATGTTAATTACCCCCTAATTTGTTTTTTTTTGTTTTTTTTTTTTTTTTTTTTACCACAAAAAAATAATTTAATGTTAAAAAATTAGTTTAGTGACAAATTTGTGTCCTCCTGGGTCAAACGTTTATACTCTTCTACCTTGGGCCCTGTAAAAAAACAAACAGCATTAGTCATGCATTCACCTTTACTGCAGACTAGACAAAGATGCCTCACCTTTGTTTACAGTATTGAGCATCTCTTTTCATACTAATCAGAGTTTGACTGGTATTTTATCAGCAGGAAGAGAACAGAAAATTTGCCCTTATGCACATGATGTGTTATTTGTCACAGTCTTCCTCATGTTTTAAGTATGTTTGGTTTATTATTTTTAGTTCAGTGTTTTTTGTTGTTTTTTTTAGGCATTTTCCAGTTAACTCCACCACAATATCTCTTGCTCCACTTTTGGAGAAAGCAAAACAGAATTTTGCTAAATGAACAATGCTCTCTATTAATGCAATAAAAATAATCATAATTCCTATTTTTATTCTATTTCAAAATACACCAATATTTCTGCCAACAGCATATATTAAAACATTAGATCAAGTGATTTCTTTTTTTCTTTCTTTCTTTCTTTCTTTCTTTTCATTTCTTTTCTTTTTTTTTTTTTTTTTTTGGAATGGTGGCCCAGTTAAAGTTAAGATTAAGAAAGTATTCCTACAGCAACCCAAAATATAAGGCAGTTTTGCATTTCCAAATTTCTTGGTTTATTTTATTTATAGCATTTTGTCTTGAATTCAGTTTCATTATGGACTTTGTCATTGACTTCCTTGGCCTGTTATTCCCCAAAACCTAACCGCCACCAAAACTACTGGCTATTTCAGATTTTCAAAAAACTTCACTCTATATGATTTATACGCTGTTTCTCTCATGGACCCTAAAAAAAAAAAAGAATCCCCACAAGGTCAAAAAATTGCGACTTTTTTTCTCACAATTCTGACTTTTTTCTTGCAATTGCAAGGTTACATCTCACATTTCTGACTTTTTAAATCAGAATTGCATGATACAAACTCTACAATTTTTCTCAGAAGTGTAAGTTATAAACTCACAACTGCGAGTTATAAAGTCAGAATTGTGAGACATAAACTCTCAATTCTAAGAAATAAAGTCACAATTGTTTTTTTTTTTTTTTAGATTTAATTTTGGCATTTTTATGCCTTTATTTGGATAGGACAGTGTAGTTGGACAGGAAGCAAAGTGGGAGAGAGAAAAAGAGGTGGAATCAGGAAAGGTCCACAAGCCAGGATTCGAACTCAGGTTGCCTGCAGCGCAAATGTCACTATATGTCAACACGCTAACCACAAGGTTATAGGCGCCGACAATAAAGTCACTATTTTGAGAAAAAAGTAACTCAGAATAAACTCAGAATTCTAACTTTTTTTCTCAGAATTGCATGTTTATATCTCAACATTGACTTTTTTCTTTCAGTTATAACATTCTTTTCAGTTATAACATTCTTTATATGTCGCAATTGCAAGTTTATCGCTCAGAAATATGAAGAAAAGTCAGAGTTGCGAGAATGCAAACTTGCATTTCCAAGTAAAAAGTGTCAATTGTTAGATACAAACTCGCATTTGCAAGAAAAAAAGTCAGAATTGTAAGTTTATTATTCGCAATTGCGAGTTTATATCACACAACTCTTAGAAAAAAGTCAGACTTGTAATTTTATATCGAGCAGTTCTGACTTTATAACTCACAATTGCGGAAAAAAAAAATTGTGATATAAAAAGTCAGTGGTGTTCAGTGGCGGAAACAGGCTTCTATAGTTATTTGTCTTTTATATGCTGAACCATGCTCTTAGTGGCATTATTTGGAAATAACCCCATGTACCCCTCATTTTTCACAGCCTTCAGCTTGATCAGTTCAAAAAGGCTTAACCCAATAAACCCAATCACCTGCTGCTTCATATATATATGAAGAGTTGAGATGCAAAACCAGCTAAAAGCCATCTCGGTCAAAAATGAGATAATGATACTGAGGAATGCTCTCAACACATATTATACGTCCATCAAATACTTTTTCTTCAAACTCGCTAAAATCCCAGCCTCAGCCCAATCAGAAGTACCGGTACTTACATGCATTTTTTAAAGAAAGACGTCAGATGGATTTAGCTGGCTTTGCATCTGAACTCTATGAAGCAGCAGGTGATTAAGGGTGATTTACGATGACAGTGCTGGTCAGTGCATTTGTTAGCTGTGTCTTAAAAACTGTTGTTGAAAGTAAAAATAACTTCCTTGTTTACAACCCTGTTTTAGTCTCTTTCAGTATAAAAGTCTTTACTGCTGACTCACTCATAAAAACAGTCTCTTGCCGCTATCTAAAGGCAGAACAATGTAACCAGAATCACATCACGAACCCACACACTGTTTCCCAATACTAAATACTATTATTAAATACTACTATTATTTATATACAATATTATTTACTGAATAATATTTAATAAACAACAACAGCCATCATAAAAGTTGCTAGCCAATTCAGTCAAGAGTACTAAAGGCAGTTCTCTGATACAGCATAAGGTCTATAAAAATATAAAGTCATGAGACTTCAGTCTCATTAATCTATTATTTGTTCCAGAGCAAATAATTTTGGCTGAGGGCAAAGACTTACCCAAAATAAACTATATCTCATATTTAACTACTAGAGAGACATCAGAGCCAGCGGCACATTCCAGAAAATTTGCCCAAGGCGAGGCTACTCTCTGCGTTGAAGGTGTTATCTTTATGAATAAACAGCATATTTGAATTCTAAACAAATACACTCTCACCTAAAAAATCTTAAACCTACATTGTATGTCACAAAAACAGTATTTTTAAAATTGTAGTGGATGTGAAACAGTTCTCATGGTAATACTGGTTGAATAAAATATGGTTGGAAAGTCTCAGCCAGTCAGATTTGAGGACCAAAACAAACTTTTGCATATTATATTTTTATTCTTTAATTATATTATATATTTTTATTCTTTAATATTTTTATATTATATATATATATATATTATCATGTTGCGAGCATACATAATTTAATTTTGTGACTAATTCACAGAGTAATACTTTTTTTTTTTCTTTTTTTTTTAATCAGTCCCTGATTATTTCTGTTAACATCTCAAGACAATGTTGATGTATTGTTCTATACACTGTTTAATAAAAAAAAGTTAATCTTGTGTTTCTTAAAGTGTAAATCTAAGAACTTGTCATAAATTGCCTGCTCAAGTCACTCAAATCTAATACACATTACCAGCATGTTGGTACTGTATACTTTGTAGTTAGATTAAAACATGCATTTGATCTATCATATTGTTTCGATTCGTATTTGGCCACTGCTGTTTGTTTTAGATTTCTAACCCCATCAATCTCTTACTTTCGCAACATGGTGACATTTGATCTGACCATTCCATGGAACGCGTGGAGGACGTGACAGTACCAAGATTAAAGATCTGTTACTTAATCACGTCATAAACTGTACCAGTGCCAACTATAAAGGCAACATGTAGAGGAACTTCGCTTATCAATACATACATAAAACAAGTACATATACACCTAGAAATTACTTGCATATACATGTGTAGGGGTGAGCAGGGCTAACGCCGCTGTTGTAACACGCGTGGTTTAAATATTTCCACACACTCTAGCGTAACCAAATTTATGGCGTTTAGTTGCCAACACTATACAGAGAAAAAAGTGTGTCAAAATTCAAAAGCCTTTTTAAGATATCGTTGAATATTTATTTTACCATAGTAAAAGTACATTTCTGGCTGAAGTAAGTTTTTCATTGCAGTATTCATTCAAAATGAGACAATTCTGCTATTATTTTAATCTCCAATCTGTTATGTATTAGTTTAGATTTTATTAATCATTGGCAAACCATCAGAAGACACAAACAAGTTTTATATTCCAGTCGCGCTGATGGGGAAAGTTGTAGCACTGCGTTACAATCTGCCCTGCTATATTAAACTATGCTATTCTATGACATAGCGATGTAATTTCACTGTTATTTTACTTTTGTGGATTTTAATAAGAAACCACAAGAAACAGGTGAATAAAGACTGACAATCGATGTTTAATGTTGAGAAATTACTATTTCAAGAAATGTAAAGCATTTCGGCTCGTTTATGTGTGTCGTGTTCTATGAGAGCTGTGTGTGGATGGAGGGGAGTGTTTTTCTAAATGTCTGAATGTGTTTAATCTATTTGGGCACATTGTTTTAAACTATACTATAGCTGTGTTTTGCGATCATAGCCGTCCCACGCATGGTTGCGATGTGTTCGTTGTTAACCTCAAAAATTAGACATTTTTTTAATTATTATTTAATTTTTTTTTTGAACATTTTAATCATTTTATTTTATTGACAAAATATTTTAGTTTGTCGTGTATATTTTTTCATTCGATCAGACAACATTTAAGTTGTCATATGGTCATGTTACAACGCGCCCCTCACATGTTACAATGTACCCCACCCACGGGGCATGTTTTCACTTCCTTTATTTTTAAGGTAAATAACAAAAAACGTACACACTGTAATTATGAAACAAAGCCACATATTTGTACTAGACAAGTGTGAAAATAATGTGGATAAAAAATTATACTCTGAACCCCACGTGGATTTACACAAACTGAGAAATTCAAAAAGTGTTATGTTGTGCCCCGCGCTCCCTATATATATATATATATATACAGTCATGTGAAAAAGTTAGGACACCCTTTTGAATTCCATGGTTTTCCGTATCAGGACATCATTAAAAAAAAAAAGGTCTTTGGCTGGTCTTAAAATTTTGAAAATAAAACCTCAGATGAACAACAAAACATGACAAATTGCACTGTGTCATTATTTACTGAACAAAAATAAAGCCAAAATGGAAAAGCCATGTGTGACAAAGTTAGGACACCCTTACTGTTTACATTGGAATTAAGAGGGTAAATAACAGTCAAGCACTGATAATCAAATACCTTTGATTAACTGATCATCCGCAAGTCTGAGCGCCTCTATAAAAGCATAAGCTTTGGCAGTTTGTTGGTCTGGAGCCTTCAGGTGTGTGTTAACACAATGCCAAGGAGGTAAGACATCAGCAGTCATCTTAGAGAAGCAATTGCTTCTGTTGCTTGTTGCTGCCATCAATCTAAGAAGAGTAATACGGCCATTTCCAAACAATTTGAAGTTTATTCACAAGTGGAAGACATTGAAAACAGACACCTCTCCTTCCAGGAGTGGACGTCCCAAAAAATTCACCCCAAGATCAGACCGTGTAAAGCTCAGAGAAATGGCAGACAACCCAAGAACTATACCTTAGGCCTCAGTTAACATGTTAAATGATAAAGTTCATGACAATACCATTATAAAAATATGGGACAAAAATGGCATGTTTGGAAGGCTTGGCAGAAGAAAGCCTCTTCTATCTAAAAAAATAAAACATTGCAGCACAGTTTAGGTCTGCAAAGTTGCATCTGAACAAAACACAAGTCTTCTAGAATAATGTCCTTTGAACAGACGAGACCGAAGTGGAGATGTTTGGCCATAAAGCACAGCGCCAAGTTTGGTGAAAACCTAAACAGCATGTCAGCACAAACACCTCATACCAAAAGACAAGCATGCTGGAGGACGGATGATAATTTTGGGCTTGTTTTGCAGCTACAGGACCTGGACACCTCACAGTCATTGAGTTGGCCGTGCACTCCTCTGTATATCAAAGGATTGTAGAGTCAAATGCGAGGGCATCTGTCCGACATCTAAAGTTGGGCCAAAATTAGGTCATGCAACAGAACAATGATCCCAAGCAAACCAGCAAATCTACAACAGAATGGCTGAAAAGAAAAGAATCAAGGTGTTGCAATAGCCCAGTCCAAGTCCAGAGCTCATCCTGACTCAAATGCTGTGGTGAGAGCTGTGCATAAGCAAATGCCCACAAACCTCAATAAACTGGAGCAACGTTGAAAAGAAGAGTGGTCCAAATTCCTCCAGAACGATGTGAGAGACTGATAAAGTCACACAGAAAATGAATGCTTCAAGTTATTGCTGCTAAAAGTGGATCTACAAGCAACTGACTAAGTTTGTCACACATGGCCTTTCCCTCTTGGCTGTATTTTTCTTAAATAAATAATGACACTGTGTGATATGTCATGTGATGATGTTTATCTGAGGATTTATTTTCCAAATTTTAAGACCTGCCAAGGACCAGATATTTTTTTATTATGTCCTGATACAGAAAACCATGAAATTTAATAGGGCGTCCTAACTTTTTCACATGACTGTATATATAGATATATATACACGTGCAAACTAATATGAAATCCATACCAATACATTTTATTTTACATGTTAGTAATGAATGCATATACACTTGTGAATAACTTGTGCATACATATAAACTTGACGCATGCATACGCTAATAGACACTCGCTTATACCTATAAACGTGCATATCCATGCATATACACCTATAAACACTAAATAAGCACATACATTTAAACTCGGTGCGCGCATACACACCCATAAAACACTCACGCAAACATACAAAATAAATTTCACAAACCCTTACAATTTTGATAGGTAAGACGCATGCTTTAGCTGTGTTTATACATATATGCAAGCGCCTTCAAAAGCAATTTTAATACCCCGCTTTTAGAGAGCGACTTCCCAGTGCGTGCGAATTAGGCTATAAAACCTATTTATGTTATTAGTATGTAGGCTATAATGTATCATGCTTGAAAATGTTGGTCTCTATTTGCACTTTGCCACAGCGCGTTTCCTCCTTTCTTGTATTCTCATGGCTATATTTGTTTTTCATGTTGAAAACGAGGGTCACAAAGTCATAGGTTTGGATAATATCTTCAGCAAACAAGATAAAATAGAACAAACTTATAAAACCATGTTTTCTGGGGCAGTTGTTATTTTAATAAAAATAAATCTTTTACTCTCACAATATAATCAATCTTTTTAGTGGCTTGCAAGCCTTTAAAATTCCATTGAAAGGACATTTACAATCTTATTCTACATATGAATAATTACTTTGGGAGTGCATAAACATTTGATCAGTGATTATGTACAGCACATTTTTGTCTTTATTAGAGGATGTTCATTATGCTTCCTGTATTATGCAATTATTTTCTGTTTTATTTTTTTTTTTTTTTTGAAAATATTGTGGTTACTACAGTTACTGGTCACACACTTGGTAGACACCACTCATAAAAACATCAAAATAAGTAGTATGTCACTATAGTATTTGATCAGGATCAATTACATTATTAAAAGGCATATTAAATATTTAGTTTACAATACTTGACACACTGTCAAGGCATATGGTCAAAAGTAGCTAAACTAAATGGTTTACACAGTTTTAATGCATGTGAAAGTCACTAGTAAAGACACAAGAATATTTTTTCAATGTTTGTGTCATGTCCCCAAAATATTTTTATAATAGGTCAACATATAAAATAACCTGTTGGGCTAGACAATGGATCTGTTTTGCTTCTGGCTTCTGAAAATTGCTCTTCACATCTCTTGAATCATCCTGAATATCTCATGTAGCATTGTTTTCACACTTAATGTGATTTAACCATGTCTCATGGCATTCTGCCAGCATATACTTCCCACTTTCATTATTTTATTACTGTTATACATTCGCTTTATGTTTGAATTATTAAAAAAACTGATTTCAACTGTGCACAATTTTAGGGTGTATACAGCAAATGCTCAATGTCAGATAGTGGTTTACTTACCTGAACCTGTTCTTAAACCACAGTTAGATTGGCATGATGGGATCACTAACGCTGACCTGTGAAAATTACTTGAGTTTTTATTTCTGTCTTAATGTCTCCTTAAACTGCCTTAATGTCTCCTTAAAATTTTTTTTGCGCTTTTTTTAAGTCTCCCAAATAATATCTATATATACAATAAAAAATGCTTTTCAAAGGAGACGATAAGTTCACTGAACTAAAAATGGCAAATTATTTGCATTAGATTTTGATTGCCCCATTAGTCACAGTTACTGTTATCATAAATTCAATTAATTAATTCATTCATTCATTCATTCATTCATTTTGTTGTTTAAGCCTTGAAAATCAGTGAAGAAACATTTTGCAACGATGTTGAGATGCGGAGAGATGTGAACTGAAAATCAAACAATAACAATACACAGACAACAACACTACAGCTTAATATTTTGTAAAAACAAGTTGACGATGTGTTTTCCTCATGACTTGTTTATCGTTTTAAACTGGGTAATGCTGGTTTATCCTGACGTCTAACGAAAAATAAAATCCATAATGGTCTGAATATATAAATTTTCTGTACATCACTGTAACTCCAATGTAACCGCTATATGCTACAATATGCACTTTTGTCACTTTAGCCTATAACAGATCAAATTTACTACTGCAAACTCTACACTCATATGGCTCAAGAGGCGAATGTGTCAGGTGTTTTTTAAGCATTAACGTCCCAGATAGCACACATATGTCTGCAAGATTTCTGTTAAAGATCTCTTGATCTGGCAGACGTCTGTAAGATGTCAGTTTTACATAGATTCTAAATCATAAACATCTTAAAGCATCTAATAGATGTCTATTTGACATCTGATAGGAAACATCCAAAATACGTATTGCAGATGAGCAAACTACGTCTTACAGGTGTAAATGCAGACGTCAAATAGACGTCTCCGAGATGTATGTGTGCTATCAGGGAATAAATTGCTAATAAAATGATAAATCCTTTTTTACTGAACTAGATTCTGAACTATTGGATATCTTACTGTTCATTAACTGTCAAACCTTGTCAACACAAAGAGCAGCCTCTTAATAATCATAATTCATTTAGCATATGTTTCATGTACCCAGTGATGGACGAAGTACACAGACCATGTACTTGAGTAAAAGTTGAGATACCTAGTGTAAAATATTACTCCAGTAAAAGTGGAAGTGCTCCCTTTAAACGTCGACTTGAGTAAAAGTACAAAAGTACTTGACTTCAAATGTACTTAAGTATCAAAAGTAAAAGTAATTTGGTGTAATGTAGTTCCAATGTCTTGTCATGTCCTTTATACACTCAATCAAGTCATACAAGGTAAAAAAAAAAAAAAAAAACAAAACACTAACACCACTCTGAAATTACAATGTTTTCTATTTGTGATATCTGGTACTGATATCTTTTGAAATTATCATAAGCACATCCTACTAAATGGAAATCACATGATTAGGAATAAATAGGGTGGGGGGGAAACCACATTAGACACGTATTTCTTTAACAATTTATTGTTTGAAGTAATGTAGAAATCTTATTCCTTTATCACATTCCTTTACTACATCACAGCTGACGGATTTACTCAAGTTTACAAAGGTTTACAAAGTTTACAAAGAATGTCTTTTTTCCAATTTACTAAACATGACTCCTTACAACACAGCTGTATGTCCACTCTATAAACAAATGTTAGTTTCTGTTGTTGTGTGATTTATGCAAACACTAACACACCAATAGATTTCCCTGAAGACTTACGCAGTATGTAGAACTACTAACTAGTAGTGATGTGCTATAACAGAAGAATAACAGAAATAGCACTGTTAACTGTATGACCTACCTAAAGCTAAAATATTTTTTTGTTAAGTTTGAGAAGGAGCTGATTTTCAAAATTTCTGGCATCCAATCTTGCCCTTCTTGGGCTGAAAATCAGTCCAGCAGTGCTAAAGAGACGTTCGCATGCAGCAGAAGCTGGTAAGGCAGTGTTGATTTTAAGAGACAATTTGCAAACCGCAGGATAAGATTGCAGTATCTCTTTGTTGTCTACTTTAGAGGCAAGGTACCCTTCTAGCTGTTTAACACTTTCCTGCCCATGAGTTTTTTTCATGCTTGAAAAGAAGTCATCGTCATCTGAAGCACTTGATCCATTGCCTGGTGACTGATGTGGACGTTCTTCCTCCAGATGGTCCTTGATGTAGGCAAGTCCTAATATACAACATATATTGGGACAGATGCCAGAAATCATGTTATATAAATGATAGGGCAATACAGTACAGAGGAAAAAGAATGAACTAACTAATTTGGAGCAACATGCACAGTTATGGATAGGCAGCTAAAGCTGACATATGAGGGCAAAGATCAGTTTCTATGCCCCATTAGATCAGCTTTACTTCCCTGGCCACAATTCAGTCTAGATTGTGTCAAATTTCCTTGTTCTTTTTCCTGAACAACATGAACAGCATGTAGTACCTTGAACAATAAGGCTATGGGGTCCATCCACATCAAACTTGCCTTTTAGGCATATATATGAATCCAGGTCACAACCCCCACCCCCACCCTTTTAAGTAAGTAAACTTATATAAATGTGCTTGTTTAGTTTTTTTGTTTACTTTTGTTTTGTGAACTAAGCGCATGACATCTGAAATAAAAATGCCACAAAACATATGTACATACATAGATACATACCTAGGTTTAATAGGTTCTCATCAGATGTCCACGCTGTTTTAAATTTTGGGAGCAGGATGGCAGCAGCAATAAACTCTGGTTCTGCCATCATGTCTTTAAAGCGCTTTTGTAGTCCCTCTAGGACTGCATCCACCAAAGGTTTGCAGTACCTGGAATTAGAGGTGGGGGAGAGAAAATGATATAGTACAATATCACAACATTTACAGCGTGCATTTATACTGAGACAATGACAATAACAACAAGCATCCCAATACTTAATTGTTAAATATGATTTGACGGTCTTACATCTATTGTGTTCTTGGTCAATGTGTTCATAAAGGCCTCTTTTTAATCATTTTACTAATGGCACACATTAACTTCCTACACGTATGCTATATGAAGTTTTAAGGGAGTTGAATTGTGTATGATAAGGAATACACCTTAATAACATGAGGGGAAAGAATCTCTACCTGGAATTTATGTGGATTCGTTCAAGCTTATTGATGAGGAGCGTCAGAGTTGGCAGAAGCCATCCCATCTGAACATCTGTCTCATCTTGAAGAATGTTGAGGGCTTTGGCGAGAGGACCCATGGTTCTGGCAAATTCCTCCAGAAAGGAAATTTCAACTGAACTCAACCTAACAAACATAAAGAACACTTAAGTCTTGTGTGTGTGTGTGTGTGTGTGTGTGTGAGAGAGAGAGTGTGTGTTTGTGTGTCTGTCTGTGAGAGAATGAGTGATTGTGTGTGTGTGTCTGTCTGTGAGAGAGTGTGTGTTTGTGTGTCTGTCTGTGAGAGAGTGAGTGATTGTGTGTTTGTGTGTCTGTCTGTGAGAGAATGAGTGAATGTGTGTGTGTGTGTCTGTCTGTCTGTGAGAGAGTGTGTGTTTGTGTGTCTGTCTGTGAGAGAGTGAGTGATTGTGTGCTTGTGTGTCTGTCTGTGAGAGAATGAGTGATTGTGTGTGTGTGTCTGTCTGTGAGAGAGTGTGTGCTTGTGTGTCTGTCTGTGAGAGAATGAGTGATTGTGTGTGTGTGTCTGTCTGTCTGTGAGAGAGTGTGTGCTTGTGTGTCTGTCTGTGAGAGAATGAGTGATTGTGTGTGTGTGTCTGTCTGTGAGAGAGTGTGTGTGTGTGTGTGTGTGTGTCTGTCTGTGAGAGAGTGAGTGATTGTGTGTGTGTGTGTGTCTGTCTGTGAGAGAGTGAGTGATTGTGTGTGTGTGTGTGTGTGTGTGTGTGTGATGAGTGGTGAGTGGTGAGGCTGCTCGGACTATAATTGTCCTCCATTTCCCCTTACGTAAAGCAACTGAATAGTTAAGCAATATTTTCCAAAATTACATATTGGAATGAAAGGTATATTTAAAAAAAGTTACACTTACATTGGCAACTTTAGTGCAGTGCATACAGTTCTCAGGGCCCCTTCTCCTTCATCTTTGATTATTCTCACGATTCTTTCAACAGAGAGAAATAATGAGTTCCATCGTGTGTCGTTTGGCCGGATCAGTTGTATTTTGCATGTTTCCTCTATGATGTCTGAAGCAGTGGAGGATCGAGATGTCTTGTTCCATAAGCCACTGCATTTCGCAAAAGCTGATCGTGACAGTCTTTTATAGGAGTCATTGGAATTGGCCTTGGCTGCATCAACTGTGGCAACAAGGTTTAATAGATGACATGCACAGCGATGATGCTTTGGAAGCTGAAATTGTAAGCCATCATCTTCCATTAAGATCGGTGTTACCTCAATGAAGTCAACATCAACACCTTCCTCTTCCTGTTCATCTTCATCACTGCAAGCATCCTCTTCAGTCTCACTGGAGGCACAGTTATTGTTCTCATCTTGTTGTTGTTCTCCATATTCTCTAAATGCCTTTATGAAATTGGACCCATTGTCTGTGGTGGTTCTAACTATTTTTTTCTCTATGCCAAATTCGCAATGGATGTCATTCAATGCACTGCCCAACACATCAAAAGTGTGTGGCCCTTTAATCCGCCGGCAAGCAAGTGCCACAGAGCACCTCTTTAATGAATCTGGATCCACCCAGTGGGCAGTGACTCCGAGAAATCCTCTCCTTCTTGCACTCCAACAGTCAGTTGTTGTGGCAATGAATTCAATGGAGGACATTGCTTGTTTAATATTTCTCTTCATTTCTTGGACACCCTCTTCTACTTTCCGGCGCAATGTAGTTCTGGACATCACACGTGAATTAGGCTGTAGCTCTTGCACTAAAGCATTAAACGCAGGCTGTTCTAGCACAGTAAATGGTTGAAGACTCTGAATTACAAAATTTATGACTACGTTGTCTACCTTTGTTTGATTCACAATTTTCGTTTCTCCTAATTTCAGTTGTCTGGAAGTGGAGGGAACTGGGTTTTCAGCTTTTCTTTTCGAGGGGCTGTCAGGGCACTGTATCTTTCCAAGTGACTTGAATGCTTTCTCTGGAAAGAAAGGGGGAAAAACACATCATGAACATAATATCTTCACAGCAATATATCTCAATTTCATAAATGAAGTGCACATTTCATGTTTTTTTGCATGTACCAAGTAGGCTGCTGAGAAGGCTGAGTAACTAGCTAGCCTACATCAATCGCAGGCTACTGTTCAAGTAGCTACCGATCAATCATACCTTGCATGTAAACCTAGTCAAATAGAAGCCTAAATGTCAGAAAAATGCATTGGCCTAAATGCATTTTCATCATTTTACATTGAATTTCTTTAGACACACTACACATTCTATGAACGAGCTTGACAAGTAAATGGCATTTTTAGGGGGTAATGTTAGGCTATTTCTAGCCAAGTGCCTTCACTGCAAAAAATGCTTTTCTTAGTATTTTTGTCTTTATTCCAGTCCAAATCTCTAAAAATTATTAAATCAAGATGCATCCACTAAGAAAAATAACCTTAATTCAAACAGAAACAAGATATATTGGCAGATAATTTTGCTTTTTTTAAGCAACAACTCACTTAATTTTGATTTATTTCCCCAGAAAACAAGACATAATATCTTATGGCCTTATACTTTAGTAAATGCATCTTGATTTAAGAATTTTTAGAGATTTGGACTGGAATCAAGACAAAAATACTAAGTAAGAAAAGTATTTTTGCAGTGTTGGTGTTAATGAGCTTTGCTAACGGTCTGCAGTTTCCTAGCTTAACCTTGCACAATGGAACTGATGTCCACGTTTATTATTAACACAACGTATGAGCGTATTATATCCAGTTTGGGTAAAACGACAGGTTTATTAGCCTTTAATTAATTTCACAGTCAAACTGAAAATTACTTACCTCTATGTGTTTCTTTAGATTGGACGGCGAATTCTTGAAAGAAGAAATCGTATGCTTCTGAGGCAGACAGAGAAGGCACTTAAAAATGAATGACTCGTTCTTCCTTTCCACTACTTCAAAAAATTCGCTTAAATATGGCCATGGGTGCTCAATTTCAATGTCTGGCGCTTCTTCCATTATTGCGTTGGCTATAAACGTGACAGCGAAAAGAAGCAAGCAGGCAGGCAGCAGTTATATTAGACAGTAAAGCGCGCAAACTGCAGGAAACACGACGTGTTCTGATTGGCACACTTGCGGAGCACGTGTACTTATTTTGACCTGTCACTGGTTACGCATGTATGTTGTGGAACGTAAAAAGAAACGACAGGTTTTAGGAAAGTAGTGGAGTAAAAAGTAAGGTTTTCCACTTCGAAATGTAGTTGAGTCAAAGTATAAAGTCTCACAAAACAATGATACTCAAGTAAAGTACAGATACGCTAAAAAGTTACTTAAGTACGGTAACAAATTACTTGTACTTCGTTACTGTCCACCACTGCATGTACCTTTTATCCAATAAAAGTGAACTGGGGTAAGGTGAGCAGATTTCTGAAACAAAAACTAGCGACAAGTCCTTGTTCAGTGGTCAAAACATTATTGAAATCTCGCTTGCGGTTATATACAACTTAAAAAACGGGGACGATCTGTTTTTGTTTTTTTAATTGTTGAAGTATTAAAATGAATAATTATTATGATGTTTGAGGATTCAACTAACCCTGGTTTAATACAGTTTACCAAAAATCACACCATGTAAGATAAATAGTAAACTAACTATTGCCAAAAACAGACCAAAACAGTATTATAACAAAATTATGACTTACGGAAGTCATATAGAAATAAAACAATAAGTTTGAGAATAAATGATAAACAAAACTGTATTTAACAAATATTTCTAATATGTTCTATATTTAACTGTGAGCATACTGTAATTACAACTTGTTAAATGTTATGTTTATGCTTTTGGAAATGAATCTTTATTTTTATTAGGCTTGTTATTTTGCATTTTAGGCTCATTTTAATGAATTCTTTCTGCAGATGTAATTGTGCAAGTGTTACTGTTTATTATTATTATTATTATTCGGAGTTGTGACATTTTTTTAAGTGTTTGATACTGCGAGCAAAACCATCTCGTACCCTTTCATGCCTTGTTATAAAGGCTTGCACACACAACCAGTATTACTTCAGTCTAACGTGTAGCCTAGAAATAGTATGTGACTACTTTGAAACGATAACGATGTCTCTTTTGATAACTGACGGAATATCGCTCTGCTCCAGTCCCGAATCAGCTCTTCAAGGCTAGAAGGGGTGCGCGACCAAATAATTAGTGTAGCTCATAGCGCCCTCTGCTGGTGAAAATAATCAATACACAATTGCTATCATGTTACATTGGTCGGGCTTTTACAGTGTATTTGCTACTATGGGTTGTTTTTAAAGTAATGTAAAACGGGGGGCATTCTTCGGGACAGCTCCAGTCGAGGACAGAACACCAAAAACCGAGAAAACTGAGACGTCTGGTCATCTGTATTGTCTTATTTTGAATCAAGATTTTGTGGCTTACAGAGGCTGCTGAACCTACTGAACCAACGCCACAGTGTGTTTCCTCCTTTCTTGAATTCTCATGACTATATTTGCTTTTCATGTTGAAAACGAGGGTCACAAAGTCATAGGTTTGGATAATATCTTCAGCAAACAAGATAAAACAGAACAAACTCATAAAACCATGTTTTCTGGGGCAGTTGTTATTTTAATAAAAAGAAATCTGTTACTCAAGCATCTTTGATTGCACAATACTTTAACAATCTTTTTAGTGGCGTGCACAAGCCTACATTTCCAATTTTATCTTACATATGCATAATTACTTTGGGGTGCATAAACATTTGATCATTTGATTACACTAAAACAGCACATTTTTGTCTTTATTAGAGGATGTTCATTATGCTCCCTGTATTATGCAAATATTTTCTGATTTTTTTTTTTTTTTTTTGGAAAATATTGTGGTTACTAGTTACTGGTCACACACTTGGTAGACACCACTTATAAAAACATCAAAATAAGTAGTATGTCACTATAGTATTTGATCAGGATCTATTACTATGGTACATTATTAAAAGGCACATTAAATATTTAGATTACTTGACACGCTGTCAAGGCATATGGTCAAACTACAAAGCAGCTTTTTTTGGACCTTTAATGCATGTGAAAGTCACTAGTAAAGACACAAGAATATTTTTTCAAGGTTTGTGTCATGTCCCCAAAATATTTTTTTAATAGGTCAACATATAAAATAACCTGTTGGGCTAGACTGCAATGGATCTGTTTTGCTTCTGGCTTTTGAAAATTGCTCTTTACATTTCTTGAATCATCCTGAATATCTCATGTAGCATTGTTTTCACACTTTATGTGATTTAACCATGTCTCATGGCATTCTGTCAGCATATACTTCCCACTTTCATTATTTTATTACTGTTATACATTCGCTTCATGTTTGAATTATTTAAAAAAAAAAACTGCTTTCAACTGTGCACAGTTTTAGGGTGTATACAGGCACGCCATTTATTGTCTTCAAGCTATGGTATTTTGCCCTTAGCAAATGCTCAGTGTCAGATAGTGGTTACCTGAACCTGTTCTTAAACCACAGTTAGACTGGCATGATGGGATCACTAATGCTGACCTGTGAAAATTGCTCGAGTTTTTATTTGTCATATCAACAGTTTAGAGATTTCTCACTATCAAAACTCTAAAATCATCACATTTGTGTGGCTGCTTGATGGGCTGTTTTAATGAGTGATGAGGAATGATACTGGCTTTGTGGTGTCACTGCAACAGTGACTTAAAATTTGCCTTAAATTCTGGTTAAACTTTTTTTAGTCTCCCCTAAGTAATAAGTCTGTGCTGCTCAATCCACTTATCCAAGACGATAAATTCACTTAACTAAAAATGACAAATTAATTGCATTAAATTTTGATTACCCCATTGCAGTAGTCACAGTTACTGCTATCATAAATTACACTTGTAGGTTTAAAATTCTACGCAGGGCATATTTTTTATCCAACTACAAATAATTTAGCAAAATATTTTAGTCATAATTTTTGCGCTCTGTCTGTTTGGCGCGTTTCCACTCGGCGGCGCTCGTTCACTGAAGTCTGTGAAGCAAAATGGAAACGTTTCCATGATTTTCTTACATTTACAGATGGACAATATACAAGTGAAATGTAAACTGTGCACAGAGGCGCAAGTATCCACTCTGTCAGCAGCGCATGTATCTATCAGAGCACCTACACATACGTTTTAACAACTGTATCTTACGAGTTATTTTAAACCCCCTTAATATACAGCACGTGTAATGTTTAGAACAATTTGAACTATGTACTGCAGCAGTTCACTCCGTGTTCCTCGCCATTTTTTTTTTATATGTGCTCGTATCAAATTACTGTATATCGACATAAATAGTACTGCATAATACAATATCGCTTTTAAAAATTAAAAATACATTTCGCTATGGTACAAACTCGATATACCGCCCTGCCCTGACTAAGGATCACTTTTGTCAGTTCTGCCATTATTTTGCAATTATGACACTTGCAAGACAACACTTTCCACATATTGTTAAACATTCCGTTCATTTTAGCTAATGCTAGAAACGCATAATTTTGTACTGAATATTTCACATTTTAAATATCTTTTAATATGTAATATTTTAATTTTATCGTTTAAAAAAAACTAGACTAAGGGGTGTCACCATATGACGATATTTTTCACTTTTCAGAGAGAAAAGAAACGTTAACGCTAACGTAAACGATAGTAATAATGTGCCGCCTTTTATCCAAAAACATGCTATTTTTAAGCCATGTGACTGCTGAGTTTTATGACTACATGAGTGGACTTCCAGAAAACCTGCTGATGTACTCCACAATTCTTGGTTATTCGTCTTCAGGAGTGTTATTTGTTCAAAAGTTTGGGGTTAGTAAGATTTTCTATATTTATGACCCTGGACCACAAAACCATGGTCCTAAGTAGCATTGGTTTATTTGTATCAAAGAAAATGCCAAAATTCATTAGATAATGCATAAATCTATATGACTGGTTTTGTGATCCAGGGTCACACAGTGACAGCACATTTATAACATCACATAAGGCTTTGTTTAAATAATCCTGATACAAAAATATTAAGCGGTAACATTTATGCATTAAATCAGCATATGGTCCTTCAGAAATCATTTTAATGTGACACTGACGACTGGAGTAATGATGCTGGAAATGCAGCTTTAAAACACAGGGATAAATTAATTTTAAAATATTCAAATAATTATTTTAAATTGCACCATTTAAAGAATACAGCATAAACTAACACACACATATATATGGGGTGTAACGATACATGCGTTTATACCAAACCGTCACGTTACGGGCATCTCGGGGGGGCGCCCGCAGTAATGTAACTCTGTTTGATAATAGTGATGGGAAGTTCAGGTTCAAGTCATTCGTTCACAGTGTTGGGGAGTAACTAGTTACGGAGTAACGGAATTACGTAATTTAATTACAAAATAAATGTAATTGTAATTAGTAAAAAATATGTAATTAAATTACAGTTTCTTTTGAAAAATGCTAGTGATTACAAAGGGGATTACATAGGAATTTTTTTCTAAAATGAGACACCAATGTTTCAGGAGTTTAGGACACAGAATAGGACACATGCTTATTTGATAACGGTTTTATTTCCTATTTGGGTTTATGCATAAACTTTATTTTTTAAGATTGTTTTTTCCAAGGCACTGTTAGACGCTAGTGTTTTCTGACGTAACTATGCAAACGTTTGATTTCAAACCCAGTATCATGGATATTAAACTATTTCATGTTATTATGTTTATGTTATGATCTTGTTATGACATCTAGCACAACTGCGCTCACGGTGACCCGAGTTCGATTCCCATCTTGAAGTCCTTTGCAGATCCCACTCCCCTCTCTGCTCCCAGCTCTTTCCTGTCATCTCTCTACTGTCCTATCACAATAAAAGGCATAAAAAGCCCCCCAAAAAAATAAGTTAAAAAAAAAAAAAAGTCTGAATTTGTGGAGGCTGTGCTTTAAATTCAATTATTACACAGCTCAGGCTAATTCGGGTCAACTTAAGTCAGTGCTATATGCTTGATAATTTTTCTTGGCGGAAGCTTTGCATTTGGTTAGCTAATAAAATATTAAAGCTTAATTCAATATTATTTGGACAATTTCTTAATTCTGTCATCCTGGACTTGCTCTATTATTTCATACAAACACAGCTGCTGCCATTTTTCTTTTGTACACTGTAATGGATTATAAGATAACTAACAAACTAGTACTACTAGTCTAAATAATCTATTAAGCAGCTGTGTAATAAGTGAGATATTGTACATTCAGCCAGTTGTTATCGCAAAATAAAGATGTATATTATCCCTTACTTATTATAATCTTAATTCAAGTGATAAAGGATTTTGAAAGTCTGGCAGTAATCAGTGTTGAGTGCTACTGTAAGGTTAACTCTGCCAGGTTTAAATGTTTCAAAATGATTAACAGTTGAAAATATTAGAAATTTAGAAAAATAAATCAAAGTAATTAAGTAATAAGTTACATTACTTCAATAAAGTAATTGAAAAGTTACACTACTTATTACATTTGAAATCAAGCAACCCAACACTGTTCGTTCATCACGTGACAGCCCCATAAGATGACGAACAACTCCAAAAACACAAAGACATGAAACAGGTGAACTAATTCCAGAACAGAACCTAATAGGATGTTGCACATGCGCGATTGAACGAATCACTCCCCGAGACGACTCGTTCATCCCGAATCGTTCAACAACGACCCATCACTATTTGATAACCGCCGGCAGAAGAACAGTGAATGCCAGGAGTTTCGCAGCTGAAAACAAAGCCCACTAGACAGTGACCATGATTCTGAACGCGTCTCTCACTGACAGAGTATAAAGTTACTTCAAAGGCTTGCTCATTCAACCGTCTACGAACTGGAGCTTTGTGCTTGTGCACTTCTCTCTTTCATTGCACAAATCCAAATATATCATAGTATTTCACTATTTGCGATGGATTCAAATGCTAAACTATTACATATTATGTAAATTTTAGACTTTGTACTTCATTCGCGTTCTAATGGTGACACAGTAAGGCGGGCATGCATGATTAATAAAAAAAAAAAAAAAAAAAAAAACAGGACCAACTGCGCTGTCAAGTTAGCAATGCTGGAAGCCTGGAAATGATGCGTTTTGTGTTTGCGTGCACCGGCGCAATTACTTCTTCATAGGAAGTTGTTCTAGTTCCTCAAAGTAATTGGTACTACTGTCTGTTTAAAATAAATGAAAAGAAACCTAGCATAGTAGATTTGTTTTATACCGAAATCATATCGAACCGAGGTACGTACCGAACCATTGCATCTGTGTACCATTACACCCCTAAAATATAAGATTTAAAAAAAAAATTATAATAAAATAAAATAAAATAAAATAATAATAATAATAATAATAATAATAATAATAATAATAATAATAATAATATTATATATAAAAAGTAGTACTAGTAATGATAATAATAATAATAATAATAATAATAATAATAATAATAACAACAACAACAACAACAACAACAACAACAACAACAACAAATACAAACCCCAAATATCTGAAAGGTAGTGTAGTTTTTCAGCATGTTAAGGTGAAACACAAATTTAGTTTGTAGAGGTCCCAAGTGTAAAGTTTAACATCCGTAAAACAATGCATACCATATACTGAAGTCTCCATTTTGTACCTCAACCATGGAAAGTGCTGTAAAATGTTTAAAGGAGGTAAGGAGGGAGGGAAAAAAAAAAAAAAAAAAAAAAAAAAAAAAAAAAAAAAAAAAAAAAAACAACAACAACAACAACAACAACAAAAAAAAAAAAACCCAACACGACAAACACCAATGAATCTGGCAAAAATGTGAAATACCATAAAACAAGAGTCTTAAGGGTCAGAATTTTTATTCATTTCACTGATATAAGGGACAGAACCATCACGGAGCATTGAAAGGAAAGGAATTGAGGAGTTCGCTGTGGATTCACACGTATCACGAGAGGAAACTCGGGGGAAGGAGGAGAGCGGGTGAACAGAGAAAGGGAAAGGCGAAAAGAGGGAGAGGAGTGACAAAGGAAAAGAAACAATAGAAAAAGGCACTTCTACTCTTTCAGTAACCAGTCTGATGCACCAATCTCTGGAATTAAAACAAAACATACCGTACGAAATAAAAACAGAAGATGAGCATTATATAAAAGACTGTGACCCGAACACACCCAACAGAGAGAGCATGTAAACGAAGCCGGTTTCTCTGTACAACACCGGCCAGACTCGCTTCTGTCTGCGGGAGCGCCGGGAGTCCTGAACGTAAAACGTGTGCGTGAGTGCGTATGGACAGTCTCATCTACCTGTCTTCACTCTCGTGTAAATTAAATTAAAAAAAAAAAAAAAATAGTAACAATGGTCACAGCTACCAGCACCAGCCTGTGGCAAGAGCCCAAAGCTTTCTGTAGGACACCAAGGGAAGACCACAGAGCCGGCACGCGGGACATACACCGCGACTACGGTGTTCAAGCAAATGAAAACAAGTATTCATTGTCGTTAAAAACGATTCCTTTCATGTACAAAAAGTAATAAAGGCAGTCACACCTTGAGATCCCAGGCTTTTCTGTACAGACGCCAAGGCTCAAGAGGATCACCCAGCAAATATTAGGTTGAGTTTTCAAGTACGGAGCGATTCAAGAGGCGGAGGCAGCCCCTCTGCACCGGCGAGGGAGCAGGGCTTCTCTGTAGCTACGCCCGCTGTCGCCGCGCGCAGAGAGGGAGTGCTTTGCCCCCGCCGTGGTCTAGTAGAACATCACATAACAGCTACCAGGAGGTTTAATCTGGAATCACCATTGAGACCGAAGGGGAACGGGTCGCGTCGCCGGTCCCGCAGAACCACACCAGTTGGTAGCAGCTTCTGACTTCTCTGTAACACGTCAGAAATAAAAACAACACGGCCTGCGGGGACCGGCACCGAACCGCCGTGACAGTACGCACGTGTAAAAAGTCTCTTAAAATTTCTCAATCCGATCCCTGCACTACGTAACTTAAACACATTCTTCTTGAAGCCAACTAGAAAGACGGGTTTTCACGAGAGGTTTTGATCCCATTCGCAATGGTGCGCGTAAAGTGGTGGACCTGGAAAATGGTAAGCGTTGGTTCTCTTAGTTGGTAAAACAAAACGTTGAGGGGTTAGTGCTTCAGCCAGCAATGCATAGCATCACGGAACAACCTTTGACCCCCATTTGTGCCGTCACTTGATCTTGCAAGCAAATAGGTAAGGAAGGAAGGGCCGTAGAGAGATGGGTGGAGAAGAGGGCGCGTAAGGTCAAACAGAACAAAACAAAAATTACCAAACAGCCACCATCCACAGATATTTCGAAAACAATACAGCAAAGAACAGGGTTGAAGGTAGACTTGTAGGGGGGAGAACGCCACTGGAGGGGAATTACCTTTAGGAGCGGGTGTGAGGTTAGGAGGAGTGAGGGGTTTTGGTACATCTCCCCCCTCCGACGGGTTGAGTAGGTTTCTCTGTAATGTACACCTACCGCCCGAGAAAAGGAGAGGGGGGTTACAGATTTAGTATTTAAGCTTTTTGGGAACTTCCCAGGGGAAGGACTCGCGGCCAAAGTGGCCATAGGCGGCGGTGCGCTGGTAGATGGGCTTCTTCAGGTCCAGCTCTCTGGAATTGCACAGGAGACAGAGTAAGACAATTGCCAAGCACAAAGAAGGACGTTCAATGAGCCACTCTAATTTAACTGTGCCAAACTCAGGAAACGCCGGAGCAAAATGTCAAAGGTGACTGGGAAACCAGCAAACCGAGAGGCGGCGGTCGGGCCGCCTCAGAGGAGCACGCTTTACCTGACGATGACGCCCGGGCGGAGGTCAAAGTTCTTCTTCACGATCTCCAGCAGCTCCTTCTCGCTCCTCTGGGAGGTTCCATAGTGGAAGATGGAGATGGACAAGGGGTGGGCCACTCCGATGGCATAAGACACCTGAGGAAACCAGGAAATGGGTAAAACTGTAGTTTCACCACTAGGGATGTCACAATTCATTGATTCGAGTACTCCATTAAAAAAAAAAAAAAAATTGACTGCAATTTGTCGAGTGTCGAATAACCAGCAAAGTACCGGAAATGGTGCATTCCACGGACAAGAATCTATAAAACACATTAGACCAGGGGTCACCAAACTTGTTCCTGGAGGGCCGGTGTCCTGCAGAGTTTACCTCTAACTTTCCTCAACACACCTGCCTGGAAGTTTCAAGTATACCGAAGACCTTGGTTAGCTGGTTCATGCATGTTTGATTAGGGTTGGCGCTAAACTCTGCAAGGACACCGGCCCTCCAGGACCAGGTCTGGTGACCCCTGTATTAGACCGTTTTCCAAGGCTGCATGATATGCATTGATTATCTCTCAAAATGCTAACTGTTCAGTTCATCAAGTTTTCAAAATAAAAGCTCAAACCCTCACTCTGAGTTTACAGGGTTTGACGTCCACATATTCAACAAATTACAGTCACTGTGACATTTCTGTCCTAAATAAAACGCTAAATATTAAAGATTACGTGGACATTTTAATTAACAGTTGAGTCAATATTAAACAAGTTGGGGCCCTATGCAGTTATTTTTTATGTAATGTACACTACTTCCATTGTTTATTTTACTTTATGCATTTTAACAGTTGATACTTCATTTGAACTAATTATTGCCTTATTGCTATTATACATGTATTTTAAGTCATTTTAAAGGCAAATTTTCGCTTAGGACTATTTTAATACCACAAATAAGATAATTATCCAAATACTCAACCAATTATCAAATAATCGACCAATTACTCGATTACCAAAATATTCGTTAGTGGCAGCCCTATTCACCTCTAATACCTGGCGAAAGACTGCTAAATATTCACCTGGACCAGAACACGCTTGCACAGACCAGCCTTCACCAGAGACTTGGCCACCCAGCGGGCTGCATACGCAGCAGAACGATCAACTTTAGTATAATCCTTCCCAGAGAAAGCGCCACCTCCGTGAGCGCCCCAGCCTCCGTAAGTGTCCACGATAATCTTACGGCCAGTCAAACCAGCATCTCCCTGTAAAAACAGTATGAATTAAGAAGTGCACTGTTTGAACAATCACCACCACATCTGGGGAAATAAAAAAGTAAGAAAACAAAACCACAGATAAGCCTGTAAATACATACACT
The DNA here is from genome assembly GCF_022985175.1 of Labeo rohita. Taxonomy (NCBI): domain Eukaryota; kingdom Metazoa; phylum Chordata; class Actinopteri; order Cypriniformes; family Cyprinidae; genus Labeo; species Labeo rohita. The sequence goes on from NC_066878.1 coordinate 16,823,681, forward strand.
TCAGTTCCCACACCTATTACTCTGACTATAATCAATTTGCGTACAACAATTTAAAGGACTAAGAATCTATTCCCCCACTTTTCCATGTCCATAGGACCCTAAGAATGGCACTGTTATTGTTGTAGTTTAAACCTGTGGGCCTCCAATGACAAAGCGTCCGCTGGGCTGCAGGTGATAGATGGTGTCATCATCCAGGTAGACATTGGGCACCACAGCTTTCACCACCTTCTCCTTCAGAGCATCACGCATCTCATCCAGACACACTACTTCATCATGCTGAACAGACACTACAATGGTGTGGACACGCACAGGAATCATGGCTCCACGGTCCTGCCTGTACTGGACGGTCACCTAGAGAAGGAAATAACATCAAAAATTTATATGAATGGTCACAATTTCAGTCCTACAGTAGTAATAAACAATTTCAGTAAACTGTTTGCTTAGGTCTACTTTTATTACGTCAAAAGAGAATCAAAATTATTAAATTACTCAATTAATCGTCAGAATAATCGACTGATTACTCTATTGCCAAAATAGCTGGTATTGACAGTTCATAATTAAAATGCGAAAATTGTGCACTCCAATCTTAGCTGCACTTCTTAGGTCTTTATTTATATATATATATATATATATATATATAAAAATAAGACACACACACATTAAATACACAAAGTACACACACACCACATAAATACATTTATTTTAGATGTGATTAACCTTTAAATACTTCAAATCTTTTCCTACTGCCCTTTGTTTATTAAAAAAAAAAAAAAAAAAAAAAAAAAAAAAAAAAAAAAAAAAAAGGCAATAATTTGACACCTAATTATATGAAACATTATGATTATTTTTTTGACTATATTTCCCAGCCCTATCTGTAATATTACTATAATTACTACAATTAAAACCGAAAATAGTTTCTCCTTTAATCAACCCCACACTTTTCAATTAGTGTATTTTCCTATTGACTTCTAACATCACTTAGGTCTCATCTCACCTGGGTCTTGGAATCAGGTCGCAGCCAAGACAGGGTACCGTTGCGGCGTAATTCGGCCATTTTAGCATTCAGCTTGTGGGCCAGGACAATAGTGAGAGGCATACACTCCTCAGTCTCATCTGTGGCATAACCGAACATCAAGCCCTAAGAAACAAAGCACAAAGTCAGTTCAGTAAACATGTTAATTCTCCTGGCATACGAACAAACAAAACTGTCATCTTGCTCTTACCTGATCTCCAGCTCCGACATCCTCCTCACTGCGGTCAAGGTGAACCCCTTGAGCAATATCAGGTGACTGCTGCTCAAGAGCCACAAGCACATTGCAGGTCTTGTAGTCAAACCCTGAAAGTACAATAAAAGGCTGATGAACCTAAATTCTACACTAAATCAATCTGACAGTTAATACAAAATGCCACACATTATGCAACGCAAGTACAGCAAGTATTACAGCAGTGACATTTAGTGCCGTTTTACCTTTGGAAGAGTCATCATATCCAATGTGCTTGATGGTGTCCCTGACAACCTTCTGATAGTCCACAGCAGCACGAGAGGTGATCTCACCGGCCAGCAAGATCATTCCAGTCTTGGCAACCGTCTCTGCCAGGACAGAGTGATAGGGGTTAGAGCACATGCAAGAGATTCAAGTTGCAAGCATAGAGAAAAGTGTGCAGGAAAGCATAACTTGACACTCACCACATGCTACTTTGGCATCCGGATCCTGTTTGAGGTGGGCGTCCAACACAGCGTCACTGATCTGGTCACAAATCTTATCTGGAACAGAGGAACGAGAGGCGCAATCATTAAATCAGCCAAGAATTCAGGTTAAAAGACACTTTTGAGGTAAACACAACTGCCTCCAGGGTCATAACTAAACTTTGGATTTGCATACCTCAAACAGGTTTAAAACAGCAAGCTTGGAAGGGCGCGTTTTAATGCAAAATGCACTACTATATTTGTATGCAATTATACAAATACAGATTTAAAAAAAAAAAAAAAAAAAGCATTAAGTACTAGAACATCATAGCTGTTATGCATATAATAACACTAATAAAATATATGTGAGCCTGGATCAAAAAAACAGTCTTAAGTAGCACATATTTGTAGCAATAGCCAAAAATACATTGTATGGGTCATTTTTTTTTTTTTTTTTTTTTTTTTTTTTTTTACACAAAAAAAACATTTTTATGTAAAGAAAAAAGATATTTAGTAAATTTCCAACATTAAAATCAAACATGAATTTTTTTAGCATTAAAACGCAACTTTTTTTTAAATATCAAAATTTTTTTTTTTTTTTTTTTTTTTTTATTTTGCTTCCACATATTTAAATAGCTGTATCTCGGCCAAATATTGTCCCATCTTTATTTCATTTAAAAAAAATTTAAAAAAAAAAAAAAAAAAAAAAGACACTTGTGGCTGGTTTTGTGGTCCAGGGTCTCATAAAAGAGTATCAGAAATTTCATGGCAATTTATAATAATATAATTTACTTTATATTAGTGTTATTTAAGCATTGTTGAGTTACTATTATAGCTTTTATTAATGTTTTAGTGTTTATTTTTAGATTTTCTACTTTCATTTTAACATTTTAGTTTTGGCATTTTAATTCAATTTTGTGAGTTTAGTCAGTAGTCGTACATTTTTAATTTAATGCCATGTCAGCATCTTAGGCTATTTTCATGGTAAAAACAACCAAATTATATTGCACAAGATTTTTTACATTAGCATAAAACTTTTTCTAGCTAAATTATACTAAACTCTTTAATGTGTTCACTTCATAAGAGAGTTTTCTACATACATTAAAAGTTATTTTAATAGTTAAACTACATGAAAGATTTTCTTGGCAACGGCATGAAAAATTAGGTTTAGGTTACTGTACTTTTAATTAATGTTAATTTCAAGTAATGAATTTTAAGTAGTTAACTATAACACTTCATAACTTCAAATGTAATTGGCTTTTTGCAAAACAAAGCACTTCAGTGACAACACTGCCATTATATGATTGGCTTACAAGCCTCACGTGTGCCAAAGACTCAAGAGATTGTTTAACAATGATAAACATGGACGTTGCTAGCACCACAGATCATATTGCCTCCATAAAATATTTCCACAGAACAGGTGAAGTACATTAGCTCACAGCAGCACGGCCTCTCTATCGGAGGCATGAATGCCCATGCTGCCACTCCACTGCAGCCCCTGGAGTAACGATCTATATTTAGGGCAGAGGTAAGCCAAGCTAATCAGCTGCAGCCGGGCTGCAAACCCTCCCCCACTCCATCAGCACTGAACTTAGACCTGCGCTGAGCTCATTAGAAAGCGTGCTGACGTGGTAGCCAGGGCAGTCGAGCAAGAGGGGAAAGGTCATTCCACATGTACAGGTGTCAGTCTACGGATGACAAAACATGATACGGTGGACCCGTCCACAAACAAACTTTACGAGAATACACAAATGCTTGGGCAACTCATTGCTAGCACTTGATCTTACTGAAAGTGCACACTTGCGACGCCGTAAATGTAACATCCCTCAGTTACCCAAATGTTTGGAATCACTGAACTTGCTTGACAGGATTCTCCTTTGACAGTCACCCCAAGAGGGTAGCTGTGTTTTAATTACAGATTTGTGCAAAACTTCTGCACTATTTTACAAACATATTTCAGGGTGGCCAAAAACAAGTTGTTTATTGGAAATTATAGTACATTACTCCATTCACATGATCCTTCATTAATCATTCTAAGATTCTGATTTGCTACTCATTTATTATTGAAAACAGCAGAGTAGAATGTTTTCAGGTTTTTTTGATGAATAGAAAGTTAAGAAGCAGCATTTATCTAAAATAGAAATATTTATATAAAGTCTTTATAATCACTTTCGAAAATTTAAATTAAAAGCATCTTTGCTAAATAAGTGTTTATTTTTCATAAGTTCATTTAAATAACAAAAAAAAAAAAAAAAAAAAAAAAAAAAAAAACAATACTGACTTTAGGCTTTTGAATGGTATAGTGTATAATGCTACTTTTTTTTTTGCTTAAATGCTGATCTTTGGATCTTTCTATTCAAAGAATCCTAAAAAAAAAAAAAAAAATAATAATAATAATAAAAAAAAAAAAAAAAAAAATAATAATAAATAATAATAGTAATAATAATAATAATAATAATAAATAAAACTCAACTGTTTTAAACAATTAAAAAAAAAAAAATGAACAGCAAATCGGCATATTAGAAGGATTCCTAAAGGATTATGCGATCAAACCTAAATTTTCAGTATCACAGGAACCAATTACATTTTAACATATTCAAACAGAAAGCAGTTATTTTTAATAGTAAAAATATTACGGTTTTGGCCGTATTTTGGATCAAATAACTGCAGGCTTGGTGAGCAGAAGAGACGTCTTTAAAAACATTAAAAACCCTACGGTTTACTGCGACCTGTAAATGCTAAAAAGCGGTTTCCATTGCAGTTTTCAAAATCTTTTGCCTGGAAAAACCACCTCATGTTTGAGCATATAAACTTCTTTGTGATATGTGGGAGTTTTCGCAAAACATCTTTTTTGCACATTTTCACTTTGGACAATTTTAAGGACAATGGAAATGCAGCTAGCGTTTGATCTGATAGAGAAAGTAAGTTTTAAAACCAAAGTTTTGGAGCTTTTAGTCCAAGTACAGTACATTAGCTTTGACAATCTAAATGTAACTTTATCACTAAATGTAAATATTGATGACTCATCCTGCACCAATATATTTGTCCAGTCAAACGGTAAAGAACAAGAACACCCCCCTCCCCCTGCAAATACCTGAGGCCCAATCAAAAGCCTTTTTTTTTTTAAATTAACGCTGCTTTCACACCATGTCAGAATCACAGCAATTCTAAACTTCAAACTTGTAACCATGAAATCTACAAGGACGTGAGTGCTTTTTACAACCTCAAATACTTGTCAGCCCTGAGTTCTCTCACAATAGTGTATAAAGGTTGGTTATGAAAGCAAAAATGATATTCATTTTCTCAATATGAGAATTTATTTGAACGGAAAAAAAAAAAAAAAAAAAAAAAAAAAAAAAAAAAAAAATCATAGACATACCACGAGCTATAAGGTTAATCAATGATTTAAAAAAATAAATAAATAAATAAATAAATAAAAAAAGCCATAAGCCCAGGTTATCACAGCTTTTGTTTTTTGTTTTTAACAGCAGAATTCCTTGTGGAAAAACTACATTACCCATGATTCTGCACAAAAACTTCCACTCATCAGAGAACCATAACCAGTGCCAAAAGAGCACTTCAATACCGAAACACTCCCACAAAGCACTGCGAAGGAGTCAGTTTCCCTGCCTTTAGGGCAATATTTAATTACTTGAATATTTAGAGGCGTGTGTAGCAATAAATGCAATATATTTACATATATAAATCACAAGTTTCACATTTTGCAATTATTTTAGTGTCCATTATATCTCTTGCAATACATAATGGCACTGTAGTTTATCTTGCATTTTTGTCTTTTTTGTCCATCTTCCAAATACTTTGTTTCAAATCAAAGTTTGTCATGTTGTGATTCAGCAATTTTCTGGTTGGTTTTATGGATTACAACTCAAAAACGAAAACTTTAAAAAGGAAAAATACTACTGGAAGCAAGGCAGCTGAAAAAGTAGATGGGCACAAAAAAAAAAAAAAAAAAAAAAAAAAAAACATCTGAAATCACATACTTATTTAGGTGCATACTGAATCATTTCTTCTTGTCCGTGGGCGATGCATGGAGGTATGTGTACCAAACACATTCCTGGAAATACCACATCACGCCATGCATGCAATGACCAGCGTGTTCTTTGACCTGTCATGTAATAACTATTGACAAGCTACTGACTACTGGTTTTAAACAACTACAATTTAACTCGTTGTTATTCTTTCTACCTATAGCACTGCCTGTCTTACAGTTTCTCAACAATTTTTTTTTTTTTTTTTTTTTTTTTTTTTTTTTTATTTCTCCCAATCTGACAACCCAGTTTATGCAGTGGTGTAATTACAGAATTATAAAGCATCTGAGTGTATCCAGTAGGTCATGTGGATAATGTTCGCACCCGGTTTTATGAATACTGCGTACTCTTTTTACGTACTGCATCACTGCATGGCGCGCTCGACGTCGCAGTGGTCAAAGACGCACATCAGGCGCATATGTATACACATAACATATATATGCATTCCGCACTAAATCACGCATGCGTTCTGAACGCGATAACGCTTGAAATCGAAAGCTAGAGGCGTTTGCTTTCATGTACAGTACATTTCGGGCCTAAGAGGTGCGCTGACGCAATAGTCGCGGCCACTTGAGCGAGAAGGAAAGTTTACACCACGTGTCTGGGTGTCAAAGCACAGGGACGACTAGAAAAGTCAAACAGCGGCGAACAATATACAACGACGTTCAACATTTAGCGACGATTTCACAAGCACGCGGACACGCGCAGGCATTATTATTCGCTGATCCCATATGCCACTCAATAAGGATTACGAAGGAAGTTAATAACGGGAACGATGATTAATAATTCTTGGACTGGTATGAGTTATAGTCTCGTCTTGACGTATAAAATGCGCAACCTGGCAAACCGGCTAAACAACAACACGCGGACTGAGTCCGCATTGCTCATGAACACATGTTCCGCGAGCCCGCCGACAACATGGCGCACGCAGCCGTCTAACAGAAATTAAAAAAAAAAGATTTATAGCCAGTATTGAATATTAGTTCTATTTATTAAGTATGTTATATTAAAACTAAAAATAAAATAATGGTTAAGCCCTAAAAGCGTCCATGGCCTACATTCGCGAGATTAGCTTTGGGCCTCAAATCCGGTGACTCCGCCGCGTGTGGCGGAGGAGACAAACACATCCCACTTTACCAAAGTCTTCGTACGTTGAAGAATACCGCATGTTACACGCCCTTGACATAGTGAGAGTATAATAAAACGACATGATTGCAAATACGTATGTGTAGAATTGTCAAATATTTATTAGCAGATATTAGCATATGCTAGCTGTGGATCTTGTGTTTACCTTCCGCGCGACCTTGTGACACTAAAATCTTATTTGTACCATAAGCGTGTTGTGATACATACCAGGGTGTCCTTCACCGACAGACTCCGACGTGAACAAAAAGCAGTCTTCATCAATCAGGGAGTTGTGGAAACCGTTCATCTGCCCGTTCATGTTGGATTCACTGGTGCGCTTATCTAAATCTGTGCGTTTCTCTCTCTCGTGTGTTGTTTTCAGATTCTCTCTGCTTTTCAAGCGTAGGTCTTAAAGGGATGTTTCTAGTGATGGTCTGTCGCGGACACGCTGTGTAGACTTGACCTCAAATGATCATGCGAGCCGGTCTTCAAGTTTATATCCCTCCCACTTCACTGCAAGCTCGAACGTCACTCGGGCGCGCCCCCGTCCGTCTTTGCGTCAGCCAATCAGAAAGGGCGTTACGAATGAAGCGGTGAGCAGACAAAGGAGGCCTTCACTGTATACAGTGTTTTACATTTATATATTTAGAAATAAAACAAAGACAATTTTACAAAGAAAACCCATTTTTGTTCTGTTGTCACACTTCTGCTATAGAAACTCTCCTTGCAGTTTCCTTAAAGTATAAATATGCTTTATATGTCTGTAAGCTCCCTTGATGCTCCTATCTTCATTTTTAAAGCTTAGCTTAATATTTACTGCAGAACAATATTAAATTGCATCATGTCAGTGTGTTTCCCCCCCCAAATGTATAAACTTGTGATGTTACATCACTGATGTAAGATGATTATGCAATGCAGTTTTCCAGGGGAGAATTTATGTAAAATGCACTTTGTCCTTCGACAATGTATAACCTACATCAGGAATGTCTGTCGGTCTTGGAGGTGCACTTTGGACTCGGTTGAGCAAAGCATTAATTGTTGTATTTCAGCGCATTAAATGTTAGTACATTAAAGCTGGTGGGCAGAGCTGCTAAGCCTGTCTCAGCTCTTTGCTAATTACTGTTACATAGGGTGTGTTTGATTGTGTTTCAGGAGATTATGAAGTTGCTTGGTAGTATGTGGAATATGTATGTGTGTGTGTGTATATATATTCAGTGCATAACCTGTCAGCATGATTATAATCTATCACATTCACTCAATGTTATATTTGCACTGTCACACACTTTCAGTCAGCATGGGGCCTCTTTTATCCCGTCTAATCTGTAGGCAGTAATTTCTTAGAGTGCCAGGAGGTACAGGGGACGTGGGCTTTACAGAGAAACTCAGAGGTCGTTGAGTTTGTCGATTCATATCTAACCTCAGATATGCACTGGGGTCCAAAAGTTTGAGACCACTTGCGAAAATGCTGTTCTTAGCATTTTTTTAATATTCTGTGTTCGTGCATATATTCTACCTCATGATTTTTACATTTATGCATGTTTAAATTAAATTAAAAAAAGACTTTTTCCAATCTCCCTTTCAATTTAATTCAATAGCATTTATTGTTATAGGAATCAGATGCAAAGCCATTAGGTCTGTGGTATTTGAAATCAGGAAGTAGTGCTTACCTCACCGTGTTGTTATTGCCTTTTGTGTTGTAAATTGGTACGTTATGATGCAAAGAGTGAAAATGTTCCTTGATAGCGAGCATTCATTTGCAAATGTTTGCGAACAAAACAAGCTCTGGCATTTAAATCAACCATGAAGACTACTTTTCTAAACATTGGCCTCTCTTATAAGCTGTGGGTACTTTATCAAGCCTGAAAACAGTTTTATGTGATTTGTTTGTAAATGTTTGCTTTTTATTAACGTTTCACTATTAGCATTATATGTAAGTAGCACAGTTGAGGTCAAAAGTTTACATACACCTTGCAGAATCTGCTAAATAGTAATTATTTTACCAAATTAAGAGGGATCATACAAAATGCATGTTATTTTGTATTTAGTAATGACCTGGAAAAGATATTTCATATAAAAGACGTTTCCATATAGTCCCCAAGACAAATTAATAGTTTAAAAAGTTTACATATGCTTGGTTCTTTTTACTGGTGTTTCACTGTAAATTAGCATTAAATATAACTAATACAGTTGAGGTCAAAAGTTTACATACACCTTGCAGAACCTGCAAAATCTTAATTATTTTACCAAATTAAGAGGGATCATTCCAAATGCATGTTGTTTTTTATTTAGTACTGACCTGAATAAGATATTTCACACAAGAAAATAATAGTTGAATTTATAAAAATGACCCCATTCAAAAGTTTACATATGCTTAATTCTTAATACTGTGTTGTTACCTGAATGATCCACAACTGTTTTTTGTTTGCTTGTTTGTTTAGTGATAGTTGTTAATGAGTCGCTTGTTTGTCCTGAACAGTTACTGCTTGCTGTTCTTCAGAAAACTCCTTCAGGTCACACAAATTCTGTGGTTTTTTTACCACCCTTTCCAACAATGTCTGTATGATTTTGAGATCCATCTTTTCACACTGAGGACAACTGAGGAACTCAAATGCAACTATTACAGAAGGTTCAAATGCTCACTGATGCTCTGAAAGGAAAAACTATGCATTAAGAGCTTGGGGGTGAAAACTTTTGAACAGAATGAAGATGTGTACATTTTTCTTATTTTTCCAAATATCATATTTTTTTCATTTAGTACTGCCCTTCTGAAGCTACAGAAGATACTTACATATTTCCCAGAAGACAAAATAAGCTAAATTTACCCTGATTTTCGAATTCAATGCATTGCGTTTAATCAGTGAGTGTTTGAACCTTCTGTAATAGTTGTATATATAGTCCTTCAGTTGTCCTTAGTGAAAAAAGAAGGATCTCAAAATCGTACAGTAATTGTTGGAAAGGGTTCATATACAAACAATGCTGAAAAACCAAAGAATTTGTGGGACCCGAAGGATTTTTCTGAAGAACAACGGGCAGTTTAACTGTTCAGGACAAACAACTATGGATCATTCAGGTAACAACACAGTTCAGCACAGAATCAAGTGTATGTAAACTTTTGAACAGGGTCATTTTTATAAATATTAATTTCTCTTGTAAACATCTTTTATGTGAAATATCTTATTCAGATCAGTGCTAAATAAAAAATAACATGCATTTTGCATGATCCCTCTTATTTTGGTAAAATCATTAACATTTTGCTGATTCAGCTGTATATTTGTATATGTAACAGATAACCACACAAACCTTATTTAAATACAGATGAAGTAGTTTTGTGCAGGCCTGGCACTGAGGTCTGAAATGATTTTGCTTTTAAATGTAACATTTTGCATTAAAGGAACACGAGACATTCTGCCAGACAAAACAATGATTGTTTTTGTCCCTTTATCAAATATTTCTCTGAATGAATGCAGAGTGTTTTATTTCTTGGTATTTATTTACAAGAATGACGTGAATTTGCACCTAGCAAGACTTTGGATTGTAAGGGTAAACAACTATGTATGATCACGTTGTAGCCAGGTGACGGTTTTTGCTTGAGGGAGATGATTTCAAAATGAACTTAAGTTACGCAACCTTTGCTGTTAGTTATGAATGAGTCAGATACCTCAGAATGTATTATCAAACTCCTTTGCTCTCTGGTTCTGGCTTTTGAACTTCTGCAACGATCACACTGCTTGCACAATGCGTCTAATCGCCTCCAGGTCTGTAAGAGTTTGGAAAGACTCATTCCAATCTCTGACTAAGAACTTAGATCTCATAACAAACTACGGATTATTAGTTCAGAGAAAAATCAAACTGGAAAGTCAATAAACTCACCTTTGTTAAAAGACTTCCTCATCTAAACCTACAAGCATGATAATCCTGTTCAGAAAAGATTTCGTGAGTCATTGGTGACAACTGGGTTTCTTTTATTTTTATGGTAGCATTGTGTCCTCGTTGTTCGTTTTGACACATTTCTGTACTTCACAGTTCATAATGAGGACAATCACACCACAGGAAAACATTTGACTTTGAATTGATCAAAAAATAAAAGTCGATAATTCAGTGATTATAGACAAACTCTGTGTTCTTTGCTCTCCAGTCAAATAACATAAGGTTAAATTTAAAAAGAAAAGGATGGTAAAATCCCAGTTCTGCCCATTAACATTTGATCTGTACTGTTAAAAACATGATGAGAGAATACAGAAGAAAAGATGTGCCAAAGCAGGACTTTTTTTGTTATATTTGCAGTGATGTGCTGATAAAATCTTTACACTTTCAGTCCAAGACAGTTACATTTTACCATCTCCTCCATTTAAAGGGCAGACAGTCATGATATTTATGTAACTTTGCTAAATGTCCTTGAGGTGTGCATTTTTCCATAGTCCATGTGTTCACACACAACACACATGATCAAATAATTACACCAAATGCTATAAATGAGCAGAGCTGATGTGATTGGTTGTCTCCAGTCAGATGCTCCTGTCAAAGGTTTGCTCTGTTTCAGGAGAGGCTGTTGGCTTGACAAAACATCAGCAAAGCATGATGGGTGTTAATGAATAACTTCTAAAATCTTGGAAGGTAGTCTCATAGTATGTGCCAAACCTGGCATGTGTGTACTCATATACTACTAGACCAGTTTATTATGACATCACCTGTTAATAGCAGTGATAGAACGATGTATCAGCGATGTATCATTTTAAATTATCTGTGTCTAATTACCTGTACTGAATGTTTTTTATCTTGTCAATTTGTTTTTTAACTTCTGTGAATTTTGAATGGTCTTTAATATATAGTTTAAAATGTATTTAAATATTACTTTTGTGTATTATTTGCTGTCAGTAAACAGGCTACGATTTGATTAGCAAACTATATTTGTCTTTTGCACACTGGCCATTCAACAGTGTAAACAGAAGTCTTTTGTAACATTATATTTGTGACCATGGACCACAAAACCAGTTGTAACTAGCACGGGTATATTTGTAGCGATAGCCAAAAATACATTGTATGGGTCAAAAATAATTTTTATTTTATTGCAAAAATTATTATGATATTAAGTATAGATTATGTTTCACTGAAGATTTTTTGTAAATTTCCTACTGTAAAACAAAGTTTTGATTAGTAATATGCATTGCTAAGAACTTAATTTGGACTAATTTTAAAGGTGATTTTCTCAATATTTTGATTTTTTTGCACCTTCAGATTCCAGATTTTCAAATAGTTGTATCTCGGCCAAATATTGTCTCACCCTAAGAAATACATTAATAAAAAGCTTATTTATTCAGCTTTCAGATGATTCATACATCTCAATTTCTGGTTTTGTGGTCCAGGGTCACATGTCTTTAGTATCGCTTTCATTAACGTAATGCATCTTTGCTGAATAAAAGTATTAATTTCTTTTAAAACAACAGCAGTAACAAAAATCTTACTAACCTAAAGCTCTTGAATGGTGGTGTAGCCTATATCTACACTTATACAAATATAAAGTCAGTATTTTCTTATATACAGTTCTCTCCACTAATATTGGCACCCTTGGTAAATATGAGCAATGGCGGCTGTGACCTTTCATTGAAGTAAAGCAATTGAAAGTGGGAGGAAAATCTCATTATGAAATAAATGTTTTTCTCCAATGCATGTTGGCCATAATTATTGGCGCCCCCAGAAATTCTTATGAGTAAAATATCTCTGAAGTATATTCCTATTAAAATTTACATTTTTTTTGGCACACCATGGTGACTAGGAGCATGAAACTGTCCTGTTTTACAGGATTATACATATGAGGAACACAAAGGCCAAATTCCCTTAATCATCCATCACAAGGAGCAAAACCAAAGAATATAGTTCTGATGTGCAGAACAAGATTGTTGACTTCACAAAATAGAAAGTAGTCAGAAAGCCTAAAAAAATATCAAACAGCCTCTACATCAGCACATGTTGGTCAGGAGGGTTTAAAGAAAAATCCTCACTGGCTTCTATTGTCAGATGAAACTAAAAAAAGAGCTTTTTGGTGCAAACTCAGGGATAAAAAGTACCACATGCACAAGGTTAAATATACTGCTGGAAGTTTAATGTTGTGGGCCTATTTTTCTGCTGGAGGTCTTGGATGTCTTGTTCAGATACATGGCATCATGGATTCTATCAAATACCAGCAGATAAAACATCTAAACATGACTGTCTCTGTTAGAAATCTTATAATGGGCCGTGACTGGATCTTCCTTTGGGACAATGATCCAAAACAAACATCAAAATCAACACAAAAATTGATCACTGAGAACAAAATGAAGGTTCTGCCATTGGCATCCCAGTTTCCTGACCTGAAACCCTAAAGAAAATGAGAAGAGATGAGAATCTGAGGGATCTGGAGAGATCTGTATGAAGGAATGGTCTTTGATAAAACTCATCAAGCATTATAAGAGAAAACTCAGAGCTGTTATCTTGGAAAAATGACGTTGCAATAATTGGATCCTAATAATTGTGGCCAACGTGAACAAGAGAAAACATTTATTTCATAAAAAGATTTCCCCCCTACGTTCCATTGTTTTACTTTAATGAAGGTTAGAATTTTATGAAAAATTTGAATGAAAGATCAAAAAGATAAATGATGCAGATTTATTTTCACAGCCACCTTTTCTCATATTTACCAAGGGTGCCAATATTAGTGGAGGACACTGTATAAATATGTCTTTTTGTTAGATTCCAGTTTTAAGATTTTGAACCCATATTTCGCACTGTATATTTACAACATATCAACTCTAGATCAGTGGTTCTCAACTGGTAGTTTTCTAAATTCAGATAATACAAGTAACCATAGTTAAATTAATAAATAGGATTATCGACTTCAAAAGGGAGGAGTAAACATGTCCTATAATTTTCTTTTAGATATCAAAGTACAGTACTTTAAGTATATTGTAGTTTAATTGTCCACAATAAACCTCTTGACATTGACCGACAAAACTCTTGACATTGGCCATTAAAGCTCGGTCAATGACTAGTTAAGAGTAAAGGCTGAGATGAATGCTGACATCACTGTTTGCTTTAATTCTATGGTAAAAGGACAGTTTTACCTTGGGTCAGGTTGTCCTGCACTATAAGGCTGATGTGCACTGTCAGCATTTACAATTTATCATTAATAAATAACACAAAATGGATAGACCAGTTGAATCTCTATTGGCAAAGCCACTGAGAACCGAAGACGAGTTTGTGAAGCAATTAAGCACAACAAGGCATGAGAGCACAAACAGCTGCAGGTCTGAAAGGCGCTAGAGGACGACCTGAAACAGGCCGTTTCTCTCAAGTAGTTGCATTATGATGTCTGCTAAAGTCTAGAAATTAATCGACAGGGAAGGAAGGATTGGTCAGAGAATTACATCGCCTGCTTTTCCTATCTGAGGAGGCCTAGGTTCTCCTAAAATGGCCGCTATTAGAGCCTCCGGAGCACTGACGGGGGACACGGGGCTCCGTGGACTAAGAGGACTGAGGGAAGGCGAGGTTAATGTGTCTGGAGAAACCAGACGCTCTTTTTTGGCATTAGCCGAAGGGCGTGGGGAGGTGCTCCGTGTGGGGCCATCGCGGGGACGTGGACACAGGCTCAGAGATTGTAGGGAGGGAAGTGGCGTCCCGGAGAGCGCCGGTACGGCGGGGCTGCGGCTGCGCTGGCGCTTCTGGTGATGCCGTTTGCTGCCGTGGTTTCCAGGGCTAGGGCTACGAGAGCAGGGGGCCAGCAGGACCAGCGTACTGTCGTCTTCAGAGCTGACGTCAGAACTGTCAGAGCGAGAACGACATGCTGGTGCAGGAGGCGTGGACATGGGCAGCTGCACCTGTGAGGAAAAACAATGAGGATGAAATCAAAAAGAATATGCATACAAGATATATATAGAAGTTAAAATCCCTTTAGAGTTTCTAAACCCTTGTGACTTTCTTTCTTACACAAAAAACAAATGGAGACTTTTCAAAGCATGTTTCCATGATCAATTACAATGAATAGAGTTTTTAATCTTTAAAAATGGCACAAAAGCACCGTAAGGAATCATAAAAGTGGTCCATGTGACTTGTGTGCTGTAGGTCTTCTGAAGATATAAAGATATTATGTTAGGAAACAGCCTCAAACAGTTGAGCACAACACTAGCAATGACAAGGTCATGCGTTTGATTCCCAGGGAAAGCAGAAAGAACTGATAAAAAAGTATACTTTGAATGAAATGTAAGTCACTTTGGGTAGTCATCTAAATGAACAGATGACAAAAAGTCAGAATTCACTGAAAATGGGTCCACAATGAGTCTAAGTTCCCAATACAATACTTTCATGTTTTCATGTTGGTCTTGACATGGACTCATTACCATGTAGATTCTGGTCTTAGTCTGGTCTTCTTTTGGTCTTAATCTTCACTTAACCTCAACCTTCTTCTGGTCTCAGTCTTGACTCAGACTCATCTCTCTTCTGGTCTCAGTCTTGAGACCAAATTGACCCTCTTCTGGTCTCAGTCCTGACTCAGACTCATCTCTTTTCTGGTCTCAATCTTGAGACCAAACTCAACCTACTTCTGGTCTCAGTCTTGACTCAGACTCCTCCCTCTTCTGGTCTCAGTCTTGACTTAAACTCAACCCTCTTCTGGTCTCAGTCTTGCAACCCATCTCAACCTTCTTCTGGTCTCAGTCTTGATTCAAACTCAACCCTCTTCTTGTCTCAGTCTTGACTCAAACTCAACCTTCTTCTGGTCTCAGTCTTAATTCAAACTCAGCCCTCTTCTTGTCTCAGTCTTGACTCAGACTCATCTCTCTACTAGTCTCAGTCTTGACTCAGAGTCATCCCTCTTCTGGTGTCAGTCTTGACACAAACGCGACTCTCCTCTGGTCTCAGCCTTGACTCAGACTCATCTCTCTGACTCATCTCTCTTCTGCTCTCAGTCTTGACTCAAACTTAACCATCTTCTGTTCTCAGTCTTGACTTGGACTCATCTCTCTTCTGGTCTCAGTCTTGACTCAAACCCAACCTTCTTCTGGTCTCAGTCTTGATTCAAACTCACCCTCTTCTTGTCTTCTTGTCTCAGTCTTGACTCAGACTCAATCTCTCTACTAGTCTCAGTCTTGACTCAGACTCATCTCTCTACTAGTCTCAGTCTTGACCAGAGTCATCCCTCTTCTGGTGTCAGTCTTGACACAAACGCGACTCTCCTCTGGTCTCAGCCTTGACTCAGACTCATCTCTCTGACTCATCTCTCTTCTGCTCTCAGTCTTGACTCAAACTCAACCATCTTCTGTTCTCAGTCATGACTTGGACTCATCTCTCTTCTGGTCTCAGTCTTGACTCAAACCCAACCCTTTTCTGGTCTCAGTCTTGACTCAGACTCCTCCCTCTTCTGGTCTCAGTCTTGACTTAAACTCAACCCTCTTCTGGTCTCAGTCTTGCAACCCATCTCAACCTTCTTCTGGTCTCAGTCTTGATTCAAACTCAACCCTCTTCTTGTCTCAGTCTTGACTCAAACTCAACCTTCTTCTGGTCTCAGTCTTGATTCAAACTCAGCCCTCTTCTTGTCTCAGTCTTGACTCAGACTCATCTCTCTACTAGTCTCAGTCTTGACTCAGAGTCATCCCTCTTCTGGTGTCAGTCTTGACACAAACGCGACTCTCCTCTGGTCTCAGCCTTGACTCAGACTCCTCTCTCTGACTCATCTCTCTTCTGCTCTCAGTCTTGACTCAAACTCAACCATCTTCTGTTCTCAGTCTTGACTTGGACTCATCTCTCTTCTGGTCTCAGTCTTGACTCAAACCCAACCCTTTTCTGGTCTCAGTCTTGACTCAGACTCCTCCCTCTTCTGGTCTCAGTCTTGACTTAAACTCAACCCTCTTCTGGTCTCAGTCTTGCAACCCATCTCAACCTTCCTGGTCTTCTGGTCTCAGTCTTGATTCAAACTCAACCTTCTTCTGGTCTCAGTCTTGATTCAAACTCAGCCCTCTTCTGTCTCAGTCTTGAGTCTTGATTCAAACTCAGCCCTCTTCTTGTCTCAGTCTTGACTCAAACCCAACCCTTCTTCTTGGTCTCAGTCTTGACTCAAACCCAACCTTCTTCTGGTCTCAGTCTTGATTCAAACTCAACCCTCTTCTGGTCTCAGTCTTGACTTAAACTCAACCCTCTTCTTGTCTCAGTCTTGTCTCAGTCTCAGTCTTGATTCAAACTCAGCCCTCTTCTTGTCTCAGTCTTGACTCTACTAGTCTCAGTCTTGACTCAGAGTCATCCCTCTTCTGGTGTCAGTCTCACAAAGACTCTCCTCTGGTCTCATTCAGACTCATCTCTCTGACTCATCTCTTGTCTCAGTCTTGACTCAAACTCAACCATCTTCTGTTCTCAGTCTTGACCTCATCTCTCTTCTGGTCTCAGTCTTGACTCAAACCCAACCCTTTTCTGGTCTCAGTCTTGACTCAGACTCCTCCCTCTTCTGGTCTCAGTCTTGACTTAAACTCAACCCTCTTCTGGTCTCAGTCTTGCAACCCATCTCAACCTTCTTCTGGTCTCAGTCTTGATTCAAACTCAACCCTCTTCTTGTCTCAGTCTTGACTCAAACCCAACCTTCTTCTGGTCTCAGTCTTGATTCAAACTCAGCCCTCTTCTTGTCTCAGTCTTGACTCAGACTCATCTCTCTATTAGTCTCAGTCTTGACTCAGAGTCATCCCTCTTCTGGTGTCAGTCTTGACACAAACGCGACTCTCCTCTGGTCTCAGCCTTGACTCAGACTCATCTCTCTGACTCATCTCTCTTCTGCTCTCAGTCTTGACTCAAACTTAACCATCTTCTGTTCTCAGTCTTGACTTGGACTCATCTCTCTTCTGGTCTCAGTCTTGACTCAAACCCAACCCTTTTCTGGTCTCAGTCTTGACTCAGACTCCTCCCTCTTCTAGTCTCAGTCTTGACTTAAACTCAACCCTCTTCTGGTCTCAGTCTTGCAACCCATCTCAACCTTCTTCTGGTCTCAGTCTTGATTCAAACTCAACCCTCTTCTTGTCTCAGTCTTGACTCAAACCCAACCTTCTTCTGGTCTCAGTCTTGATTCAAACTCAGCCCTCTTCTTGTCTCAGTCTTGACTCAGACTCATCTCTCTACTAGTCTCAGTCTTGACTCAGAGTCATCCCTCTTCTGGTGTCAGTCTTGACACAAACGCGACTCTCCTCTGGTCTCAGCCTTGACTCCGACTCATCTCTCTGACTCATCTCTCTTCTGCTCTCAGTTTTGACTCAAACTCAACCATCTTCTGTTCTCAGTCTTGACTCGGACTCATCTCTCTTCTGGTCTCAGTCTTGACTCAAACCCATCTCTTTTCTGGTCTCAGTCTTGAGACCAAATGTGACCCTCTTCTGGTCTCAGTCTTGAGCTCTGCAAGTCTTATCTTATTTATGGAATGTTGAATGTGAATATTTTTACCACAGTGGTTTTGGTTTCATTCTAATACCAGCTCTACTGCTAAAACCCTCTTTGAAACTGTGGAACATTGTGTCTTGTTTTTTAATTGTGTGGCATCTAACATCTAGTTTGATATCCAAATGACAAAACAGAGTCTTCATGTTTGTAATTCATGCCTCAGATACAAATCAGCCTGCAATCAATACTTTAAATGTTGACAATTGCAATGACAGATCACAATGACTTAGTCATCATGCCCTTGGAGTAACACGCTCTGAGCTACTGAGCTGCGCATGCAAACAAAACTAATATTAGCATTTGATTTTAATCAGAATGTAGCTGTGTGAAAGCAGAGTTGACCTGAAATGGTTCTGTCACTCCCACAATGCTGTTCGTGTTGTTACTATAATATCCCAGAAGATATTCCCCTGGGTCTCTTGGCAGATCCTCCTCAGAAAACGTCACCTGAAGGTCATGAATAAACAACAAATTAAGGATAATGATAATCAGCACTGGCTACATAATAAATCTTCTTTGTTAGTATTAATACTGTTCAGACTTTCCCTAATCGTAAAGCTTTCAATCCAAGATTATCCAGGAATGATTTGATTTTGGGATTAAAGCATTGTCCAGTGCACACAGTAAGATGTAAAGTTCAGGGTTAGGTTGCTAGTATCTAGGATCTTAGCACATCTTACACACACAACGAACTAATGTCGCGTCCTACCTGCGTTGAATGTTCAGATTTGGCCCACACATATGCAGCATAGTCCTTGTGGTGCTTAAATCCCACCTAAAACATGACATATATAAATCATTTAATTAATTTAAGGTGCATATGGGTGGCTGGGGTGGCTTTTTATTTGAAGAAATTTAATAAGAAGCTGAACATTTTTAAATTGCTCATAAATCAGACAGCAGACAAAAATATTTTGAAATTAATAAACATTATAAATGAGACCCAAAGAGTCAAATATCTGCAGTGTATCATAGGATGTGAATATACATCGAACTGAATATTTCCATATAGATAACAAACTAGTACATCCTGGTCAGGTCGCAACAGTGTCTTTTGTAATCATAAATCAAACAGTAATCTCTCAACAGACCTCTGAAACGTAAATGAAAGTGAAAGCAAGCTTTTCATTTAATACGCACATCTAGTACAAAGGTTTTTCTGATTGTTCTTTCTGATAAGCCTTGACTAAACTGAATTTGTCTGAAAATTAGCCTATAGTTTTTAGAAGCCTGGTTCCACAATGGCATAAAAACCTTTATCTCACAATTCAGGTAATTTAGACTATAAACAGACAACATAACTATACAACACAATTGTAAGAAATTCAAAATTCTAAGAAAAAAAGTCAGAATTATGTGATATAACTCAAATTTTTGACCTTTATCTAAGTTTTAGGTTTACATCTCACAATTCTGAGTTTACTGTTGTAATTTTCACTTTTCTTCTCATGCAATTTTGACTTTTCTTTAAGAATTATGAGTTAGTCAGTGCCAGTAGCCTTGTGGTTAGTGCCGTCTGAAGGTCCTTTGCTGATTCTGCTCTCCTCTCTCCTCCCACTGCTTTCCTGCCATTTCTCAACTGTCCTATCTACAAAAATGCATAAAAAGCCCATAAAAATGACAAAATTTTGATTTGTCTTCTAAATTATGAGTTCATATCTCACAATTTTAACTTTTCTTCTCAGAATTGTGTTTATATCTTTCAATTTTGACTTTCCTTCTCAAAATTGAGTTTATATCTTGCAATTTTAACTTTTCTTTTTAGAATCCAGTTTACATCTTGTGATTTGGACTTCTTCTTCTCAGCGATATGAGTTCATATTTCACAATTTTGACTTTTCTTCTCAGAACTGAGTTTATATCTTGCAATTTTGACTTTCTTTCTCAAAATTGTTTATATTTTGCAATTTTGACTTTTCTTCTCAATACTGTGAGTTTATATCTTGCAATTTTGACTTTCCTTCTCAAAACTGAGTTTATATTTTGCAATTTTGACTTTTCTTCTCAGAATTATGAGTTAATATCTCACAATTTTGACTTTTCCTCTCAGAATTGAGTTCATATCTCACAATTTTAACTTTTATTCTCAGAATTGTTTATATCTTGCAATTTTGACTTTCCTTCTCAAAACTGAGTTTATATCTTGCAATTTTGAATTTTCATCTCAGAATTCTAAGTTCATATCTCACAATTTTGACCTTTCTTCTCAAAATCTTGAGTTTATATCATGAAATTTTGACTTTTCATCTCAGAATTCTAAGTTCATATCTCACAATTTTGACTTTTCTTCTCAAAATCTTGAGTTTATATCACAAAATTTTGACTTCTCATCTCAGAGATGAGTTCATATCTCACAATTTTGACTTTTCTTTTTAGAACTGAGTTTATATCTTGCAATTTTGACTTTTCTTCTCAGAACTGTGTTTATATGTTGCAATTTTCACTTTTCTTCTCAGAATTTCATATTTCACAAAAGAGTTTTTACACAATTCTGAGTTTATATATCTCAAATCTGAAAAAAAGACAGAATTTATATATATATATATATATATATAACTAGAAAAAGTAAAAAAATAACTAAAAAAAAATTAATTTCCTTATTTTATTTCCTTATTTTTATTTAGCCTATGGTGGAAAAAAGCTTCTATAATAAATACACCATGGGCACTTCACATCTATCAAAATAATTTATGATTTATTTTGTGAATTTATTGTGATAACTAAATTATATAAGTAATATATATGTTAATTTCCTTGAAAAGAAAAGGGTGTGCTTCTGTGGTTCCTTTACAGCACTGCTCCGTTTGTTATTAAATTTTCCTGACCTGCTCAACATAGCAACACTGGCCCAACCAATTGCGTGAGTTTGGGGGCGGGATTATTTATTCATTTACCAATAGTAGGCAGGGAGAGTGTATGGGGAAAAATGCCTAAAAATTATGAACTTGGAGCATAGATGGCATACTTTAATAAGATTAATATAGTTAATTACACCTATTATAACATCATTGTGATCAATTATTATAATAACATAATGTGTGTAATTTATTAAAAAAATGTCTGTATTGGGCAGACATTGGCATTTTAATAAAATAAATATACAAAGTAATTTTATGTGAAAATGCCATTCAAGTATTACCTTGTACAGTCCCACCCAGTCCCATGAACTCCTTTGAAAACCATGTCTAATTGTGAGTTTGGCTGTAGCATCAGAGAACTTGGTCCATTCTTTCTCCACTTCCAGTGTCACTAATGGTAAGTTTACCTTAAAGGGAAACTGAGCAGAACAACATAAAAAAAATTATGTTGTCTAGACATAATTAATAGCATTTACTCTTTTATAGAGCTGTTCAGTAAGCAAAAAAATCAGTTGAATTTTATTAGCAGTGGCCTCAACCACAGGTACCTTTTTTAACTCTTAAATGTCGAAGTGTCACAATAATAAATACCTCACATGACACTGCATGCCTGAAATACATACAGCGCTGCTCACAGACTATCCAGTGTCTTTCCCGCCATTTTTAGACTCACATGCAAAGAGAAGAGGGCGGACACCGGCTTGTGATCACTAATAGTGAAGCCCATGTGACTGCGGTAGAAGAGCTGGGAAACTGTGGTGGCGCCACCCAGCCATGAGGTCAAACCTCGTTGTAGTGCCGAGTTATGAGATGGTACAGGGGAGCCCGTCCTGCGCAGACGCCACAGGATGCGATCCGTCCATGCAGGCTTCCTCTTTTTTGCACTATAAAAGGAAGCCGGGTTTAAACAAGAGTCCACAGAAACAAAAAGACTCATATAATAAAGCATAACAGACCTTGTGTCATAAGTATGTGTTCCCACATCAAACTTGTAAGTTGGCGGGAAATTAAGGGGTCCTTCGATGAACCCCTCCAGAACGGACTCGCTTTTTTTCGCCATGTTGAGCTGTGTCAAAGACAAAACAAAAAGACGACGTGTTCTTTCACTTTATCTTTTTAACAAAAACACAATTCTAGCAGACATCACAACATATGGTGTGCACATGCACTGAAGAGCTGAACCCAAATGCTTTGTTTATAAATGTAGTACACTGACCTCTAGTGGTAACAGACTGAAAAAACAATATTGCCAAGATCTGTACTGAGACATCTGGTGTTATGTGATCGAGACAAGGACAATTTTCTGAGCTTATCTGATATGTTCAACTTTGCTTTAACAGTTGGATCTGCACATACCCTTGAAATCACATGCACCTGTGCAATCAGTCTCCTTTATGGCCCTGTTCCAAATGGCACACTTGATGTAGACTAGAGGCCTCGTTCTACATTCATTTTATAATTCACAAAGTTGCTCTTGAAAACTGTGCAACCACATCTGTATAAATTTGAGCATTTGGAACAGGGCCTCCCTTGTGTTAAAGAACTACAGTACAAAGTTTACTTTTAAAAAGTATAGTTAAGTGTATATGTTATTTAAATTAATGTATACTTTAAATGTATATTAAAGGCAGTTAGCTGAACTTTAGTGTTTTTAGCTGCACTGTAATTGCTCATATATGTATGGTAAACTAAAACAAACTGTTGAAAAGCCACCCCCTAAGAAAAAATGTGGTTTTCACTGTGCCCAAAGTGTATGATTGCAGAAAAATACATACGTATATTGAACATTTATTGCAACAGATATTGTGTGAAAATAATTCATACAAGTTGTTTATTTTGTTTACAAATCTCATAAATATATGAGGTGGCATGGGGAAAAAGGCACACAGTATTGATACATTGATACAAATACTTTGGCTAAAATAATGATTTTTTTTTAAATAATGTATAAGTTAATACTTGTACAACACAAATGGAAAAGTCAGCCTTCTATTAATTATCATTAATTATTGTGCCTTTTAGCCCCAACAACAGGGGTGCTTTTTACTCTACATACCATGCTTTTACATATTCTTTTGTTATTTAAAAACTGCTGTTTTATTTATCTTAAACAAAACTGAAAATCATTAAGATCTTTGTCTCAACATATATTGAATAATTTTAGCAATTCTCATTTGCAACTTATATCTACAACACTTTTAAAAACATCAAATTTTAGATCAAGTAAGCACAGAATCGACTTTAAGCTGCTGCCAGCAATCGCGTCAAAGATCAGACAATTTTGCACGTGTATGTTGAAAAGCGGATGTTTTGGAAAGTGCTACGCCACGTTTTTCCACCATCTAGTGGTTTAGAGGAAAATAATATCAAAGGCGCCTTTTCCCCCCAGGGCACCTTTAACCCCTAAAAATATGCTAAAATAAATGTAATTTCTATTAAACTTGTATGTCATGTTGTATTTAAATATATTTGTTAGGGGTGGGTAAAGAATATTGATCATTCTCATTTTTACGAAACAATATAATTTCTTAAATCTCAAGAATCGATTAGTCTAGCCTGTTTTCAGTTAACGAACGGAACGTGCACTTTTGTCCAATAAATCACAATAAGCATTGAGCTTTGTTACTTTTGAAATGAAACCAAGTCTCAGATTTCAAATTATTTACATTTTATTACAATATTCAAACAATAAATGTCGTTTGGCGCTTTAAATACAGTTTCAGCATGAAATAAACATGAATGAACATCCGAAGGTATGTTAAACTGCTCCTATTATGCCATTTTAAAGGTTGCTAATATTGTTTTATGAGTCTCCTAAAACAGGTTTACATGTTTGCAAGGTCAAAAAACACTTTAGTCTTCTAAAAAATAGATTTAGAATAGAAATTTTACCTAATTTCTAAATGATTCATAAACGACTTGTGCAAAGCAGTACAAAGAATCAATCCCTCTGAACCACTCCTTTCCGTGAGCCCTCACTGCTGTGATTGGTCAGATGGTGCAGTCCTTTATGATTGGTTTACCGTGTACAGCGTGTGTCGAAAACGAAACGCCCATTGCCATGACTGATTGACAGCCCTGGAGACTTGTCAATACACAGAAAAGATGGCATCAATTTTTCCATTACCAATTTGAGCCGGAATCTAATGATGAAACGGCTGAAGTGGCTGATCGGCAAGTTAGCACAGACTACTGTGGAAAGTGCTCGCAGTTTGCTTATGTAAGTGAACCAGGCACACCTCTATGTTGTAAACTTCAACATTGTATAATGCATTAAGCGGCTTTCACACCTAACGCGGAAAGCGCTGCGCTGGCCACTGGGTTCAGTGCAAAAGTTCAACTCATTTGAACTTTGAGCGCAGCGTGCACGCTTTGCACACCACTGGTGTGCTCCGCTGCGCGTGCTCTTTGGTTGATGCAGAAACAAGCCGTTCCTCGCGCGGCACAAGCAATCAAAATGAATGGGTTTTAAAGAGCAATGCTTTCTGCATTCGATGTGAAATCCACTTCGTGCACCATCCTTTATCATTACTCCAACTAATGAGACCGACAGACAGTCAAGCTGCATCAATCACAAAATTTTAGACCACAGTGGGCCCACAGCTGAACAACAGAAGTACAGAAGCATGATTTAGCCAGTTAGCAAGACATGTGCAGGGTTGTTACACAACATAACATACACAACTACGTATTTTGAACGATCACTAGAAAATACAATTTTGTAGATTCACCTTTTGGAAGTGAATATAAAACAAATCTACTCTCACAGCATAGGATACAGCATCTTCTCGACATGGAAATTTTACTGTGTTTGTGGGCGGGCAAGTTGTTTGCGACGTAGAACGTGGGCGGACATTATGCAAATGTGATACTTTGTGACGTATGGCCGTAACAGAATAAGATTCAAATTTCTGATGACTCTTTCAGGCGATTGTGAGGCGACTCTCTTTTTTGATAGACAATAACTTTATTTACCGTGCACTGTCGGCTTCACAACTTTGCAGATAGTTTATGTTCACATACAGCTACATGACACACTACATGAAAGGTCATATTTGAAAAGGCACAATAGGAGCACTTTAAGAGAAAGAGTACAACTTACCAAAATCTATCTCATACCGAAATCTTGTGTAATCGCAAAGATGTCAGTTTAACAACATGTAAACAATGTCAAATTCACCTCCGAAAAAAACATATTCAGTGACCATAAACTTTTTAGTCACAAAGAAATATGAACTCTAAAGAGGAGCATTTTGCCAAATATATGCACCATGTTCAATATAATTTTTACTGTTCTTCAGTGTTTCATTTATGTTTAAATTAACCCGTCATCTGTAAAGTTTTTATGACAGCCATCATTTAAATGTTTATATTTCAAAAAACTAATTGGAGTAGAAATTTAATTTTGTAGCTGTAACTTTATCATTGTGCGTGTAATGTAATTGTTTGCATATAAATCAGTTAATTTTAACCTTTAATATTACAGTATTATAGTTCCAACTGACTCCTGTATATTTTACAGCATTAGTTGAGAGATTATTTTTCCTTAAAAAAAGTTTGTCATGTACTGTACCTCACATAAATCCAAAATAATCCATATCGAATTGAATTGGCAATCAAATCAAAACACAAACCTGTGAATCAGATTCAAATCGAAATGTGTGTTAAAATCCAGCCCTATTATTTGCACTTACACATTTGTAATGATGCAGTAATTTAGTAGATTTAAAATATATCAATCAAAAAATAAATATTTGAATATTAAAAGTAGTTTTTTTTTCTTTTAAATATACTTCAAGGATTTGAAGTACACAAGTAAACATTTAATACAGTTATACAATGCACTTATTTTTCATGAGGGCTATGATGGTCTCCAAGCAACCCGTGACATTATAGCTCTTTTACCTGATCTTTCTCCCACAGAAGAGGCAGTTTGTCACTCTCAATTGCACTTTTCACCACGTGAATGTCATAACCTTCGATTCGGAAGTTCAGATCACCAAACCAGAACACCACACTGTGAAGGATGCAATAATATCCAGTGAACTTAACAGGTCAAAGTACAAAGTGTAATCTGTACAAAATACATCTGTAAAAGCTACTCAGACTAATACTCAGATTGCTCAAATAAACATTAAAAGACTGCATTAAAAGAACATTACCGTTTAAACGCCTCAGTTTGTAAAAAAACAACAAAATATGCAACATATTGCAATGATTACTGGCTGACTGCACATTATGTGAAAGATTTAAAGTTACACTATGTACTTTTTTATTTAAAAAGAAGAAGAGTTTAGTAAGAGAAACTGCATGCATGTCATTTGGAGAGCAGCAGAGCGGAAGCACAACCAAAATAGTGTTTTTTCTGTTTTTCTTGCAGTTTTATGTTTTAAAAGCTGCCACATGTTACATAGTGTAGCTTTAAGACTAGGCTTTAAAAATCTGAGTTCCCCCGCCCGCCCCCCCCCAGGCACCCACTCGTGATCCAGTACGCCCACAGCCGTGCCGCCCTCGAACTGCTGCTGCTGTAGGATGCTTTCAAAGTCCTCCATCCGCTGCTCCAGATTACGCATGTGAGCCGGCAGGTGGCAGTTGAGGAAGCACACAGGGTGTCCGAAAACCATCATGCGTGCACTTACGCCCCCTTTATTCCCCTGAGACAAACATATAGAGCCAGAGGATAATGGGAAGACATTAATAATCCAGCAGCTCTGGACTCCAGTAAGGTGTTTTTTAAGTGCCTGCCCTAATGGTGAAAGGAAAAAACAACATTATTATAGACTACACTTACTCACCTTTATGTTGTTTCTATTATTTTTTCCATGGAATCAAAAGGAAAATTTTTAATTTTTAATCTTCATGCAGCTCTTTTCCATTCAATAACAGTTTCTAGCGATCACAGCTGTCAAACTCCAATAAAGAAGAACAAACATTCAATTGATTCGAAAGGTTGCAATTAGTTGAATGAATACACAACCTTCACAGAATGAGTCAATTACTCCAGTCTGAACCAGACAATCTCCTACATTAATGAAGAGAAGAAACTAGAATCTTGTTTGTAAACAAGGATGAACATTTAACTGACGTTATTGTTGCCTTTAACTGTTGTTATTGTTGCCTAAAGCTATTAATAATCTATTAAAACAATTTATAACGTTTTTTGGTAATTGAAATAAATTTAAATAAAGCTTAAAACAAAACAAAAAATACATGTAATAATTAAATGTATGATAAATATAATAAATGTAAAAGTAATAATATTGAATATAATATATAATAAATATAATTTTAAAAAATATTATATGAACACTGAATCTGAAACACAAAAATTAAAAAAAAAAAATTAAAATGTTGCCTTGCAACTACGCTACCAGTCAAAAGTTTTTGAACAGTAAGATTTTTAATGTTTTGCTCACCAAGCCTGCATTTATTTGATCCAAAGTACAGCAAAAACAGTACAATTCTGAAATATTTTTACTATTTAAAATAACTGTTTTCTATTTGAATATATTTTAAAATGCAATTTATTTCTGTAATTTCAAGTTTTTGAGTTTTTAGCATCATTACTCCAGTCACATGATCCTTCAGAAATCATTCTAATATTCTGATTTGCTGCTCAAAAACATTTATTATTATTATTTTTATTATGTTGAAAACAGCTGAGTAGATTTTTTTTGTTTCTTTGATGAATAGAAGGTTTAGAAGAACATCATGTATCTAAAATAGAAATCTTTTATAACATTATAAATGTCTTTATCATCACATTTGATCAATTTAAAGCATCTTTGCTAAATAAAAGTATTAAGTTAAAAGTATTAATTTTTAATTTATAACCCTGACCTGAAAAAAAATCTACTCAACTGTTTTAAATATTGATAATAATCATAATCATAATCATAATAATGTTTCTTGAATGGCAAATCAGCATTTTAGAATGATTTCTGATGACTGGAGTTTAATTCTGAAAATGTAGATTTGATCACAGGAATAAATTACAATTTAAAATATATTCAAATAAGAAAGTAGTTATTTTAAACAGAAAAATATTTGCTGTATTTGAGATCAAATAAATGCAGGTTTGGTAAGCAGAAGAGAATTTGTTAAAAAAAAACATAAAAAATCTTACTGTTAGTACTGGTAGTGTAACTAAAAGAAATAAGCTTAATTACTACAATTACTAAAACTGAATACAGATTTTAATTAAATGAAAGAAAAATAATAATAATAAAAATGACAAAAGCACAACAAAATGACTAAAACTTAAACTAAAATGAAAACTATGAATCAATATAAAAAAAAATGATTACACAAAACGAGAGGGCACATGTTTGTTTAATTTAGCATGTGTTTAAGTCTAACATTCAAAATAATCTAAAGACTACTTTTAACACTTAATACTATGTATTTTATTAAGAAGCTATTGTTGTCTTTTTCTCTATAGCTTGATAAAAGTTATGCCACGCATGCAGGTCACAAAAACAAAAAATACAGACAAAAATATTAATAATAAAAAATACTGATGATGCCTAAACATACTTTCTGGAGCCTTTCAGACATGTAGATTTTAATAAAGGATAATTAAACTCATTTCAGTTATGAAAGATTCTGTGTTACTTGTTAAGTAAATAATTCAAAGACTCACTCATTACGCTCATCGCCACCTACTGGGTAGCAATTAAACCCTGCAAAAAGAGCTACTGAATGAATTGCTAAACAAATCTTTTTGGTAAACAGATTCAAGTCACCACAGTGAACCTGCCTGTATCTCCTTTTCGGAGCTTGACAGACATGGCCACTCTGAACTGTTGTTGGAACAACATGAGGATGAGTAAATGACCGACTAATGACAGAATTTCATTTGTGAGTGAACTATCCTTTCAAACTGTGCTTAGAAGGACAGGTGTGCTGTGCAGTCAAGGGTGAAATTGGCTGTGCACAGACTTGCAGTTTATTAGCAGCGCTGGTGCTGCAGTTCCCACGGGTTGTGCTCTCTCTTTCTGGGTAACGCACATGGGAGAACTGAGAGCTGCTGCTGTGTGTGCATTTGATCAAACAGAGATGAACCTGATGTGTGTGTATGTGTTTGTGCTCTGGAAGACAGATCAGAAACAGAGCTGCTGTATGTCCTACTGTGCCCTACTCAAAGGAGACTGCAGAAAGAGCCTGGAGCCATGCT
The DNA here is from genome assembly GCF_022985175.1 of Labeo rohita. Lineage (NCBI taxonomy): Eukaryota > Metazoa > Chordata > Actinopteri > Cypriniformes > Cyprinidae > Labeo > Labeo rohita. The sequence continues at coordinate 16,853,018 of NC_066878.1, forward strand.
GACAACAACACACACACACGCTCACTGTCACATACACAAAAACACGCTCGCAGTCTCATTTCCACGCTCTCTCTTTGACTCCGCGTTTCCTGTAATCATCAAAGACGCCACGCGGCGGGAGTCGTGACATTATGCAGAGGTTTGATATTCGACATTAAAGCGTTAATGCAAAACAGCAATCACTGATCAAATAAGCGTTTAGAAATTAGATGCTCTTTCCCAGAGGTCTTTGCTCATTTGACTCACCCAGTAGCCTCCCAACCCAGTGCGTGTGCTTTGGGTTTGTACTCCTCTGAGGAAGGGAAGGTGGCAGAATTTGGAAAACACCAGTAAGAAAACCCCCTGCATCCTTTGAGATGCCACCTAGAGGGAAATAAAAAGTTGAACTTTACTCAGGCATTCGTCACTATTACAGTTTGACCAAACATAGTACAAAAGTTTACGTCAACTGCATGTGATGTAAATTTTATCTTCACTATAGTACACAAGCACTGTATACTTGCATACTGATTTTCTCTAACCCTGTGTAATCCTGCATGCTCAGTTTGAGCATTAAACACCTTAATTAGTTTGTCCACAAGGTGGCAACAATGCCTCCACCTGTGTCTTTTCAGTAAAGAAATTGAACAACAAACAACTCCTAAAGAGGCAACAACAGATGCTCACATTGGTTTACATAGGAAAGGCAGTTAAAGGAATAGTTCACCTAATAGGAATAAAAAAATAGTTCACATCTTGAATGGCCTGTCTCAGGCCAGTGAGTGTTGCCACCTTAAAGGGATAGTTCACCCAAAAATGAAAATTACCCCATGATTTACTCACCCTCAAACCATCCTAGGTGTATATGACTTTCTTCATTCAGATGAATACAGTCGGAGTTATATTTAAAAATGTCCTGGAACCGCTCAGATTGAAACTCGTGACTTTGATCATTCACTTCAAGTGATTTACCAAATCAAATTAAAAGAGACATTAATTTTCAAATTTCAACATAGCTTGTAACGATTTTAAAAAGCACGTAGTAATGGATGAAACAGAGCTTTTTGAAATCCCTGAATCAGTAAAACCACTACGTTGCAAAATGATTTACTATTTCGAAACTCTCCAATTGGATCACGTCTCGCATATCATTTTTTTCAGATCAGGGCTTTAAATTGTGCATCGCAGATTATTTGATTTAGATTGGAGCTTTTGTGTATCACAAATCATTTGATTTGGATCAACACAGGTTTGTGAATCATTTAGCGAATGATTCACAGTTATGATGTGCAATTTGAAATCAAATTCAGAAGTTTTGTTTACAGCAAAGAAAAACCAGTCTCCTCTTGGCTTATATCGAAATTCCCTGACATTTTTCTTTACATTCACTTCAGAAGGCCTTTATTAACTTCCCGAAGCTGTGTGGAGAACTTTTTATGATGGACAGATGCACTTTATTGGACTGAAAAATCTCAACAGCTATTCACTGCCTTTATAAAGCTTCGAAGAGGCAGGACATTTTTAAATTAGGGCTGTCAGTCGATTACATTTTTTAATCTAATTAATTACATGAAGTTTCGCAAACTAAATTTGGTTGTGAAAATACTCACAAAAGATTATTTAAAACTATTATTGTATTTAATGAGAAAGTAGCAAGTAGACATTGCAAATAGTAGCTTTAGAAAGAAATATTTATTTTTTTGATTCAGCATAAATTTTCTTACACATAAACATTTAGGCTGCAACGTAAACTATGAAACATAAAAGAAGATAATTTGAGAAACATCTCAGTATTTTTTGTTCATACAATGAAAGTCATTGGTAATCAAAACAGCTTTGTTACCAACAGTCTTCAAAATACCTTCTTTTATGTTCCACAAATGAAAGGTTTGAAACGACATGAGGGTGAGTAAATGATGACAGAATAAAAATTTTTGGGATGAATGATCCCTTTAATGTTTTTATATTTATTATTAACTTTTTTAATGAAACAATACTCAAAATAAGAAACTAGATCTGCCAGGAGGTGGTGGTAAATGTCTTTATGAGTTATTCATTTGATTTGTTAAAACGGTTGATTTATTTTCTTTATGAACAGGCCTTTGAATCATTGATTCACACGATTCGTTCAAAACGCAGATTCATTCTAAACACTGCTGTGTTGCTCAGAGACGCGCAACAATTCCGCTGTGGCTTCAAAGGTAATATGTTCTCTGCAAAATTGAGCAAAAACACATAATATTGTGTTTAAAATATAACACAATATCAACTTCTTATTTACTGAACTGTTGTATAAAATGACATTCAAGCTAGTGATAAATCAGGACAAAATCAGCACTTGTGTCATATTGCTTTTGCTGCCTGTGCGATATTGAGTGATATGTGATATATAATCTAAATAATAAATATGAAACAAGACACATACAGTGGCATTTTTTTTGCACCAATATCTTGAATTTTAGGGCATAACTGCATTTATGGATTTGTTGCCCTGCCTCACATTTGTCAACAGTCAACTATATGAAATATAAGATGATGTACAGGTCTGGGGGCGGGGCCAGCACGTTAACTGTTTTAAAAAATTTTGATCACGTTATTTTTTCGTAACTAATTAAGTAAGTTATCGTGTTAAACTGACAGCCCTATTTTAAATATAACTCTGATTGTATTTGTCTGAAAGACGAAAGCCATATAAATCTAGGATGGTTTGAGGGTGAGTAAATCATGGAGTAATTTTCATTTTTGTATGAACTAATCCTTTAAACACCAAACAGTTTTGGTGATCATTAATATCTACTTGTGTGTTCCACAGAAGAAAGAAAGTCATACAGGATTAAAACATCATGAGTATTAGTAAATAATGACAGCATTTCTTTTACTTTTCTTTGGTGAACTGTCCCTTTAACAGGATTCATACAAGGTGCTTAAAGCGCATAAAGTACTTGAATTTGATTCACTATTTCGAAACTCTCCGACTGGATCGCGTCTCGCATATCATTTGTTTCAGTTCGGGAATGATTCACAGTTATGATGCTCGATTTGAAGTCAAATTCAGAACAGAACTTCGGAGTGTGGATCGCTGATCATTTGGTGTGGGTTTGCAAATCTTTTAGATTGGAACTTCGGAGTGCGAATCATTTGTTTCAGATCTTTAACAGTAGAAAACATCAAACCATTAATGCAGTACACAAGTAAAAAAAAAAAAGAAAGAAAGAAAGTATCCACAAATACAATTTCTTTTAGAAAATGAACAGTGGTTTTACAATAGTAAAAGTGTAGTATACTTTGTCATACTTTAGTAGTAATACTTTGCATGTGCTTCCCTTTATTTGTGCCGTTTTTTTTTTATTTCTCTTTTTTTAGAATTTGAAATGGAAGACATTAGTGAGATGTCTGATTAAAATGCGTGAAAATTAAAGAAGTAGTGCTTGAAAAGTACTTGAAATTTAATTTATAGTATCTGTACAAACCCAGCTTTAAGCCTGATATGCATGTCATTTCATACTGACCAACACGTATCCAAAACGACTGAGTGTGTCCATGCAGAGCTCACTCCACTGGTCTGTAAAGAGTGCATCTTTGAGTCGCTTGTTTATCATAGAATTTACTTCCTGCAGTCTAAAAAGAGAGATAATGACAGGGGCAGGGAAAAAAAGAAAGTCAGAGGAGACAAAGAATTCCATTAAAATAAGGACAAACAGGAAAAGATGACAAAAAGGACATGGAAATGAGAAAATGCACAGAGAATGAATGGGAAGGTTAATTAATTTGGCAACAATAATGGAAGATATGTAAGAAAGCTGAACAATGCAACACATTCTTACCCAACAACGACCATGTCAGTGCTTCCATTTTCAACACCGGGTCCAAACAAGGAAGTGATGTCATCAGGTGGTATACCAGAGCCTACATTCCATGTGACAATATGCACTCTAAAAGGATGTAATGTAAATGTTCAAATAAATTGCATGACATGCTTGCTATATATTCCCTACATAGGCAGTTATTGTACATACATGTTGTGCTGCACTAGGTTTTGGATCAGGGCTGTTGTTTCAAATCCATGGTCATATTCTCCTTTGCATTACATCATGGTAATATGAGTCATCAAAATTACTCAAATCAAAAAGCCAGGGATAAATGTCACCGGCTGTATTTAATAGCTTCCAAAACATGCTGAACGCTTTTAACTAATTAGAGCACATGCACGATGAGTAAACAGCATTGCACATTATAAGGGATCTGTCTATGCTGTCAAAGATGACAGGCTAAAGGATCCAGGAGCACATTTGTATGTCTGGGAATGCTGCCAGCTCAACGCTCCTGTGTCCATTCTGTCACCAGGCTCTGAGAGCAATATTATGCTGATTTAAGGGATGAGAAAATCTCAGCTCTGCTGGTATACATTCTTTAGGTCTATTATGCTGCTATACCACTAGCTGATTTCTCAGCATGTGCTAATGACCACAGCAAGCCTCTGGCCACATCTAGCAAGTTTGAAATCTGAGGCTGTCACTAGGGCAGACTTTCATGGCATTGGCAGTGACCATTGAGCTTCTCCAACTGCTGAAGAACTGAATGTCCTGTTCAGATTCACAGTATTTTGTCAGTAAATGCAAACCCACATATTTTAGATTTGGGATGTTGAGTCATCTAATGAGACACTGCCTTAAACCGACAGATTCTCTCCCCTCAGGCCAGTGGATATAAGCAAACCCAGCAGAAACCTGAGTGACTGCAGTCAAATCATATCATATCAAGTCTAAGAAATATTTTTTAAAATATCACACTCGCAAGAGTGAGTGCATGTGTGAATGAGAATTTTAATAAATCAGTTGGATGAATAATTCAGCGACTCACTCATCCGAACTGATCAATGTTTTAGAGCAAATTGGTTGTGTGAATAATTCAATGACTCACTCATAATGGCAGCCGCTTCTTTTGTTTTTAATGAATGAGTTAGCATTTTTACAGGCTTGCAGACTTACAGTTTGGGATGTGCCTATATCCAAATTCAGAAAGGTATGGAAAGTGAGTAACGCATTTTACGTATATATATATGGGACATATTTACCCTTGCTGCATTAGTTGGTCTCATTACAGTACATCGATTAAGGAGGGATGGAAGGAGAGATGACTAACAGGACGATGTCTAAGGATTTGGTACGCAACACATCCTAAGCGTTATTGACAAATATCTTGTCTTGTAAAATCAGTACCGCCCCTCGCTATACATAGAGTGCACATGAACAAGAATTTGAAAGTGAAAGTAAAAAGTGAGCTCACATTTAAAAGCAATTTCAATAATTTGTATATTGATAATGGCTCCTTGATGGCTGCCAATTATATACAATAATTACCCAACTATATAATTGCAAGGCAACGCAAAACCATAGAAAGTTTTTCCCATTATATATTTTCCTTTAAGGAAAGGAAAGGACATGTGGCCAAGTATGGTGACCCATACTTGGAATTTGTGCTCTGCATTTTACCCATCCAAGTGCACACACACAGCAGTGAGTTGTGAACAAACACACACACACACACACACACACACACACAAACCATGAACACACAACCGGAGCAGTGGGTAGCCATTTTTGCTGAAGCGCCAGGGGAGCAGTTGGGGGTTCGATGCCTTGCTCAAGGGTCTCACCTCAGTTGTGGTATTGAGAATAGAAGAGAGCGCTGGTCATTCACTCCCCCTACCTACATCCCTCCCGGACCTGAGACTCGAACCCGTGACCTCTGGATTACGCGAGATCCATTTTTCTGCTGATTTCAGCTCCAATCCTAATCAAACACACCTAAACAAGTTAATCAAGGTTTTTAGGATCACTAGAAGGTTACAGGCAAGTGAGTTGTAGTGATCAATGTTGGAGCTAAACTCTGCAGGAAAATGGACCTCATGGGCCAAATTTGAGAACCTATGCTTCAGAGCAGGACACCAGCCCTCCAATTTGGCCACTCCTGTTTTAGGGGTTCTGTAAAATGCGTAATGTCCTTTCCGAACACATTATTCGGCTTTGGCACATCCCAAGTTAAAATGGCCATGGCATACGTGTGTCCATTAAGTTCATAAAATTGCAGGGTATCCCATATGCCATTTTAGGTTTCCGAGGGTGTTCACAAGTGCCCCTTTGTGGCCACTATGCGCTCCTGATGCACTGAGACAAGTTCCCTTTGTCTCTTCCTGGCAGTCAAAGCAACATTATGTCACAAAATTGTGGACTTGTGGAGAGGAAGACCACAAGGTCTTAGGGTTCCATTTGGGAAATGGCTAAAGAGTCACTTTTTTCTTGAATGAATGACCAGTGTCTTTGAATGAATCAGTTGAATGAATGACTCCATGACTCACTCATAAAGACCTACCTTTCCACCTACTGGTATAACAATGCAACCTACAGAAAGGCCAACTGAAAAATTCTCACCAATGTACAGACAAAAAAGTCTCAGTGGTGTTGCACTTTCACATCAGCACTTTTGGAAAGATGCTCAACCATATTCAAAATAGCAAACCTAAATTGTAGTATTATCAACAAGAAGTCTTACCTGAAATCACCCTCTTCACTGATGGTCTTGGTAAATTTCTTGTCAGTAATAGTGTCTCCTGTGTTGGGTACATGTGTTTCTGGACTTGGAATTGGTTGAGGAATGGGGTTAGATGGGGGGCTGGGATTTGGGTTGGGGATCGGTCTGGCGATTAGATTACTGTGTGTGTTAGCACGGATGGGCTGAGATGGAGGGCTTGGAAGTGTTGGGGGAATGGATGGGGGGTTGAAACCAAGTTGAGAAGTGGGGCTAAGCGGGATTTGGGGGCTGCAATAAGGCAATGGCGACTCGGTTGGGGAATGTGACAAGAAGTTGGGTGTTCCTGTGGCCTTAACCTGCAATGGAGGCTCAGTGGGTCTGGAGACTTTGATCGATGCCTTGGTCCCAAGTGCCGTAGGCCTGGGTCGACTGATGCTGATGCAATTTATGGTTTGTGCATTGGAGTCTGGTCTGGTTCTCTCCTGAACAGCTGGGTTCGTCTGCAGTGCCAGGATCTGTCCCGACACTGGTGGGTTTCCAGTCAAGACCATCTGGCAGTGTGAGGATGCGGCCACTTTACAAGGGTTTCCAAGCAGGACTGGGACTGGTGGTTTGTGGAGTCCTAGAACTCCAGTATGTTTGTCCGGCATTGGGCAGCTCTGAATGGGCTGCATTGGATCCATTTACCTGCAAAGACAATACAGACAAGCATGGAGGTGTTAAAGTAGGACCCTATAACTTCTGTGATGCAGAAAACACGGATGGCATCGTGGAATCCAGTCATTAAAAATGAACTTGGGAATGTTGAATCTGGAATGTTACGTAATTTGCCAAATTTTGTATGAATAAATCAAATGTAGGTCAGTACACTTAAATCAAAATGCGATATGGACTAGTGTCTGTGAATATTACACAGCAAAAAATACAATTTACATGCCAATCCTGCATGTTCTAAGAGTCTCTGTGTGAATGAATGGCGCAGACGCACAGTTTCATTACACACATACTGAAGAGTGCACGACACTCACATTGTTTTCAGCCTCTGCCACCTCAATATATGAGTACATGAAAACAAACATAATCTCTAAGACTGCTCTAAGAGTCACTTCATAAGCATTTTACCATTTCTTTTGAGAAAACTATAGCCATATCATGTACAAACATAAACCTAATAAAAAACTACTGCTAATAAAATAATTATTAAAACTTTATTTAAAGGAATATTTACCAGAAAATTATTTGCCAGAATTTATTTACCAGAAAAATATATTTCTGAAAAGCAAGAAAGAAAAAATACATTTTAAAATAAAATCAACTAATTAAAGTTGCTTATTAAAATTGAATGAAACCATTAAAATTTGAATCAGAAAATTGATGAAAAATACAGAATTTGGTTAAAAAAAAAAAAAAAAAAATTTAGAAAAAATAAAAAGTTTTTCATAGGGCCTTAAAAAGTAATCTTCATTAAACTTCCAACAAATTGCTGTTAAATTGTGTAAGTTTCATGATTTCAATTAATTAGACTTGCTTTTTGATTGATATATTTCAATTTAGCCATTAAAACAGAGTCTTGACAAATTTAAATGGAATAATAAGAATTTGGAAAAAATAAATGAAATTTGGGAAAAAATAAAACAGATTTCATCTTTTTCATCAGTAGTTTTATTTATGTATTTTAAGTTTTATCACAGTAAACTTTTATGTATTTATTACAGTAAAAAGTTTTCTTTTACAAATACAATGGATACCAAAACCATACTAATTCATAAATATCGCTATATTTTTAGGGAGTCACCAAGATGACATTTTACACTCTTGTCATAAAAATTAAAATTATCTGATATTTTAATAGACTTATTGACCTTGACACACAGTCATGAGGGTCTGCATGGGTCCTCTCTGTGTTATCATTTCATGTTTTATGGTTCACTTTTTCAAATATTAGTATGTAGTGAACCGTCAATTTTTTCTTAAAGGGATCATCGGATGCCCATTTTCCACAAGTTGATATGATTCTTTAAGGTCTTAATGAAAAGTCTATAATATACTTTGGTTAAAAATTCTCAATAGTTGTGTAAAACAACACCATTTTTACCTTGCCAAAATCAGCTCTGCAAAAATCATCCTGTTCTGGTCAAGGCTGCTTTAAATGCAAATGAGCTCTGCTTGCCCTGCCCCTCTCTTCTGTCTGTGGAGTGACGAGCCTGTTTACTTTAGCCACATTTAGCCGCGTTTAGCCTCTAAACTTGCTAACTAGCACATTATTAGGAAAGGCGATCACAAAGATTCATTAAAAAAACCCTTATACTCACTTCTGCTGTAAGTGAAGCTGGATCACGAATGATTTGCGCGAACACAGACGGATATATGTAGATCGGGAGGCGCATTCCCTTCACAAACAAACGTAATCCACTGCATTTTCAGCAGCTTAGATGTCAGGAGTAAATGACGACCATTATGTTCATTATTACATTCAGCAACACAACACCTCAATCGCTCAATTCTTGTCTAACTTACATCCCTGCTCCGGCATCAAAACATGGAGGTTGGACTGTTAGAACTGATCTAAGGTAAGACACTCTGTGGGTGTGATGCAACAATGACAGGCATCTGAGAATGGCTCGATTTGAAAAAGGGGATATTATTTTTACAGATTAATTAAAAACCACTGCATGGATTTTTACCATTACAGGGTAGGTTTGTACATACACTGCCAACACACATTAATGTTCAAACAGCATGTAAAAGTGAACATAGCATCCGATGACCCCTTTAAGAAATAATAAATAAAGTTTGTCAAACAACACGTTTTTTCATCATTAAAATCATTATCAGGAGTTGTATCATCTTACTTTTTAATATATTTTGAATAAATTAATAGATTTAAAAAAAAAAAAGCATTATGTTTTTGACCCAAACCACAAATGCTGTTCATACAGCTTAACTTATATTGAACCCAGCACATTCCTTTAACAAATAGAGGCAAAGCCATGAAGGACAAAATGGAAAGGGTGACTAAACCATAAAATAGATGCTGTGAATGCAGAGTAAGATGAGAGACCTGGGTTTGCGTGTCCTTCACACTCCTCTGCCTTCTCCCACGGTCAAAGACAGAGACTGTTGCTGTCTGCAGTGGACGGCTTAGTGTGTGAAGAGCTTTGGACAGTCGCCAGGTCTGAACGTCCCCGCTATGTACCTGTCCCCTCTTGCTCTCTGCTTTTCCTGGGACGTCACTGCTGACATCAGTGAACTACAATCAGCTAAGATCAATCCTTCTCTTCAAATGACAACTATATACCCTCCCCTCTGTCCTGATCTACTTTCCTGTTGCCTGGCAACAACTTTCAGTCCCAACACCCCCCCCTCCAAACATTTCCATTCTTTCCTTTTAACATTCTGGAATATTTCCTCCTTTAATAAACAGGATTCTGATCAATAGGGCAATCTTCGAAGAAAGTGCTAGGGATAATGGCCATCACATAGCATTAGCCCTGATGCCTCTGTCTCCATCTGTTGCAGAATAATAGCTCTGAGCTTTTACACATTGGTGTCTTGGGACAGATCTTCAGTGAATGCTTTCTCAAGTATTTGAGTTATATTTTAGAAAATGCTATAGCCAGTCTAAACATACAGATATACAGTACACATGCTATGCAGAAGACGCAACAACTGATATCAACATTACAAACTGACAAAACTGAGGTATGAGGTATGTATATGGCTGATATATATTTAATGCAAATCATAATTCTAATGTTTGCAACACAAAGATATACAACATAGATGTCACATCATGAATATATAAGAAAATATATGAATCACTGTTTGGTATTTATTTTCATGGTAATTATTTGAATGTACATAACTAACATGTAAAATAACTAAGTGTTATGGGCCATTCTAAAGTCTTTGAGCTAGCTTCAAAAGTATCTAAAATAATCACGACCAAAATAGTCACTACCGAAACATTTGGTGAAGTCTTTGTGTTTTTGGTGTTATCCCATAAAACTGTCACTACCGTAACATCACGACGAAACGTCATCATTGTTTCTGTAGTGACAAAAGGAAACACATAATCCTTTATTTGGGGGAAATAAACCAAAGTAGTACTGTTATGCAAATTTTAGTGTGTTTTAGTGTTTTAGTTTGTGGGTTAAAATTCTGTAATGTGATGTGGTCGCTATCAAAACATTACTGGCACTACTGAAAATGTGCTGTCATGACCAAAACATGGGATGTTTTGTCAAAATAAAGTATACTGAATTATCATCTAAGATGTTTTGATAGTGTTTGGTTCAATGTATATTCAAACTAATGAATCCTTAAGTTTAAAATCAGTATGATCAACTTTTTGCCTTCGTAAAGAAAGTTGCATACAAAATACAACGAATCTTATAAATCACACTTGAAATATTGTTTAAATTGTAACTGTTATTGATTTACCCCTTAATTTTTTTTTAATAAAACAGAAAAAACATATTTACAAGGTAGATGTAAACAAAATCTTAATAGGTCAATAGAACACTTATAGTAATATTATATATTACTGTGTTTCAGTAGTGACAAATTTGGGAAGAGGACAAGTACTTCAAAACTACAATAGGAGAAATAACTGCACAATTACTAGAAATGTTTACCTTGGATATTATTCATTGCATACATACAAATTTTTATGGAAAAAAGACAGATTTCAAGATGTTTTCAACCAGTTTTGTAGAATGGCCCATATATAAATAATGTTTATTTTATTAAACATGTATATTTTTATGTCATTTTTTTAATCATAATTCATTAGCTACAACAGGAATGTCAATATATTTGCTCAAAACAAACATTTAAAAAAATCTTTATTCCCCATGCATTTCAGCGCGATGATGTAATATGAGAGCTCATCTGCTCACACAGTATTTAGTACACTATAATAGGATGGCATAATGAAAACGGGTCATCGTTAAAAATTTATAATGATGACAAATTATAACAATGGCTGAATGGTGCCAAGTGAAAAAATCAGCATTCACAAAAAATAACATTATTTGCTTGTTGATGATATTTTTGCACTTTTTTTTTTTTTATATACTTTTGCTGTTTAATGAATTATTTTGTGCTTCACTATTGTTCTAATTTTCCTAAAAAGTCTATTGTGCTGTGCTATTGGGGCATGTTGTCACAAAAGGTCATAAAAAAGACTAATGTCTATACAAAGAAAATGACACCGGGCATTTTTCTCCTGATATGAGTTAAACAAGGTCACAGGCTCTGGAGGGGTGTATATATCTATAAATATCTTTCTATTATATATATAATTTATATATAATAATTTTAACGTGTGCTTATATTTTCTGTCTTATAATCATGTATTATTATTAATAATAATAAATATTTTACATTATTTTTTAATCAGATTATTTTGAATGATACTGGATTATAAGCAAGAAACACTTCACATATTTTGTGAGAACATGGAAAAAGCAGTAGTTTTTACCAGAAGAATTCAATGACTCTGAATATTGAACACATTAATACAAAATATTATTATATACTAATAATTTATAAAGTTATATTTTAATGTCATTTGGTTTAGTCTCAAGAATTAGTGAGTATTATGTCGCAAGAATAAAAAATATATATATTTATATATTTCATAGAGCCCGTTGGACATCAAATAAAATCTCGAGTACATAATAATCGTCATCTCCGGCAGATTCGCGCCTAATGAACCGTTATTATGAACAAGGTCAACTGTCCTCGCTGGTCAATTAAGAGTCAGCACTGGCTGCGTATGAGATAATTCACCGTTTGACAAGCTTATGGGATGAGCATTATGGAAATGGCGACAAATGAATGCGAGTCTATTTGACAGTCAAGCCGGTTAGGTCTTTTCAAAGTTGTTTGTCCGACGACACTTGTTTATACGCTGCAGTGTCTCGAGGTGAAGGATGTCACGAGTCTCTCGCGTTTTAAACAGATGAGCGTCACGGTAAGAGACTATCTCCAGTTATATCTGACTGACTCGTCGACTAATGTTTCGGTTTAAAAGCACAATTAAGTTGATATCGAAAGAATTCTTACCTGTCCTGTTTCTCCGCACCGGCGCAAGTGTGTGTGTGTGTCCTGTAGAGACGCTCACATCACACACACACACTTTCACTGGTGTGATAATGAGTGATGGAGAGAGGATACGTCAGTCCCAAGAGGACAAGAGGAAAGGTAGCGAAAACTGTGAGTGAAACATCCTCAGACACTTGACTAGTAATGACTGTTTGACTAAAAATGACGTAAGGCGACGTAAAATCAGCCGCATCACCGTGAGCGGAATAGAAATGTCCAGCTGGCACGCGGTCCACTTACACGTGGCGACGTTATTAACATGTCAGGACAACATATGTCCACAACTCACCATACTATTCTCAGTCAGTCAATAATGATGTTGAATGTCTTACAATTACATATTTAGTATATTATCATTTATGCCAATAATGGCTATTCTATAGAACTGGTCCAAACTGCTGTTTCGCAACACGTTTAAACAGCATTGAAGTATTCAAATCTTACCAAGGTCTGTTTATTATCTATTGAAACCTATAATAATATTTAAAATATCAATAAGCTTAATGTACATCATGAATTAGTGGGAACTTGCAATTGGGAGGTGGCTGTCCCGTCATTGTAACATTGTAAAACTATGAAACTTTATGTAACAAAAAAAGTGTCCTTCATTTTCATGTCATCACCGAAACCTTGTGTGTTTTAGTCCATTGGCTAGACTGATTTTAACTACACTCCTACATTTATGATGAGGAAAAATGTATGTACCCTCTCTCTCATAGCTACATAGGTGAGGCCCCATCATTTTGAGGTAAATGTGTTCAAATGTATGAAAAATCTGTGTGTAACTTTAAATAATGTCACTAACGAACACCATTTTTTAATAATCAAGCACCCTTTTTTTTGGGGAGTCATTCCATAACATTTAGTTTTTATATGTGTACAACTGTTCAGACCTGTGCTAGCTAGCCATGTGCTGATTAGCATCTTTGAGCTAAGTTCAAAGATATCTAAAATTGTCACTACAAACTTTGACATCTTTGCTTTTTTGGGTGTTATCCCGTAAAATTGTCACTACCTTAAAAGTCACGACTGAAACATTTGGTGAAGTTTTGGTAGTGACATCCTTTTTTTTTTTTTTTGGATATTATCCCGTAAAATTGTCACTACCTTAAAAGTCACGACCGGAACATTTGGGGAAGTTTCGATAGTGACATTTTTGTTTCTTTGGGTGTTATCCCGTAAAATTGTCACTACCGTAAAAGTCACGACCGAAACATTTGGTGAAGTTTCGGTAGTGACATTCTTGTTTTTTTTGGATATTATCCCATAAAATTGTCACTACCGTAAAAGTCACGACCGAAACATTTGGTGAAGTTTTGGTAGTGACATCCTTGTTTTTTTTGGATATTATCCTGTAAAATTGTCACCACCATACCAGTCACGACCGAAACATTTGGTGAAGTTTCGGTAGTGACATCATTGTTTCTGTAGGCGTTATCCCGTAAATTTGCCACTACCATAAAAGTCATGACCAAAACATTTGTTGAAGTTTCGGTAGTGGCATCCTTGTTTTTTGGGGTGTTATTCCGTAAAATTGTCACTACCGTAAAAGTCACGACCAAAACATTTGGTGAAGTTTCGGTAGTGACATCATTGTTTCTTGAGGTGTTATCCCGTAAATTTGTCACTACCTTAAAAGTCACGACCGAAACATTTGGTGAAGTTTCGGTAGTGACATCATTGTTTCTGTAGGCGTTATCCCGTAAATTTGCCACTACCGTAAAAGTCACGACCGAAACATTTGGTGAAGTTTCGGTAGTGACATCCTTGTTTCTTTGGGCTTTATCCCATAAAATTGTCATCATCGTAACAGTCACGACCAAAACATTTGGTGAAGTTTCGGTAGTGACATCCTCATTTTTTTGGGTGTTATCCCATAAAATTGTCACTATTGTGACAGTCACAAGCGAAACATGTCATTAATGTTCATCATTGTTTCTGTAGTGACAAAAGTAAACACATAATCCTTTATTTAGGGAAAATAAGCAAAATTTTAGAACAGTTTTGAAATGTTTTAGTATTTTAGTATGTTTTAGTAGTTTTTAGTGTGTGGGTTAAAATTCTGTAATGTGATGTGGTCGCTACCAAAACATTACTGTCACTACTGAAAATGTGCTGCCACTACCAAAACATGGGATGTTTTGTCAAAAATAAAGTTTATTAAATTATCAACTAAGATGTTGTGATAGTGTTTGGTTCAGTGTATATTCAAACTAATGAACCCACACTTTGAAATCAGTATTATCAACTTTTTGCCTTTTACAAAGAAAAAAATGGATTCAAAATAGAAACAAATCTCATAAATGACACTTGAAATATTGTTAAAATTGTAATTGTTATTGATTTACCTCTGAAAACTTTTTAGTGAAATAGAAAACAATATATTTACAAGGAAGATGTAAGCAAAATCTTAATAGGTCAATATAACCCTTCTAATTAAATCTTATATTATTGTGTTTCGGAAGTGACAAATTTGGAGAGAGGACAAATATTCCAAAACTTTCTGAAAATACATTAACTGCACAATTAACTGAATTAACTGCACAATTACTAGAAATATGTACCTTGGATATAATACAATTTGCATACATATATTTTAAATAACTTACAGTTACATTTTCAAAATATTTAAACAAAATATTCCCAGAGAATGTTGTATTAAGTGGTGATCTGTTTATAGCTTTATTTTACCTTGTCCTCAATATTATTTATTAAATATGAAAATTATGTTACGCTATAGTTATCACAGCAGTACCATTATTTGAACAAAAATGATAGTTTGTGATAATTGTCATTTTATGACTTTTATTTGAATGGATATTGATTTTTGTCAGGTCACAGATTGCTGTACGTATTTCTAATCTGAAAAACCTGACATTTTAAGAAATATTGCAGATTTGTTTTTTGGGTTTTTTTGTCCCATCGACAAAGTGTTTCTAACAGAATGTATTTCCTAGAATATTGTTTTAATTGGTAATCAGCTCATATTTTTATGTTACTTTGTCCTCCTGTTGTTTTTGTAATATTCCTTTAACAAAATCCAATTACATAATCCTTCAGGAAGTGACATTATTTTAGTGGAAAAATAACAGCAGTACAGTCAGTGAAGTATTAGCAACTGATTTGATGAATTTTGTGATATTTTTTGGTTTGTCACTAAAATCCAGTAATAAATTGTGTGTCTGTGTGTGTGTGTGCGTGGGTGTGTGGGTGTGTGTGTATGAGTGAGTAAAGAGAAAAAAATGCACAGAGAAGATTATCACATTTAATAATACTTGGCAAACACTTGGTGAAGCATTGTGGGAGGAAAATAACACCCATAATTTAATCAAACCAGATACAGATTGACAGCAATTGTACTTTCATGACTTAAAGCACTAGATAATAATACTTATAAAATGTGTATTATATTTTAATGTCATATTTTTTTTTTATCACATTTTATTAGCTACACTAGGAGTGTCAATATCTGTGCTCAAAATACATATCTAAAGTGCACTTAAGTCATTAGCCATGCAGCAAGTAAACATTTTAAAAGCACTTGAAAATTACCATCGGCCTCCTGAAACAAGTCTTGCAGGCGTCTTACAGGCCTCAAGGGCCTGTCTATCCCTGAGTGAGAGGTTTTATTGGACCTAATCTCTCTTAGTGCAGTTCTAGGGTCATTTTTTTAGTACCAAGCAAACACTTAGTACGATGAACTTCTGATCCTGAACAAAATGAGAGAAACCGAAACTATTCAAGCTGTCATATTTCACCCTACAAGCAAATGCGGGTGACACGTCTATTCTGTAGGAGACATTGTTAAGGCTTTCTGAACTCTTATATAATAGCAAAAGTGCCCTCGTCGATATTTTTAAACAAACGATAAATCTGGGTTAAGTATAATACCGCATTAGATCTCATGCCCTTATAAGCCTGATGTCTCTGTGCTGGAGCGCATTCAAAACAGGGAGTAGCAGTACCATAAAAAGCCATCCGTATATACACACACGCACACACTTTCGCACAATCTCAAGCATAGACTGAGATTAATGCATGTGTAATCTCACTGGAATGCACTGCTTTAGAGCCACAGCCGTACCGAGCGCAAAACACACAGGTTATAATCCTCATCCACTGCATGCGTGAGTGAAACAAAGAGCACATAATAAGTACATAATAGACTATCTGATCTTTGGTAGAAGCTTCAGGGCACATGTGTGCTGTGTTGTGTGTCTGTTGTAGTCTTTCAGTCATTTACAGTGAGTTTCTATGTCGTCTTCTTTTTAGTCTTGACGAGGCCTTTTTCTACTAGGCAGCGATAAAACTCCTGGATATACGTGTACACGCATTTCCAGTCGGGCTCTCGCATCCGCATCAAGTCATCAACGTCCAGCAGGCGAGGACAGTCACCTAGTGTCCTACACACATACACAGAAAATTAAGGCTATTTTTAGGACCATTATGGGTGTTTTTGCATTGTGACAGTATTTTCATGACTTAAGCACATTTTTGTTCCAAAATTACTTAAAGTACATCTCCTCTGCTTACCACACATTTCTCAGTACAATGATGTTAGGAAATAGTGATGTCTTCATTAAATTATACAATTGTAAATACAGTTGTTGTGCTGTATTAAATTTATGCTGATTTAATTTAAAAATGTGCCTGGATGAAAAGAGAAAATGTGAATAATTTAAATGAAAATAATTAGAAAAATTAATGAAGCAATAAAAAAAAAATAATATTATAAACACACCCACACATACAATACATACAATAAATATTAATACATATAACTTATTTAAATACATAATTAAATTATAACCGAATAATTGTTTAAAATCAATTATAAATAAAATAAATCAATTATATTAATTCTATTAATATAAATATTAATAAGAAATTATTATAAATTATTATTGTAATATTTATATTATTGTATATATATATATATATATATATATATACACACACACACACACACACACACACACACACACATATATATATATATATATATATATACACAACACCACTTACTTAAATACATGATTTAATTATGACTTAATTATAACTGAAAATCAATTATAAATAAAATTTACATAATTGAACAATTAAATATAAATAGAATAATTAGAATAAATTATATAATTATTATAATATTTCTTTTGTATTATATTATTTTACATTATAATTGAACTGTTTTTAATTTAAAAAATGTGCCTAACACAAGAGAAATAATTTAAGTTTGAAAAATTAATTGAACAATTAGGAAATGATGTTTAAATAAATTTTAATTTAAACAAACAAATAAATAAATATATAACACACTTATGTAAATACATTAAAATAAATTATACAATGATATATAATGTAAATTATTAATATTGAACACTTAATATTAAACAGTTAATTATGCAGTTATTGCTGTTATAATAATAAATTATAATAATTTATAGAATTATTGTAATATTTCTTTTGTATTATAATAGTATTTTATATATTAATGAAAATATAATTTCTGTGCCCAGATAAAAGAAAAGATGAATAATTTAAACTAAGTTATGAAAAATTCAAACTAAGTTATGAATAATTTAAACTAAGGTAATTTAAAAAAGAATAAATTAATAAATTATACATGTTCATATATATGTATGAAAATATAAACACTATTTACATAACATTATTGTGTGTTTATATATATATATATATTAATTCTAATAATTATTGAAAATCAATTGTAAATTAAACCAGTTACATTAATTATTTATATATAACCAATAAATATTATGAACAAATTTTTATATTAACTTACTCTGCAGTCTTGAATGCCTTCTCAAAGTTGGCTCTGCGATCATAAGGGTCAAGAGTGCAATATTCAAAGCCCTCAGGGAAGAACCTGTGCACCAGGGCGCAAAACGCCAGACCGTCTGCCCAGCTAGACGAGAAATTTTGGATGTTCACACCCTAAACATAGAAACAAGTAGAGGAGGGAGAATCACAATAAAGCTGTGAAGAAGAAAATATAAATAAATAAAACACTTGTTTAAAACAAATCCCATTTTTAGGACCATTTTTTGCAGTATTTAAATGACAAGACACCCACCACCACACACCTAATTCACATTATAATGCAAATAATAAAAAAAAGATACATAAAGTATTTGTTCAATTTATGATGATTTACAAAAAAATTAAATGTAAATTTAAATAAAAAACAATAGAGTTTTTGGTGAGCGTTTACAAATACTAAATGTTAAAAAATCAGAATGCATTTCAGTAATGACAAATATTTATCATAAAAATAATGTCATAATGCCAACAATCTTAATAGTCAAAAAAATTGGTTTGATTTTCTTTGTTAAATGTAATTTTTGATCTTTTTCTGTTGATTTTGGGGTGAAATGTGGCCTGGATATTTCCTTGAGATTCACACAGGGAGGCTAGCAAAACCTGAGACATGTAGGAAAACATAAACAGTGTTTGATTTGATCTTATTTTGTCTCTTCAGGCCCACCTCATATGGTTCAGTCTTGACCCGGCACCAGTCCAGCAGCATCTGTTTGACATCTTTGGTATTTGGGCCCCCGACCGCCGAGCCGCCCGGCACTTTAACCCTGGCCACATGGGACTGAGCCGGGCTTCAGGAAGAAAACAACAGATCAGTCAACGGGATACATCCCATGCTGTCATCCTGTCAAGACTCTAGGAATGACTCACCTGCCCGCAGCTTTTGGAGAGGAAGTAGAGGTTGGTGAAGAAAATGTTTTTGCCTGAGCCGTCTCTGTACCGAAGTGAAGCAAAAAGAGAAAGGGAAGGTTATCAAAGCTTTTGCAGATAGAAGCACAGATGCTCTTGAGTGATTCTCACTCACTGTGCATATTGTACTGAGCGCCGCTCGGGCCATTAGCAGATTTCTGGTCCTTATTCTGTCCAGCAGCTGTCTTTCCTCCACCACCCTGCTGACGCAGGTTCTCCATTCGGGCCGCCCGCTCTTTATCACGCCGCTCTAACAGAACGAAATGAGTTTCACTCAAAAAACAATAAACAAACCATATAAATGATTGCTTTTTGAATAGGAAACTTAACAAAAGTACACAGTAGAAGTTTATTTAATTGAACTGTTTGTGTAATGGTAAGGACTCTTAAAGGCAGAATCTCGTAAAACCTGTCAAGAACATGCCTGGCTTATTTTCACACATTTTTTTTTTTTTTTAATAAAATGAATACTTTTATTCAGCAAGGACTTAAATTGATCAAAAGTGATTTATAATGTTTAAAAAAATGATATTATAAATAATATTGTTTTTATTAACTTTTTTTTTCCAGCTAAGAATCCTGAAAAAAAAGTATGAAGCAGCATAACTGTTTTTAAAGAAGTCCACTTCCAAAACAAAGATTCACATATAATGTACTCACCCTTGTTATCCAAGATCTTCATGTCTTTCTTCCTTCAGTCATAAAGAAATTATGTTTTTTGAGTAAAACATTTCAGCATTTTTCTCCATATAATGGACTGATATAGTGCCCCGATTTTAAACTTCCAAAATGCAGTTTAAATGCGACTTCAAACGATCCCAAATGCGGTACTAAACGATGCCAGCTGAGAAAGAAGGGTCTTATCTAGTGAAACAATCGGTTATTTTCATTAAAAAAAATACTTAAAAAAATAATAAATACTTTTTAATCTCAAATGCTCATCTTGCCTTTCTCTCCATGAACTCTGTGTATTCATGTAACTGTGTATTCTGCCTCAAGACAGTTACGGTATGTCAAAAAAAACGATCTAACGAATAATTTCAAAATCATCCTGCGTGATTTTTGCAAAGTGAACATGCAAAGAAGATCAAACACCCTTAACAAAAAAGGTAAAACAGCGACATAGGGCGATTTGGAAGTTGAGGGAGAACATGAGATGGGAGTTTTTCAACATACCATAAACTGTCATGAACCGGAACAAAAACAGTCCAAGCAGAGTAAGACAAGACGAGCATTTAGCATTAAAAAGTATATAAATTGTATTATTTTTATTAAAATAACCGATCGTTACGCTACATAAGAACCTAAACTGCATTTTGGAAGTTCAAAATCGGGGCACTATATCAGTCCATTATATGGAGAAAAATGCTGAAATGTTTTCCTCAAAAAACATAATTTCTTTACGACCGAAGAAAGAAAAACATGAACATCTTGGATGACAAGGGGGTGAGTACATTATTTGTAAACTGCTTTTCTGGAAGTGGACTTTAACACTGATAATAATAAAAAAATGTTTCTTGAGCACAAATCAGCATATTAGAATGATTTCCGAAGGATCATGAACACTGAACACTGGAGTAATGATGCTAAAAATTCAGCTTTACATCTGAAAAAATAAATTTCAATTTTAAAAATATTAAAATTGAAACTAGTTATTTTAAATTGTAATATTTCACAATATTACTATTTTTACTGTATTTTTGATCACATAAATGCAGCATTGGTGAGCAAAACATTTTTAAAAATCTTACAAACCTCTATCATTTTTATAATATTGTTTTACATAATTATATGTACACTACCAAAGTTTTTGAACAGTAAGATTTTTATTGTTTTTTTTTTTTTTTTTTTTTAAAGAAGTCTCTTCTGCTCATGAAGCCTGCATTTATTTGATCCAAAGTACAGCAAAAACAGTACAATTTTGAAATAATTTTACTACTTAAAATAACTGTTTTTTATTTGAATATATTTTAAAATGTAATTTATTCCTGTGATTTCAAGGCTGAATTTTCAGCATCATTACTCCAGTCTTCAGTGTCACAAGATCCTTCAGAAATCATTCTAATTTTCTGATTTGCTTCTCAACAAACATTTATTTATTATTATTTAACATTTATTCATTGTTTATTTATTATTTATTATTTTCTGCAACATTATAAATGTCTTCATCATCACTTTTGATCAATTTAAAGCATCCTTGCTAAATAAACGTATTATTTTTTTATAATTTCTTCTGACCTTTTAAAATCACTTTTTAAAAAAGTATTTAAATAGAAAGCAGTTACTTTAAATAGTAAAAATATTTCACAATATTACTGCTTTTGCTGTATTTTGGATCAAATAAATACAGGCTTGGTGAGCGGAAGAAAATTCTATTAAAAAAACATCAAAAATTTTACTGTTCAAAAACTTTTGACTGGTAGTGTATTATTTTATAAATGAGAAAAATTATATTAAAACATTGATAAACTTTTTGATTTGCATTATTTTATTACTTTGATTATTTGCTTTGTTGCATTTAATAAAGACACTACCCACTCTGTTTTAATTACTGTGATACCAAAACTCTAATTTCTATTACTGTAATGCAAAAATAGTCTTAATTTATTATTTTATATATCATTACATGTTATCGAAATTGTAAAGTATTTTTACATAATGTAAAAAGTATATGTTGTACTGTCTTTTTGTTTTTCATGCTAAATTTAATTTCAAATTCATTGTATTACAGTCATTTTTAACAGTATGATAATACTAATAATCATAAATATAATAATGAAATAAGGATAATGAGAATTAACACTGAGAATACTGAGAATTACAGAGAAACTAAAAAAAATAAATAAATAAAATATCCTGATTTATTACATAATGAGCATTTGTAGGGCAGAAATGTTTGACATAATTTTCATAATTTACACTTAAAATTACCACGGCATTACTGTAATACAAAAAATCTCTGTCCAGGTGCATTTCCCCACTTAGTATAAATAACGTAAATACTAAAGACAGTCAAAGCATGAATTATGCCTACAATAATGTAACTTAATACACTGTAAAAACATTTTCTTCAAAAAGTTGTTTCAACTTAATATAATTTGTTTAGTTAACTTGAAATTCTAAGTTACTTAATGTTAGTTTAAGTGACAACTGGAATATTTTAGTTGACTAAACTAAAAATTTTAAGTCAACGGTGTAACAAATTATTTTAAGTTAAAACAACTAATTATTTTTTTTAACAGTGTAGTTGTAAAAATATTCTTCATTTTCTTTATGAAAAAATACATTTCTTTTGACCTTAAATGTGATCCCGATTCCTGACAAGTTTTGTGAGATTCACCAAAAATAATGTCAGGTAGCAGATTAGACTCGGCAGGCCATGTCTGAGCCATATATACTGAATAAGTGACATTAGGGACTTGACCCGGTCCTCACCCCTCTTTTTCTTCAGCAGTTCTCTCATGGCAGCGCGGATCATTTTCCTCTCCTCGAAATCCACAGCCTTGTCTAGCTAGTACATGCAATAAACAGAAGGGAAACACGTTCCTAAATATGGTTAAGACAAACCGTAATAACAAACCTGCTCCGTCTGTAGCGCCATTAGTTGCCTCTTACCATATTATTGAGGATCTCTTCATCCTCTATAGCTGCCAGCTGTTCGGCTGTCAGGGGACCCATCGTATCAGGTTGCTCTTTGGTACCTGCCCCTAACGTTCCCTTCTCACCCTCCATCTTTAGTGACAGCTGGGACAGAAGGAGGAACAGGAGGTGTTGATGGAGCCAGGTTACGAGATGTGTGTATCTCCATGTGTGCGTGGGAATGAGGGAGTACGTTTATGGAAAGGAAAAATGAGGGACGTTTTGTGCAAGAGCTACTAGTGCAGAGATATTCTGAGAAACCCCAAGATGCTTGTTTGTAGCTACAAATCGTTAGACTAACTATGCCTAATTATGGGCTTGTGAACAAACAGGTTGCATTAAAAATATTTGCGTGGTTGTTTTTTCACATATTAAATGTCAGGCTGCTTCAGGCCACACATAATGATGACTGTTTGCATCCGTTTATGCAGACAAAAAAGAACATCCGAATGGCAGCGTCCAAATATTCATCTTAACATAAACAGAAACCATGCTGGTTGGCGTTGACATTAGCCAGTGCTTTAGGATGTGTCTCGCATCTTCCGTCCATAGTCCTGTAAACAACTGAGACGCAAAGACATCTCTGGAATAACATGCTTTATGAGTGGAGAATATTTCCCATAGGTCTGTGTAAAGAGTACAGTGCCCCCAAAAATATTTAGACACATCATTCTGTCATCATTCTCATTTTGTTCCAAACTTGCATGACTTTCTTTCTTCTTTATTCTTTAAAGGAGAAGTCCACTTCCAGAACAAAAATTTACAGATAATGTACTCACCCCCTTGTCATTCAAGATGTTCATGTCTTTCTTTCTTCAGGCGTAAAGAAATTATGCTTTTTGAGGAAAACATTTCAGGATTTTTCTCCATATAATGGACTGATATGGTGCCCCGAGGTTGAACTTCCAAAATGCAGTTTAAATCCGGATTATTTTTCTGGATTTATATACGGAAAAATAATTTATATACTTTTTAATGTCAAATGCTCGTCTTGTCTTACTCTGGCTGAACCTTTTCCGGTTCATGACAGTTAGGGTATGTCGAAAAACTCCCATCTCATGTTGTCCCTCAACTTCAAAATCTTCCTACATCACTGTTTTACCTTTTTGTTAAGGGTGTTTGATCTTCTTTGCATGTTCACTTTGCATAGACTGAATCGTTACTTCTGCGGTGATGTAGGATGATTATGAAATGATTTTTGAAGTTGAGGGAGAAAATACGATTGGAGTTTTTTGACATACCCTAACTGTCTTGAACCAGAAGACACAGAGTTCAAGGAGAGCAAGACAAGACGAGCATTTGAGATTAAAAAGTATTTAAATTGTATTTTTTACATGAAAATAACTGATCGTTTCACTAGATAAGACCCTTCTTCCTCGGCTGGGATTGTTTACAACCGCATTTGGGATTGTTTGAAGCCACTTTTAAACTGCATTTTGGAAATTCAAACTTGGGGCACCATATCAGTCCATTATATGGAGAAAAATCCTGAAATGTTTTCCTCAAAATTTCTTTACGACTGAAGAAAGAAAGACATAAACATTTTGGATGACAAGGGGGTGAGTACATTATCTGTACATTTTTGTTCTGGAAGTGAACTTCTCCTTTAACTGCATTACTTTAGTTCATTTAATGAATGTCAGTAGGGTCCAAAACAACATTGGGCCCTTTTGATTTCCATTGAACTTGAAAATATGCGTTCTGTGTGCATGCGAAGAAAAAAAGCCAAGTTTCAAGTTTACAATGACATGAGGATGGTAGATGATCTAATTTTAATTTAGAATTTTGTGTGAGCTATCTCTTTAAGACCTACTTAAAAAAAAAAAAAGTATTAACATCACTGAATTAGACAATATCAAACCAGGCATTCATTTTTAATAAAAAAGAGAGTTTCTTAGGTTTTAAATGATAAAACAAGATTTTTAATATTTTTTTAATGTCTCTTATGCTTATTAAGGCTGTATTCGTTTAATCGAAAATACAGAAAAAAAATGTAATATTGTAAAATATTATTGCAATTTCTAATAGTGGTTTCCTGTTCTAATATGCTTTAAAATATAATTTATTTCTGTGATGCAGCGCTGAATTTTCATCATCATTACTCCAGTCTTCAGTGTCACATGATCCTTCAGAAATCATTCTAATATGCTGATTTATGACGTTTCTTATCAATGCTGGAAACAGTTGTGCTGCTTCATAGTTTTTTTGGAACCTGTAAAACATTTTCCTTGGATTCTTTGATGAATAGAAGGTTAACAAGAACAGCATTTATTTAAACAGAAATCTTTTTTAACAATTTAAGTTTTTCCAATAACTTTTTATCCATTTAATACATTCTTGCTGAATAAAAGTATTAATTTCTTTAAATAAAAAAGAAAAAAAAAATTAAATGACCCCAAAATTTTGAATAGTGGTGTATATTGTGACACAAAATTTTTATTTTGAATAAACACTGTTCTTTTTAAGTTAAAAGTAAAGTAAAGTAAGTAAAAAGTA
Organism: Labeo rohita; assembly: GCF_022985175.1. Classification (NCBI taxonomy): domain Eukaryota; kingdom Metazoa; phylum Chordata; class Actinopteri; order Cypriniformes; family Cyprinidae; genus Labeo; species Labeo rohita. The sequence continues at coordinate 16,878,518 of NC_066878.1, forward strand.
TCATAGGCCCCCAAAAATATTAAGTGCGACAACTGTTTCCACCACTGATTATAAATTGCCATATTAGATTGATTTCTGAAGGATCATGTGACACTGAAGGCTGCAGTAATAATCACAGGAATAATTTATATTTTAAAGTATATTAAAATAGAAAATGGTTATTTTAAATTGCAATAATATTTCACAAAATTACAAGTTCAGATACAGCCTTGATAAACAAAAAACATAAAAAAACATTAAAAATCGCACTGATCCCAAACTTTTGAACGGCATTGTATATGTAACCCTGGAGCACGGGTGTATTTGTAGCAATAGCCAAAAATAAATTGTATAGGTCAAAAGTATCGATATTTCTTTTATGCCAAAAAAACATAAGGATATTAAGTAAAGATCATGTTCCATGAAGATATTTTGTAAATTTCCTAGCATAAATATATCAAAACCTAATTCATGATTAGTAAAATGCATTGCTAAAAACTTAATGTGGACAACTTTAAATGTGATTTTCTCAATATTTTGATTTTTTTGCACTTTCAGATTCCAGATTTTCAAATAGTTGTATTTCGGCCAAATATTGATGATGTATAAATCTCAATTTCAAAACAACTGACCCTTATGACTGGCTTTGTGATCCACGGTCAAATATACTCTTCAAAATGAATTATTTGGGTATTTTATATTTATCTACAGAGCCCCGAAGGGCTGGTGATGGAAAAAACAATGAGATGGGAGGAAAAAATGTATTTCAATGCTTTTGTGTTCGCTCACAAAACTTACAGCGCTCTGTCGCAAAAGTTCCCTTGCATTCCCCAAAAAACTATGTGTTTGCTTGTTTTTCCTCCTCCTTTCTTCCCACTTACATTATCAGTTATCAAGATTTGTGTTTGTTTATAAAACGGTCTGTTCTTAAAACTCACAATCATCACATTCCCTCGACAACCTTTACATTCGTTCACAAAAGTACAGCGCCCCATACATGATGTGAAAATAAGAAGTTCCCACAATTTATTAATTAATTCCTTGTTTTAGGTAAATCATGGCCATGTTGTACTAAATTTGTTCCCACAATTTATTAATCAGTTCCGTCATTTTAGTTAAATAGTGGCTACAATTTCACTAAAATTACTTGTGTGAATGAAGTTTTGCATTTCCTCAAGAAACTCTGCGTTCACTCACAAAAGCATGAAATATTGTTTATTTGCTTCCATGTTGTATTACGTTACCAGTTTTGTGTTCTTTTGTGAATGAATGTAGTATTTCTTGGGGGAATGCAAAGCACTGAAATCTAATTTTTCCTCCCATCTAATTTTTTCTCCATCACCAATTTCCCTTTATGAGACCAAGTTGTCAAACATTAGTGGATCATGTTCACAGTTAATGCGATTAAACTACACTGATAGGACACCTGTGTTGACCAGCTGATTAAAAGTCAATGCAAAAGTGGCTTAGAAAATTGAATTAAGTCCTGGAAAAGCTCTGTCAGCATTTGAGTGCATCCAAATTCACTTTAGTGCTGCAGTATGTTAGCATGTGTTGGTTACAACGTGTGGGCTTAAGCTATGAGAATAGGCAGTGTTGTTTCTGGATCCCATAATACAGTTTTACCCTAATAACACATAATAATGTCGTCGGAATTTATATAACAACTCAAAAACAATTTGCACGTACACTGATCTAATAGCTGTTATGTAATCACACAATCATTACACTAAAAGATGGTTGGAAACGCATCAGAAAAACAATAAAACGGTTCTCGAAAAATCAGAAACGGAAAGATGAAGCTCACCGATCTCAATGCAGCTGTCCGTGAGGAAAGGTCCTGCGGTCTGATCTAGAAAGGTGAACTGTGGGATCACATACACTCAACTCAACTCAACTCAGATGCTGGAGTGACTGAGTTTTACTGAGAGTCACCGTGAGACCCCTCCCACCCCGACCCTCATCACCCTCTTCTGAAGGGACCAGGAAAAAAATGTGGAGAAACCAGAACATTAAGCGTTAGAGTGACGTATTTGGCACCGCTTGTCCTGATCTTTCCCTACTGTCAGTTTCCACTCACAAGATAACACTAAACGTCATAATTTTATCTAAACACTGTGAGTTTCAAAACGTTTGAAAACCAGAGGAAAGAAAACGATGAGATAAACGGTGCTCCCCCAGCATGCTGTGTTGACAGTGATTGCATAAGCAGGTGGCCTGGCTCTAGGCAGAACTAAACAGTGAATGAGTGGACAGACGGAGAACACTGCCTTATTAAGGCATAAGAATGGTGTTGCCTAGCAGCGCCTCCGTGTTTACACAGGTCGGACACATCCTTTTCTCCTCTGCAGACATAAACACGCTCGTTGCAGCGTTTATCTGCAAAAGCAGGGGCCAGAAATGTTATTAGCACATGTACATTTTCACGCTCACACCATTAGAGTTTGATGGAGGCGTTCTGTGTGTTAATGATAATGGAGTGTTTGGCTCCACCTAGTGGTGGCCCATGGGTATTGTGGTCCTTGCTGGCAGAAGTGAGCTACCATGACACATGGAAACAGTGAGAGTGAAGGAAACCTTGACTTAGACTAGATGTTCAGTGAGTCATTGTGACTAATGCGGCATATTAATTATACAAAACTGGTCTTGTTATAGTAACGGAGTCATGTAAGGCACTTACAATGTAATGTTTCATAACTTTCAACATGGAGAAAATGGTAGGTTCACTAAACTGTCCAAAAACTGGCTGCCATCAGCTCAGTTGAAAGAGTTTTTGGCATTTTGTTCTTTTTTTTTTTTACACCAATTTTGTTCTCATTTTCTTTAAAACAAATGCAACAATGGAGTTTAAATAAGTAAATAGAATGTAAAATCTTTTAAAAGTTTACAGCATTATGTTGTGACATCAACAAAGGTGTGAATTTGTATATAGCTTTAAACAGAAATGGTTAGTAAGTGAATTTTTCATGCTAAAATTATGCTAACATGCATATTGTTTACATTTTGTGGTTGTACTATTGAAACTGTTGGTATTTTATTGACCTCTTTCATTTCAATTTTAAGTTTCTCACAGTATTTTTTGAAGAAAAAAATGGAACATAGATAGATGTTTTATGACAAACTGTGATGTTGACCTGACAAAGCCTGGTCTGAAAATATCAAATTGTTTTAAAAACTTGAGGCTTGAAGGTTTTATTATCCGAAAGTCAGATGAAGACAGGAAAATAAAATCTTAGACCACACTAGGCCACCATCATGCTAGGATGTTTTAACACATTCACAACATTTTAACATTTTTAGCATGTTTTAACACATTTCTAACATGTTTTGATTTTTTTTTAATGTGATTAAACATTTGCTAGCATGTTTCTCATATATTTTGACATGTTGCTGGCATGTTTTGACATGTTGCTAGCATGTTTTAACATGTTTCTAGTGTTTTAACATGCTGCTGTCATATTTTACCATGTTGATAGTATGATTTAACATGTTGCTAGGATATTTAAGCATGTTTCTGGTATGTTTTAATATGTTGATAGTATGATTTAACATGTTGCTAGGATATTTAAGCATGTTTCTGGTATGTTTTAATATGTTGATAGTATGATTTAACATGTTGCTAGCATGTTTTAACATGTTTCTAGTGTTTTAACATGCTGCTACCATATTTTAACATGTTGATAGTATGATTTAACATGTTGCTAGCATGTTTAAGCATGTTTCTGGTATGTTTTAACATGTTTCTAGTGTGATTTAACATGTTGCTAGCATGTTTTAGCATGTTTTTTGTATGTTTTAACATGCTTCTAGTATGATTTAACATGTTGCTAGCATCTTTTAGCATGTTTCTAGTGGTTTAACATGCTGTTGCCATATTTTAACATGTTGATAGTATGATTTAACATGTTCCTAACATGTTTAAGCATGTGTCTGGTATGTTTTAACATGTTTCTAGTATGATTTAACATGTTGCTAGCATGTTTTAGCATGTTTCTCGTATGTTTTAACATGCTTCTAGTATGATTTAACATGTTGCTAGCATCTTTTAGCATGTTTCTAGTGTTTTACCATGCTGCTGATATATTTTAACATGTTGATAGTATGATTTAACATGTTGCTAGCATGTTTAAGCATGTTTCTGGTATGTTTTAACACGTTTCTAGTATGTTTTAACATGTTGCTAGCATCTTTTAGCATGTTTCTAGTGTTTTAACATGCTGCTACCATATTTTAACATGTTGATAGTATGATTTAACATGTTGCTAGCATGTTTAAGCATGTTTCTGGTATGTTTTAACATGTTTCTAGTGTGATTTAACATGTTGCTAGCATGTTTTAGCATGTTTTTTGTATGTTTTAACATGCTTCTAGTATGATTTAACATGTTGCTAGCATCTTTTAGCATGTTTCTAGTGGTTTAACATGCTGTTGCCATATTTTAACATGTTGATAGTATGATTTAACATGTTCCTAACATGTTTAAGCATGTGTCTGGTATGTTTTAACATGTTTGTAGTATGATTTAACATGTTGCTAGCATGTTTTAGCATGTTTCTCGTATGTTTTAACATGCTTCTAGTATGATTTAACATGTTGCTAGCATCTTTTAGCATGTTTCTAGTGTTTTAACATGCTGCTGACATATTTTAACATGTTGATAGTATGATTTAACATGTTGCTAGCATGTTTAAGCATGTTTCTGGTATGTTTTAACATGTGTCTAGTATGATTTAACATGTTGCTAGCATCTTTTAGCATGTTTCTAGTGGTTTAACATGCTGTTGCCATATTTTAACATGTTGATAGTATGATTTAACATGTTGCTAGCATGTTTAAGCATGTTTCTGGTATGTTTTAACATGTTTCTAGTGTGATTTAACATGTTTCTAGCATGTTTTAGCATGTTTTTTGTATGTTTTAACATGCTTCTAGTATGATTTAACATGTTGCTAGCATCTTTTAGCATGTTTCTAGTGGTTTAACATGCTGTTGCCATATTTTAACATGTTGATAGTATGATTTAACATGTTCCTAACATGTTTAAGCATGTGTCTGGTATGTTTTAACATGTTTGTAGTATGATTTAACATGTTGCTAGCATGTTTTAGCATGTTTCTCGTATGTTTTAACATGCTTCTAGTATGATTTAACATGTTGCTAGCATCTTTTAGCATGTTTCTAGTGTTTTAACATGCTGCTGACATATTTTAACATGTTGATAGTATGATTTAACATGTTGCTAGCATGTTTAAGCATGTTTCTGGTATGTTTTAACATGTGTCTAGTATGATTTAACATGTTGCTAGCATCTTTTAGCATGTTTCTAGTGTTTTAACATGCTGCTGCCATATTTTAACATGTTGATAGTATGATTTAACATGTTTTAACACATTTTAACACATTGCTAACATGTTTTAACACATTTATAGTATGATTTAATATGTTTCTGGTATGATTGAACATGTTGATAGCATGTTTTAACATTTTTTCTAATATGATTTACCATGTTGTTAATATATGTGTGTGTACTGTGTGTAATTATTATGTATATATAAATACACACAAATTAATGTGTATATTTAAGAAAAAATATGTTATGTACATTTTTTTATTTATAGTTAATATAAATTATATAAAACTTAAAATAAATACATATACTTAAATATATACATAAATGTGTGTATTTATATATAAATAATAATTACACAGTACACACACATATATTTGGCAAACTCAAACTTTTATTTTGTATCTGATTAATCACGATTAATCGTTTGACATCCTTAGTTTCTAGAATGTTTTAACATGTTGGTATGTGTTAACATGTTTCTTGGATGTTTTAGCATGTTTCTAGTATGTTTTAACATGTTGCTATCATGTTTTAATGTTTCTAGTACGATTTAACACATTGCTAGCATGTTTAACACATTTCTAGTATGATTTAACACTGCTGGCATGTTTTAACATGTTTCTAATACGATTTAACATGTTGCTAGCATGTTTAACATTTCTAGCAAGATTTAACACAATGCTAGCATGTTTTAACATGATTCTAGTATGATTTAACATGTTGCTAGCCTGTTTTAACACAGTAATAGCATGCTTTACCATGTTTCTAACATGATTTAACAGGTTTTGATGTTTCTAGTATGATTTAACATTTGCTAGCATGTTTAGCATGTTTCTCATATGTTTTGACATGTTGCTAGCATGTTTACCATTTTTAGTATGATTTAACATGTTGCTAGCACATTTGCTGACATGTTTTGACACATTGCTAGCTTGTTTCTAGAATGTTTTAACACATTGCTGGCATGTTTTGACATGTTGCTAACATGTTTTAATGTTTCGAGTATGTTTTAACCTGTTGCTAGCATGTACATTTCTGAAAAAAGAAAGAAATATCCTATAATAAATTAACTCTTTATCAAATCTAATTATCCTTTATAAATTCATTAGACATGCGTTTGATAATTAAATTGTAATGAAACAATTAAAATAGAATCCAGAAAATTAATGGAAAACAGCGATTCACAAACAAAACTGAATTTGAAACTGAATTTGAGAAAAATGATTAAAACATATTTCGTAGGGCCTCAAAAACATGTAATTTTTGTTAATCTTTTAATAAATTGCTGTTAAATTCTGCAGGTTTCATAATTTTAATTAATTAGACATGTTTTTTGATAAATATTTTCTTAATGTAACCATTAAAATAGAGTCTAGAAGATTTAAAATAAAATTTAGGAAAAATAAAACAGATTTCATAGGGCCCTCTTTATTTCATTTGTGTCTTTGTTTTATTGTAGTTGTCCTTTAGTTTGTTACTTGCATCTAGGTTCTTATTATTAATAACAAAGATAAAATAACAAAAAATGACTGTCATGATATAAATTGTTGTTGTGAAATAAAATGACTATATCATGAACTAAGATTTGAACTTTTAAGCTAACTTACCAATATAGCAAAGATCTCTACATACCTGTAGAAACCATATCATGTGTAGTGGCACTGGCATTTGATTATTATTATTTTATTTATTCATTTTTAAAGGGAGGATGAAATTTTTGTTTTAATAGATAAAATAACTATGATCTCCATTTGGAACATCTATTATTCAATTACTTTTCCTGTTCTATGTTTTTTTTTCTTCGCAGTATCGGTTCAGTAATAGTATTGTGATATTTTAGTCAGGTATCATATCGAAGTCAAAAGTTTGGTATCATGACAACACTAGTTTCTAGTATGTTTCAACATATTACTAGCATGCTTTACCATGTTACTAACATGATTTAACATGTTGTAACTAGGGATGGGCAATATCTTATCATTTGCGATATAAGATTTTCCCCACGATAAGAATTAGTCTTCCTGCGATAATAATGATAAAGTCTAGTTGTTGACATATTTCTGTTTGTGACAGTATATAGTGACATGCTGAAGGCGGATGTGAAACTAGCATAGCTAAATGAGGAGCTCCAATCTAGAACTGGTTTGGTTAAAACTCTACAGTGCGACAAAAATCGGTCTGAGCTTTGAATAACGTAGGCCACAAATAATGTACTAGTAGCACGTGTGCGATGCAGTTTTGCATGTGTATAAGATTACAAACCTGTTGTCCAACAAAGATATAATTTATTGTCATGCTTTTTCTCCAGATTAACTTAATAACATTGAGTGTTTGAAATAACTTTTTGATATCATACGTGGTTTCATATCACAGAATGAGGCTGAAATCATACTATTTTATAGCATTATAAAGGCTTTGTCGATTAGCACTGCATTATTGTACTTTTTCCCTTATAAAAATACCAAGGTTGCTTAAAGAACACAGACAAACCATATATTGTAGCTATCGTATGTTTATTGTCTTCAGTTTCCTGAGGTAATATTTCTATATCTGCGTTTTATTCAGCTATAGCAATAACTGGATTAGAGGTTCCTGAAGCGTTGTCAGTACTATTACTTCTGCTATAAGGCATATCTGGAGTTTCTGCGCAAGGGCGCCCTCGGGCTTCCGAATCAGAAAGAGCTTTATTACCAAGTGTGTTGTATTACACACAAGGATTTCGTCTTGGTGTTAGGAGCTTCCTAATAATAATAATAACATTATAACATTTCACATCACATTCCAATGTCATTACATTACGTGTGTACTCAGTAATGCTCACAACATTCTATTTTGGGTTAAAATAGGAAAGATAATACTTTTCTCTGAAGAAACATCATCCCTGAATTACTGTGATTGATATCGTTAACGCAATACATACCAGAAATAACCGTAATACATTTTTAAGCCCATATCGCGCATCCCTAGTTTTAACACGTTGCTATCATTTTTTAACATCTGTTGTATGATTTAACATGTTGCTAGTATGTTTTAAAGGGTTACTTCACCCCAAGATGAAAATTTTGTCATTAGTCACTTACCCCTGTGGACTGTTCTGTTTGGTTTTTCCCTCCTGTGTCCTTATTTGGTCTTTCCTGTTCTGTTTCTAGTTATTACGTCATTGGTTAATTACTCACACCTGTCTTTGTCTCATTAGTGTTCCTATAATAGTTTGGCTCAGTTCCTTGTTTCTTGTCTGTTCTTAATGTTACCTAATGTCATTTAATGTTAGTTATCGTCGTGTTGGTATGCGTTTTCCCTGCTGTTCCTGTTCCCGTTGTGGATTATTCAATTAAAGCACGTTTTCATTATTTCCTCGTCCCTGCTCCTCCTTCCCGCTCACGACCCTGACAACCCCCATGTCGTTCCAAACCCCTAAAAGCTTAGTTCGTCTTCGGAACACAATTTAACATGTTTTGGATGAAAACGGGGGAGGTTTCTGACTGTCCCATTGACTGCCAGGACCCAGAAAAGTATGAAAGACATCGTCAAAATAGTCCATCTGCCATCAGTGGTTCAATCCGAATTTTATGAAGCAACGAGAATACTCTTTGTAGCAATGAGATATATGTCTTTCTGACAATTCGTCTCCTCCGCGTCAGCGTAGTGCCATTTTGAAGAGCATCCACTGGATGCAAACTGCGTACGCCGCATACGCTGTTTTCGTTCAAAGCAAAGCGTAAATATACATAGAAAATATATAGAACGGCGTATGCCATTTGCGTCCAGCGGATGCTCTGCAGAATGGCACTACGGTGACACTGAGGAGACGAATTGAATAAAATCGTTTTTTTTTTCTTTGCATACAAAAAGTATTTAGATAAATTTAGATTGAACTCAAAATTTTGGGGTGGAGAAACCCTTTAACATGTTGCTTGCATGTTTAATGTTTCTAGTATGATTCAACATGCAGCTAGCATACTTTGGCATGTTTGTAGTGTTTTAACACATTGTTAACATGTTTCTAGTATGATTTAACATGTTGCATACTGCTATACTGACATGTGACAGCAGAAGGCATGAGACCGCATGTTTTTTTGTACCAGTATATTAACAGCTTTTCATGATTGTAAAATACATAAATATAATAAAATAAGCATTTACATCTGATATTTTGATGACATCAGAAACCATATATACACAGGAGCCATAGTTATGCAAATCGTCAGTGCAATTTTGCGCTGCAATCAATAAAAGACACATCAAAACCGTCAGTACCACGACTGTCAGTCTATATTCAGAGATCTTAACTTCAAAACATTATCCAGTACATTAGTGACCAGTAACATGTCAACAAACATCATCACAGGAATAACATCTGAGGTATTTATCTGACAACTCTCACCTCATGTTTGACAGTGAAGAGTAAAAGGGATCATTCTGTTGCTAATCATTTTTATACTAATTGCAGTTAACCAATGTGCTTATGATACTGGACAAACATTACACAGTATGAAAAAAGACCATTGTCTACTGCCAACAGTGTAGCGACATATGAAGCACAGTTCACACAGAAGTCACCTTGAAACATATCAGCTTTCTGTCGGCCAACGAGGCGAATCTGATATCAGCTAGGTTTTTTATGGGACATTTTGAAATGATCGCTATTAACCATGCCTGCTTAGCTGATTAATAGAAGTGTTTGCGCCCCCTTGTGTGGATTTCAAAATCACCACCATTAACAATGGATAACACACCAAATAAAAATAATGCATCCAGTGTATGTCAAAATTAATGCCGATAAATATTAGTCACGCTGATCATAGATCGACCTTGAACAATGCTTTCCCTATGATGCTGTTTACTAGTGAAGTAATGAGTGCAAACACTGAAGCATGGATGGACAGTTGAGACCTTAATAAACAAAGCTTGAAAGGCTGGTGTTTCCTTATGAAATCAGCCCTCAGGTAGGCACACTTGAGTCAGTGTAGGCTTTTATCATGGCTCCATAAGACTGCCTACACTTCAACACCCACTAAGATACATTCACGTCCTCATTCATTTCCAGTTAGCCAGGTCTAAGAACCCAAAAATTGTTATGATGACATACTAAACCCCAGCTATAAATTCCCAACATGCTGGGAAACAGGCAAAATGCCTGATAATTATATCTAATGCACTTCAATTCAAAAACGAAGTAATAATAAATGCAAATCTGCTTTCTATCCAGCAGATGGCAACAAAACTCTGAGGGAATGACCTTGCTATGTACTAACCTCTGTTAGTGTCAGTGTTTTTGCAACAGCATCAAAACAAATCATAATGGAGGAAAAGTAATAATACTGTCCAGCAGGCGTCAATAAAACAATAAATCAATTAAAGAAACTAATGAAAAAAAGATGAGCACCCACTCAGAGGAGACGAGCAAGCGCATGAGGCCTTTAGTAGAGGATTTAAAGAGGACAATGAAAGTTAAAAAAAAAAAATATCATTTTGATTTCTCCTAAGAGATCAGTGTGTGCTAAAGATGTTTGAGACTCCTTAGAGAAATCTATTAATAATTACCTGCACTGGGAATTACATAAGAGGCACCAGTTTAAACCTGCCTGCCTATGATAGAACACGATTATATTCATAACATTCCTTCAGAAATGTTCTTAGCTGTTACTCTGAATAAATCTCACTCAAGCCTGTAAGGAACATGTTCTATTTCACTTCAAAAACCAGATCATTTTGGAGAAAATTTGCCCTAGTTCTCAATACTGCAATGTGAAAAAAGTCAATTCTATAATGCAAAAAACCCAAAACATTCAGAAGCATTGCAGTAGTGAGATAAGAAACATTCATTTTCATGAATCAGAGGGAAAATATGAAATATATTTCTACTAAACCAGAGAGGTACAAAACCAATTTCTGAATAGTGCACCAAGCTAAATAAACCCAAGTGAGGAGCCAGTCTTGCTCGTCTCCATTATGTAAACGTAACCAAGATGAAGTGATAGTGCTGCACAGGATACTTGTTTAAACATGGCATCCTACAGAAAGCTGCCTTAAACGTACCGTCCCATATCACCAAATAAAGACGGCCAAGTTACAGTATCTAAAAATACATTATTCCGATGTGGTTTTTTTTGCGTGTCCATCTCTCGCACTCAGAAAAGTGCGAGTAAGTCCAGTACCGGCTATGCTGACCATTAAAGAGGGCCAGAGCAAATGGAGCAGTCGTATTTCACAGTGCATTAGATAGACACAGTCACTGAATGAATATGGCAGGATATTGGAGATCTTCCCGATGCTCATGCAGGAGTTTTCACGCACTTATAAGCGTGTGTTGGCAAACGGAGGTAATAAAATCCAAACAAACCGGTGCGGTCGGCATATGCTAAAAAAGGCATGTGCTTAGTCAGTCTCAGAGCTCTGGTAGATGGTGCTTCTCCATTGCAAGGATGACTGAAATTAAATATATTGGCACAGTGAGGAGGTACTGGGGAAAAATACACCACCAATATCATCTTCGTCACCACCAACCAGGACACCTCGTATCTAATCAGACTCCATGTTAAACCAGCTAACGCTGGATGATGCTCAGTCTTCTGTTCCAAAACCTAGTGAACTACCTATGTAGGCTGCATTATTAGACATCAACACGCCTAACGCGAACAGCTTCCTAATATCAGAATGACATATATCCTTTATGAAACATATGCAGGCAAACATTGAATATAAATATACTTCTAATTTATTTAGTACTGAAAAGTATTAATAAAATAGTTTAGTCTAACTAAAAATAGACTGTTTTATCCAATGTTTGTGTGCTCTGTATTTTTATGCTTATTTGAGTATTACAGTGTTAGCTTAGCAACATGCTAACGCCAAACTCTATAAAAGTGTTCCTCGCTCTTACACTGTAAAAAATAAAAAACACAATTTGTTGAGTCAGCTTAAAATAATTAGTCAACTTGAAATGTTAAGTTGTACTAAGTAACAACTTAGATATTTGTGTTTGCTAAACTTAACAGATGGGTAAGTAAGCTGCCTTAAAATTTTAAATTGATTCAACTCAAATATCTAAGTTGTCACTTAGTATAATTTAACATTTCAAGTTGAATAAACTTTTTTTTTGAGTTGACTGAACTTAAAATTTTAAGGCAGCCAGGTTACAAATTATTTTAAGTTGACCCAACAAATTGTTTTTACAGTGTAGATGTTTTTAGTGACACTCGCATAAAAAAAAAAAACAAAAAAACACAATAACGCTCTCTTACATTTTATAATACAACCAGACGTGTCAATAAGCTGTTCACTGATTGGCTTACGTGACTGCGTCATGCAAATTTCTCTCTTGAGTTGAAATTTTTTTTTGCATGGAAGATGCGATAAAGGCGAACATCGCACGATCATGGCAGTCGTCTCACCTAATATTGGATATATTAGGTGACACGAAGCAAATAAGCGAAGCAAATATTTGCATTGCATTACTCGCTCTTGCGAACAAAAACATAGTAATGCTCCCTTTTATTTACTATTACAACCAGACATGTCAGTAATCTTGAATCTAATTGAGTTCGAACATTGCACGTCCACGGCAGTTGTGTCACCTAATATTGGATATTTTATCCAATATTTGTGTGCTCTGTATTTTTATGCTTATAAGAGTATTACGGTGTTAGTTTAGCAACATGCTAACAGCAAACTCTAAAGGTGTGTGTACACCAAAAGCAAAGCAAATATTTGCATTGCGTTACTCGTTCTAGATTACTCACGAGACGTTTTTCACGACACTCCCCTGAATAACCATAATAATGGTGTCTTTCATATTGTAATACAACCGGATATGTCAACAAGCTCACCGCTGATTGGTCTGTGCAGCAACACGTCATGCAAATTTCTCGCTTAAGTTGAGGTTTTTCAACTTGCGTGGAAGATGCGTTTGAAGGCGAACATTGTGCAGTTGAGTCACCTAATATTGGATATTTTGTCCAATATTTGTGTGCTTTGTATTTTTATGCTTGTTTAGAGTATTACACTGTTAGCTTAGAAACATGCTAGCACCAAACTAGCACCAAATATGTGCGCACACCCAAAGCGAAGCTCTAGTTACTCGCTCTAGATTACTTGCGGGATGGTTTTTGTCAACAAGCCCTTTGCTGATTGGCTAGCACGAGAATGCTTCATGCAAATTTCCCGCTCAAGTTAAAATTTTTCAGTTTGCACGGAAGATGCAATTGAGGTGAACATTGCGTGTTTACGGCATTCGTGTCACCTAATATTGGATATTTTATCTTAGCAGTATGCTAACCGCAAACTGTAAAGGTTAGGGATGGGACGATAAATTGTTGCAATGCGAATCAAGGAATGAATGGACATCGCGATTCTTTCTCAAAACGATTCTGAGCTTAGTTTTAAACAGCAGATGGCACTGCTTGCTTTAGAAACAGCCGTGCTCTGCTTGTTTCCAAATCCTCAACCTCATAACTTCTGGAAGGAAATGGCACACACACTAAACGAGGATGAAACCTTGTCTAGGCCAAAGTGTACTTTGGGCTTTAAAATCACTTGTAAGGTGCACTTTGCGTGAGGAGCACAATTTGCATGAAGTTGCTGCCTATGTAAAGCATTCCAGATTGGTTACTTATGAGGGTGCTTTTCTGTTAAAGGGACAGTTCACCTAAAAATTGACTTTTCTGTCATTATTTTTTCATATCCATACAGCTTTCTGTCTTAACTTTTTTTTAAACCTTCAGTTATAATTTATTTTATTTCAAGTAACAATTATTTTGCCCCAAGCTTCTCTTTTCCGTCTAATGAAAGTGGTTGTGGACCAAAGAGAGCCATGACCATTCACTTTCATTGTACCCCATGCAAGACAGCAGCACTGCAGCTCACTAGGTTTTGGAACTCAGCCTTTGAGTCTCTTCAGTCCATTTTCTCGTGAACCTGATTCTCTGTCCTCTCATTAGGTTCTTGAGCTGCATCTGCAAATGATTCTTCTTCTGAACAAGGTTCTGGAGCTGTCTTTGATATGCTCGAATCATTCTCCTTAACACAAGCCACGTCCTCTCCACTTCCACCGGTTGGTGTCCTGGCTCTCCGTGCGTCAATGTAAGCTACGATGATCTCTGAGTTCTGGTAGATGATCATGCCTGAGAGGGTGAGCGCAGCTCCAGCACAGCTAAGAGCTGTCAGCTCGTGGCCAAACAGCAGCTGGGAGAGCAGCAGATTCCCCACCACATTCAGGTTGCCCAGGATGTGCAGCGTGACGGCGGAGGTCAGGGTGATGACGCAGCAGCTGGCCAGGTTGTAAAGCACTGAGCCTAGACAACTGAGCAAGATGAAACCCCAGAGGTGGTGGTCATACTGGAAAGGGGATTGCAGAGCGGCCCAGTTCTCCAGAACCAGGGCGGCTATGGCCAGGATGCAGAAGCTGGGGATGGACATCAGATACAGCAGGAAGACAGAGTTGATCTTCTCCTCTTGGAGCAAGATGCCTGATATACAGAGAAAAAGTGTGTCAGTTTAGCTATTATGCCTTCATATGTAGTTGCTCAGCACTGACACATTTTTTTGACCATCTGGATTGTGATTTACCAAAGCGCATGCCGAGCTACAGCGTGACGCATATAGTAAACAACCTTAACCTCTGTGATGCAACGGTCACAACTAAAATAGACCACTGAAACATAAAACCAACAGATGACCTACATAAGCCTGCATGGAGTATCTCTCCTATATATATATATATATATGTCTAAATGAGACATGAGTAATGGGACTAATACTATGTTAGAATTTTGCGAAATGAAGCAAGATTATTCACCACTCTTTCATGTGACCAAAACAAATTCTCTATTTATTTTGTGTTACAGATTTTTGATAGCAGTCTAGTAAAATATGTGCAACACTACGACTTATCCTGGACTAAGATGGAATGAAGATAATACAAATTTGTCAGAATGGATGGATGAAATGTGTTCAGAAGTTTTGACAACTTAATATCTCATGGGGCTGTAAATTGTATCAATAAATTTATAGACAATTAATTCATTATTAAACATCTCTGTAACTTAGTTAATTCAGTTTCAACATTTTCTGTATTTTTTACTGTTAACTGTTAACTGTTATAATTCTATTTATGATATAATTTTATTACTTTGTATTATGAATTATACTTTATGTATATCATCTAAACTTTAATATAAAATGTTCAATAATGACATTTTTGTTCAAATATCCTCCCTCTGGTTTTAAATAAATAAATAAATAAATAAAACAATAATAGTGATATCGCTTCCTGGCCAAGGCTGTGTTTCAATTATGTTACATTAAACCTTAAACACTGAATTCATTGTTAAACATCTGTAATTTAGTTAATTCAGTTTAAACATTTTTTCTGTGTTTTTTTTTACTATTCATTTTATAATATTATAATTATTCTATTTATAGTATAATTGTAATATACACTGTAAAAAATTACAGTGAAGTTAACGGTAAAAAACTGTAAAAATGCTACAGTAAAATCCTGTTAAATGGTTAACAGTAAAAGACTGTAATATTTACAGTGAATTGACATTCCCAGAATTCCGTGTTTTTTTTTATATATATATATATATATATATATATATGTGTGTGTGTGTGTGTGTGTTTTTTATTTTTTTTTATTTGATGTGTTTTTGTTGAAATAACTCTTTCTTTTTAGGTTTTTCTTAGCAGTTTTGTACATTAGGGATGTATGTTGTACGTAAAACTTTTAACTTTACCCGTAAATTTAAGTGAAAACCATAAAACGTAAAACGTTGCTACCATATTTTTTACGGTAAAATTCAGGCAACTATAGCTGCCGGTTTTTTTTTTTTTTACCATAAATTGTACAGATTTTTTTTTTTTTTTTTTTTACAGTGTAATTATATTATTTTATATTATTAATTATACTGTATTTCTACATCATCTAAACTTCTACATTAAATATTCAATAATTAAATAGCCTCCTTCTGGATTTATATATATATATATATATATATATATATATATATATATATATATATATATATATATATATATATATATACACAGTACTGTGCAAAAGTTTAAGTTTTAGGCCACTAGTATTTTCACCAGCTAAAAATGGTTTAAAGTAAGTTATTTCTATCCTTTGCTGTAGTGTGTCAGTAAAAAATATCGGTTTACATTTTTCAAACATTCTGTTCGCCATTAATTGTAATAATCTAGTGAGATTATTGTTTGCACAAGGAGTCTGACAACAGCCAGTGCTCCACACTGATCTGATCTCACCATCATCCAGTCTGTCTGGAATGACATGAAAACACAGAACAAACTGAGACAGACTAAATCCAGAAGAACTGTGGCAACATCTCCAAGATGCTTCAAGAGACCTTTTGTGCAAGTGCACCTATAGGGCAAAAGCTGCTGTAAACGCAAAGAGTGGTCGCACCAAATGTTGATTTCATTTAGTTAATAGAAGTTATTTGATAAAGAAAATGTATTTATGACAACATGCTCATTTTACAGCATTTTTACACAAGTGCCTAAAACTTTTAACAGTGCTGCAGCTTTGCAGGTAGGTTTCTTGAAGCATCCTGGAGACTTTGTCACAGTTCTTCTGGATTTAGTCTGTCTGAGTTTGTTCTGTTTCTTCATGTCACTCCAGACAGACTGGATGATGGTGAGATCAGATCTCTGTGTGGAGCACTCGCTGTTGTCAGACTCCTTGTACAAGCAAAAATCTCACTGGATTATTACGATTAATGGCAAAATGAATGTTTAGAAATGTAATCTGATATTTCCCACTGACACACTACAGCAAAAGACCGCCTTTAACTTTAACTGTCTTTAAACCATTTTTTAGCTGATGAAAATACTAGTGGCCTAAGACTTTTGCACAGTACTGTATATATATACACACATATATATACACACACACACACACACACACACACATATATATATATATATATATATATATATATTATAACAATAAATAGTAATATCATTCCATGACCAAGGATATGTTTTAATTGTATTAATCCTTGAACATTTAATTCATTAGTAAACGTCTATGTAATTTAATTAATTCAGTTTAAACATATTCTTGTACCAATAATTTTCTAATATTATATTATAATTGTTCTATTTATTATATTTATAATATAATGATCATATAATTATATTATGTTTTTTTATTAATTATATTTTATTTCTACATCGTCTAAACTTCTACATAAAATGTTCGTTGACATTTTTGTTCAAATATCCCCCCTCTGGTTCATAAATAAATAAATAAATAAATAAATAAAATAATAATAATAACAACAGTAATATCGCTCTATGACCAAGACTATTTTTTATATATATTATATTTAACATGTAAACATTTAATTCATTATTAAACATCTATGAAATTTAGTTAATTCAGTTTAAAGTTTTTCTGTACCGTTCATTTTATAATATTATATAATAATTATTCTATTTATAATATAATTATAATATATGAAGAGTTCAGATGCAAAACCAGCTAAAAGCCATCTCGGTCAAAAATGAGATAATGATACTGAGTGAATGCTCTTGACACATATACGTCCTTTTTCTTCAAACTTGCTAAAATACCACCCTCAGCCCAATCAGAAGTACCGGTACTTACATAGAAACCTATACAGCTGAGCCTGATAAAAATGCATTTTTTAAAGAAAGACGTCAGATGGATTTAGCTGGTTTTGCATCTGAACTCTTCATATTTTATTTTATTTTATTATACTTTATATTGTCTAAACTTCTACATTAAATTTTCAATAATGGCATTTTGGTTCAAATATCCTCCCTCTGTTAAAAGTTTTAATAATAAAAATAAATTAATTAAATAACTATAACAGTAAAAAAAATATTGCTCCCTGACCAAGGCTATGTTTTAATTATAATATATTAAACCTTAAATATCTGTGTGATTTAGTTAATTCAGTTTAAAGATATTTTCTGTATTTTTTTTTACCATTCATTTTACAATATTATATCATAATTATTGTATTTATTATTTTTTATAATATAATTATAATATAATTATTTTATGAATTATACTTTATTCTACGCCGTCTAAACTTCTACATTAACTTTAAAATTCAATCATTTCTACATCATCTAAACTTCTACATTAAATACTTTTTTTTTTCAATTAAATGTTTACTATTACACTGTCTGGTTTAAAAATATAATAATAATAATAATAATAATAATAATATCACACCCTGACCAAAACAGGGCCTTAATCATTTTCCTTTAATTAATATATATATATATATATATATATATATATATATATATATATATATATATATATATATATATATATATATTATTGGTATAGTAGTAGTAGTAGTAATAATAATAATAATGACATGGACTTGATTCCTTCTTGGTTTGCTAATATTGACTCATCATAGCTTTAGCTACAGGGAACAACAAACAACACTGACTTTGTTAAAAACAAGGCACTGCCCATTTAGCTTGTATGCAAACTGTAGGTTGTTATGCAATTCTACGATGACTATGAATTTTCTCTGACACACATAGCATTGAATAGCATCAGCATATACAGCTGCAGCAGTATGTGATGAGAAATGTAGTCATAAAAAGATTCAATGTGTACAAAACAGGTTCTGCCAGTAAACTAAACAACTGACTCTTGCCCTCAGTCTCACTCCTTTATGTTTTCAGCCAGACACCAACATAATTGCTCTAGGGAGGAGGTCACTTAAACTAATGGAGCTCAGCTGACTCTCATTTTAAGATGTCAAGCATTCAGTCCCTATCCGTTACTTTGAGGTCATTTGCTACTTGGGAAATCGGGTTAGAACAACAACAACAGCAGCAGCAGCAACAGCGGCGGTGCGGCCGCTCAAAACCGAGTGTCTGGAACAGGATGTGCCAGCTGTTGGCAGACAGGACGTTCTCCACTCTGACTCAGACACAACGTAGGATGTTACATAAATAATGACCAGGAGAATGCGAACTAGCCAAATGGAGAGACAAATATAGGCTATGCTGTCAGGAACATTTGGTTAAGAATATTTTCATATGTCATTAAAAACAAAATGATGATTTGAATGATGATTATGTCAGATACAGATTCAAATACCTTCCTAAAACTTTGAATACATGTGTTATTGTCAAACTGATCAGGAAAAAGCTCTGCAGTTCAACTGCAGGTTATGAGAAAGCGCACTAGGCATCCGACTCGCGAACGAGTCGTTCTTGTGAGCCGATTCTTTTTAGTGATTCGTTCAAAATGATTAGAAAGGCGTTATGAATCACTTGATTGAATCAGATACCGATTTAAATACCCTTTTAAAACTTTGAACAGGTTTTTTTTTTTTTTTTTTTTGTCAAAATGATCAGGAAAAAACTCTGCAGTTCAACTGCAGGTTATGAGAAAGCGCACTAGTGATCCGACTCGCGAACGAGTCGTTCTTATGAGCCGATTCTTTTTGGTGATATGAATCATTGGTCTTGTTTAGGAATCCGAAGGGTTCCACACCTTACTCTGACCTATTCATTTTTATGACGTATCCTTGACTTTCCAGTTCGTGTTTACTGCACATGTAAATATTTTTAAGCTGATCATGAGACAAATTCGTCATAAAAGTTTGGATGAATCTATCAATTACCTTGACATTAGAGTTAAAATTCCCAATTATTTTCAGCCTGTGAAAACCCTGAAAATGTATAACTTAATCGAAAACAAAGTCATAACATTTACTGCAAGAAAAAATAAATAAATAATTAAACACATGGAGTGATAACCATTCATTAAAACGAACCGGTTCGCTTAAATCAATCTAACTTTTCTTCTATTTTTTCTTGTGTTATTCTTTTTTATTTTTGTTTGGAACTGAATATTTCTCATTGTAACCTGCTTGTGCATTGTCAGTAATAATGATTAATAACTTACTTTGTTGAATGGTTTTTACACCTCTTAACATAGTAGCGGCGAACACAAACAAGCAGCCGGTCTGGTCGAACTGGACCTCGCCCATAATGCTGAAGGACGCCCCGAGGCAGATGGGCATCATCGCGGTGTACTTCAGGATGTGATGCTGCTTTCCGAGAATCAGAGTGGAAATAGCTAGTGTGAACAGCGGCGTAGTGGTGTAGATCATCTGCGCGAATGAAAGCTGCACATAATTAAGTCCCACGTTTCCAAACGCGATACTGGCACAGAATGTTAAACTCAACAGGAATACTTTGCATTTGGCGCTGGTGGTTAAATCCTGCTCGCCGACACCTCTGTGCCGGATCACCCTGCACTTGATCAGTCCGTAGTCCACCACTATGGCCGTCAGCATGTGGAGGGCTGACAGAAGCAGCGGGTATCTGAAATTGTACACGGCGAATATCCATTTGTTGAGGCTGGATATGGTGGTGCCCGTCACCAGCCACACGGACACAGCGAACATGAGGTGCAGCATTTCTGGCTGCTGCCTGCTCCTCTTCCCGGCGTCCCGGGTCTCCTCGCATTTGGTGGAGGGGCCATCGGAACTGATCATGTTCGCTTCATCTTCGCACCTGCAGGGTAAACACATCTTAAGCTCGCAGTGTAAATACATTACTTATCTCCCCGAATAAAAAACGAAGTAGCGGTACTATACAAGTCGGAAGTATTCATCGAGTCTGCGTTGAAGGAACTGAAGCCGCGTAGGCTATGATGTCCTGTCTGTCTTAACCCGCTATAGCAACCGTGTGTTTTGGAAGCGGCCAGAAACAACATTCCGGCTTGTCTACACGTGTTATTATGTGTTGTGGGTCTGGTTTGTGACGTAAGGCTCAGGCGTTTATTTTGGGCATGAGCAATAGCGGTGTTTCATTCGTGAACGAATCGGTTCATTTGAACGAATCTTCTGTAATTCTTCGAAATAGCATAGTCCTTTTACTTACTTATTTATTTCTGCCTGTATTTCACTCTTAATATGGCATAAATGGTAAAAAAAAAAAAAAAAAAAAAAAAAAAGAATGTGCTTTTAACAAATTCAGTCACTTCACTGGCCACAAGAAGTGTTAGTGGGTTCCTGTTTAGTTTAAGACATAAATAAAACTAAATTTAAATAAGTAAATGCATAAATAAATAATAAATGTAGGACTATAACAGTATTATAATGGGTAGAAAATGAAATAACATAATAACAAAAGTTGAATATTTTTCAAAAAATATTTGACACATTTATATTATTAATTTATAATGTTTTTTTACTGTACTGTGTATTATTCTTTTATAATATTATTCAATAAAATAATGTTTTATATTATTATTAAATACAATTATACTAAATAAAATACGGTTAGATCAAAATATCTAAAACAACTAAATAAAAAAATATATAAATGGAAACTAGATTTAAATAAGTAAATACATAATAAATGCAATAGACTACTTTAACAGTATTATAGAAAAAATAATAATGTAACAGAAACTACATATTTTCTAAATAACATTTTACACACATTTATAATATAATTTTTTTCATAATATAAACACATTTGAACAAACAGTTCATTAAATTGATTGTTTGAACAAACCAGTTCGCTTAAATGAATCTAATGTTCTCAATGCTTTATTATTTTATTAAGCTCTTTTCCTCTTGTATACTATTTTTTCTTGTATTTTTTTTACTGTACTTTACATTATTCTTTTTTAATATTATTAAATGAAATAATATTTTATATTATTATTAAATACAATAAAAGACTAAATAAAAGAAGGTTAGATCAAAACTACTAAAACAAGGGGGAAAAATTAAATAAAATAAACAGTATTATAACGGGTAGAAAAACATAATATTGTACGGAAACAAAATATTTTCCACATAATATTTTACATACATTTATATGAATTTTTCATAGAAACATATTTGAATGATCTATTCATTAAATTGAACTGTTCGAACGAACCAGTTTGCTTAAATGAATCTAATGTTCTCAGCGCTTTGTTTTAAGCACCCTTTTCCTCTTGTATATTATTTTTCTTCTATTTTTTCAGTATTGTATATTATCTTTTAGAATATTACTAAATAAAATTAGACTGAATAAAAGAATGTTAGATCAAAACAACAAAAAAAGAGATATAAATAAAAACTAGATTTAAATAATACATGCATAAACAACAAATGCAGTACTATAACAGTATATAATGTAACAACAGAAACGAAATATTTTAAATATTTTACACACATTAATAATATTACTTTTTCAAATTGGCTCTTTATTCAAGAAACTACTATAAACCCAGACTTAAAGGGATAGTTTGCCCAAAAATGAAAATTCTGTCATAATATACCCTCATGTCATGTTAAACTTGTTATTATTACATTCTTCTGTGTAACATAAACAACAATTTTAGAAAATGGTAAACCAGTGGTAAATAAACGGGAACCAAAACAGGGTTCTTGTATGTTTTTACAGCAAGGTCTTGAAACGACATGAGAGTCAGTAAATTTTAGTTTTGGGTGAGCTGTCCCTTTAAAGAATCACCGAATGAATCATTTGATTCAAAAGATTCCAATCACTGGAATGAATCCCCACCAGCTTACAGACCGTAGGAAAATTTTATAAGCCAGTCGACCAATCAGAAAGCGGCCCATGTTGCGCTGCCGGTTTTAGATTGGTGCTCCTAGCTTATTCAAAACACTGTATTAAAATTGTCCAGTGTAAGCAAATGCTAAGCAAATGCTAAACAAATTACGGGGCGTGTTGGTTAAACAGTCGGGATAATGAGTCCCTCAAGGTTTTTGTTGTTGACTTCCCTGCTTCGGCGGCTTTTAGATTGACAACGCAGCAAATGGTCGCTCTGTGGTCCATTATAGAGGCTTATTTCATCCGGGATCCTGTGATGGGGTGCCCGAAACTGCCCAGCTAAATGTAGCATTAATTACATTGTTTGTCAGTATGAACTATAATAACGCGACTTGCAATATAAACCGAGGACGTTCGTGTGTACAAAAGACGCAGCATCGATATATTTTCTTGTCGGTTTGAAAGTGTGATTTCCATGGGGGTTGTTCAAGCCAAAACGTGTGTATAGTCTGTATATTCCTTATTGTAGTGTTATCCGCTGGGTAACGGATCACGAAGGACGCACTCGTCCTGATCACCACATCATACGCTGTTAGTCACGTCCAGTTGATCATGATAACAAAACGTTTCCTCATAACGCTAATGACTGACACTAGTAGACCTCACACAGCCATTTAGCGGTCTGACAGAGGAAATCAACACATCGGTCCGCGTCAACAGAGTATAATGTCGTATTAAACAGAGCGCAATTCATCAACACCATGTCCAGTATGATCGAATGCATGGTCCCTTACCTTATTCCCGCACTGCTGAAGCTAGATGCGTTTAATTATATCCTGCGCGCAGACACCATCGGCCCTTTCGGTGAACTGCCAGTTGTTGCCAGATCAGCTGTGCAATACGTCACCGCGAACCGTCTATTCATTCACTGCGCCTGCTGCTGAAAGGTGACCGACTCATGGCGTGCTGCTGGCACGTGGACAATCGCCTTTACAAAATATGCTTGAACATCTCAAAGAATGCTTGTTTTGTTAATTTTATCGTTGTCTGTATAGGCTATATGGCTATATTTCTATATAACCATATTCATTTTATTTCCCCCACTTTTCATTTAGCTCCTTTTGATGGTTATTAAACAAACAGTTCACTCAAAAAAGAAAACTGAAAGTGTCCTCACCCTCAGGCCTACCAAAATGTAGATGGGTTTGTTTCTTAGTCAGAACAGATTTGGAGAAATGTAGTATTACATAACTTGCTCACCAATGGATCCTCTGCTGTGAATGGGTGCCATGAGTGAATGAGTCCAAACGCGCACAAAAACATCACAATAATCCACAAGTAACACTCCAGTCCATCAATTAATGTCTTATGAAAAGCCGTGTTTGTGTTTTATCTTTAAAACATTGCTTCCGGCTCAAAAAAACCTATAATATAGTTTTCTCCAAAAAGTCATATTGTCTGAATCAGGAGGGAAATATGTGCAGATAAAGCATCATTTAGAAGCAAAAAATACAAAACAGTTCTAAACAAATATGTGGGTGCATTCTATTTTTTTTTTTTTTTTACTGGAGGAAGCAGGTTATGAATTCATATTTTGCCCAGAAGCGACAGTTTCAAGTTAAAACACCTTGACTTGTTGATTTGTGTCTTACAAACATGTAGATTTCCGCTTGACAAGACATTAATTGATGGACTGGAGTGGTGTGGATTATTGTGATGTTTTTTATCAGCTATTTTGACTCTCATTCTGACGGCACCCATTCACTGCAGAGGATCCAATGGTGAGCAAGTGATGTAATGCTATCAATGCTGATATAATGCTATTTCTCCAAATCTGTTATGATGAAGAAACAAACTCAGTCTACACCTTGGATGGTCTGAGGGTGAGTTCATTTTGAGCAGATTTTCATTTTGGAGTGAAATATTTATTTTAAATGCTTTTGAGCCCAGTTTGATGAGCAGTTTAACCTTAGATAAAGTACAGTTATTAAAGTCAGGATCTTCCATTAGTGTTCAGTGTGCCACAACAGTACGGTCACTATAAAGAGAATTACCTGGGAAAATGGTCACATATTTACTTTGGCATCAATGTGGAATAAAACATCCAGACATTTTATCAATGTTAAATTAAAATTAAGTTATTTGAGTGCAACTACAGCTGAACATGTCCGTTCACGAGATGAATGCAAAACACTGAAAGAAGATAAAAAAAAACATTTTCATATTCACCCTGTAGATTTAAGCATATTTTTGTTGCATCTAGAAGATTAAAACAATACTGTATTGAATTTTACCATATAGTTAAATGCAACTCTGTGTAGTTCTGTGTTTTTTTGCACCTATGCTGCCCCCTTTAGTCAAGTGAGTGGAATTCATTGTTGCTGCTGTAAAGCAATCATTTTCGATGAATTTCATACCCACTCACCAAACTTACATCCTTGAGGGATGGAAACAAAAACCATTTGCTTATTAGAACTCAGTGAAAGATGACTCTGAAGGATTTTGAAACATATTTTAAGGTAAAACTGCATAGAGATGCTTTATAGCAGGGGTCATCAAACTTGTTCCTGGAGGGCCGGTGTCCTGCAGAGTTTACCTCCAACTTTCCTCAACACACCTACCTGGAAGTTTCAAGTATACGTAAGACCTTGATTAGCTGGTTCAGGTGTGTTTGATTAGGGTTGGAGCTAAACTCTGCAGGGACACCGGCCCTCCATAACCGGGTCCCCTGGTGACCCCTGCTATATAGGATTAGTTCACTTCCAGAATAAAAACTTCCTGATAATTTACTCACCCCTTTGTCATTCAAGATGTTCACGTTTTTCTTCAGTCAAAAAGAAATTAAGGTTTTTGAGGAAAACATTCCAGGATTTTTCACAATGTAATGTTCTTTAAAGGGGATCAACGGGTTGAAGGTCCAAATTGCAGTTTCAGTGCAGCTTCAAAGGGCTCTACACGATCCCAGCCGAGGAGTAACTCCCATCTAATTTTCTCCTCCAACTTTAAAATTGTCCAACGTTGTTATATCACCTTTTTTTTTTGTAAAGGACGTTTCTTTTGCATATTGGCTTTGTAAACACTGATTTGGTACTTTCGCCTTTGTCAGGTGCAGAGGTTGCTTTGGACTTTAACATTGTCGGTCATTTTTTACGGACAGGGTCATAAAAATTTGTCATAGTCTATTATTACCCGTCATTTTAATTTTCATATTTGAATTATAATAACATTTAATTGCTTTTCTTTTTGCCCTGAACCTACGGGACAATATAGGCTTATGCACTGATTTTGAAGAGAACAAATGAGTCTGCATAACTTTTCATGTTCAACAACACACCCTGCAGTGACAGCGATTTTAATGTATTCTCATTTTTATTAACCAGTATTGATTCGTAAATGCCAATTGATCTTTTGGTCTATGCTGTTTGTTTCCGTTAATGAATAAACAGTATAGTGCGCCCCCCATCTAATAAATCGTAATAGGCCAAGCTTTGTGCTTTTGACATGAAACAAAGTATCAGATTTAAAATTCTGTCCATTTCATTAGGAAATTCAGGCAATAAATACCGTTTCCCAGTGGTGGGAATTGCAGTTACAATTTACAATAGATCACCCTCAGTAAAATCTGTCAAAGTGACGGACGGCCTACAGATTTTTCCGACAATTTTCTGTTAACACTACCTCGTATAAATCGGTCACGTGATCAACACGATTACGTAATGCATGAAGTCCAGCTAGTGCAAGAGAAGCACTTGTGGGTAAAGGGTATATAAATTTAAATTTTTTATTAGAAAATGACAGATCGTTTCATTAGATATGAGCCTTACTCCTCAACTGGGATTGTGTAGAGCCCTTTGAAGCTGCATTGAAACTGCAATTTGGACCTTTGACCACTGGTCCACGTTGAAGTCCACTGTATGGCAAAAAAACCTAGAATGTTTTTCACAAAAACCTTTATTTCTTTGCGACTGAATAAAGACAAACATAAACATCTTGGATGACATGGGGTGAGTAAATTATTAGGAAATATTTATTTTGAATCCTTCAAATGAGAAATTATGATCCAGAGCTATTCCAAGTCTGCTGGCGCCGACTAATGTCCAGGATAAGAACTGAAACGCTACAAAAAACAACAGACCTGATCCAATCATTGATAACCCTTGAAATATTGCACATATATTGTCAATATCCTTCTTTTAAATATGATACATTCAGATCATTATGACAACCAAAACTGCAAATTCACATCATCTAGTGAAATAGAGAGATGAACCCCAATAAGAGTCCCAAAACACTGAAATTTTCAGCATAGTGAAATCAGCATAATAATAGTTCAGTTTATCTAGTTATAATATTCTTTTTTTTTTTTTAAAGTTATCAATGTCTAGTTAATACTGTGTACATTGGAAAGTTTAATTTTCGCAATGCTTACGGCCCTGATCTCAAAAATGTCTCTGAGCATACTTTCTTTTGGTTGAAAATTGTACACAATGTACTAATATAGCTCTGACATGGTGTACTCAAATTTTAAATGTACATAACAGTGGTCTGCTAATATTCTGAATGTGTTAATGCCCAAATACGAGTTTGCCTTCAACCTCAGTTTGGTTACAGTTTACGGTCAGTATTCCAGACCACTGTTCCTTGCAGCATGAATGGAGTATGTAGTGTAAATGTGCTTTAGCAGCTAATACTGGAAACTAGAAAATATTGCCACAAAATGCTAGTTACTGACAATCTAGTCAAGGCCAAAGGTTTGCAAAACACCCTAAAATATGAGCCGATAACTTCCTGTGAGTGTTAAACAAATATATGAGCATATCTGTTGAAGTGCATGCTTAATTTGCATAATTATTTCAAAAAATCTGCACTGCATGCAGATGAGTCATATAATGGAATGATGTGCATGTATTATTAATTCACCTATTTAAATAAATCCTCACTAGCTTGATTTTTAGCATGTTTGCAAACATTTAGTCATGACTCTATATGGAAGATTTCCATTATGCGCTGTAATTCATCACCTACACAATGACATTTACATTACGCTTGTGCTAAAGAACTAAACGGGTAGCTAAAACGAATTTTCGCATTAAATATCTAAGCTTGGATAATTGTTATTTTGTAGAAGCAACATCAATTCACTGATCTGGATTCTATCTAGGTTGTTAATGGAGCATGTGTGCACTATTTAAAACTACACAACACCATCTATACTACAGCTCAATGGAGGAACACAGTTTTGAGGGCATTCGGTCTCCATACTTCAAAAGTACCACGTGCTCTGAATCACACAATGGTGGATAATTCATGGATATCACACAGTTGACCTGAAACAGGATATAAATCAGCTTTGAAGAAGAATATTTTCCCTGGGGAAGTGTTACATTCTCCAGATCATCGTCTGTCACTGACATTTATAAAGTGCCTCCATCTCTTGTGCTTAGAACGGTTTTCCATGCAATGCGAATTTTCCCTGCTACAATACAGGTGTCTCAATGCCCCCATGAATGCACATAAAATTAAGATACATATATATACATATGAGTGCCTTGGAATCTGCATATTCCTCATCTGGAAAACATTGGTAAACAGCTTTCCTAATACAGGATGACTTGGAGTGGTAAGCTGGTCCTGGTGTGGAAGAGAGGCTTCAAAAGATGGCAGGGCACTGACTCCAGTCCTGTCTGTCTTTGGCTTCCCAGTAGCCTCCTTTATACATGTAGCTGCTCTCACCTGTCTCTGTATCAGTCCTTTTCTCAAACCACAAGGGCTGGTAGCTCTCGGCCTCCTTACCTGTTAAATCCAGGACAAAACATCTTTAGTGAGATACTCTCCTACTGTTTGTATTGTACACTGTCTGCTAAGTGTATGAAACAATATGAGTGTGTGAGGCTCTGTCTTACCCTCTTCTAGTGTGAGGTTGGCCTGCGCCTCTCTCTTTCTCCTCTCCAGTCTCTGACGCTCCTCCAGACGCTGTTTCTCAGTGTTAGCTTCGTCCCACAAGCCCGCCTCCATCAGTCGCTGGTCAGGCCGTAGGCGGCTGTCAGTAGGGGCCACGCCATCCTCTGGTTCGTTCAGAGTCAAAGCCAAGGAAGAGAAGTAATGCATGTTCTCTGCATTCTCACTGAAATTACAGGAAAAGAGAGAGAGTGTAGAAATTTACTAAACAAAATATTAAAAGATAAATATAAAAAGATGAATTGGTAGCACTGATGCTGCCAAGTTCAGAAAGTTGGGAGCATTTCTGGAGCATATGCAATCAAAATGATTGCAGTGTTGAGCCTTATATAAATATTATAAATAATAAGAATATACCATAAAAAGATATATAAACAGATGATAGACAGAGGGATAGACAGAATGACAGAACTTTAGATAGATAGATAGACAGAAAGATAGAACGATAAATAGATAGATGATAGATAGAACGATAGAATGATAGAACGACAGAATGATAGATAGAATGATAAAGATAGATAGATATAGATAGATATAGACAATGATAGATAGATAGATCGATATATAGATAGATCAATAGATAGATAGATAGAACAACAGAATGGTAGAATGACAGAAAGATAGATATAGACAGATGATAGAACGATAGAATGATACATAGATCGATAGACAGAACAATAGAAAGATAGATGATAGAACAATAGATAGATGATAGAATGATAGATATATAGATAGAACAATAGAATGATAAAGATAGATATAGATAGATGATAGACAGAACAATAGATAAATAGATAGATAGATAGATAAAATGATAAAAATAGATGATAGACAGAATGATAGATGGATAGATAGATAGACAGATAGATAGATAGATGATAGAATGATAGATTGATAGAACAATAGAATGATAAAGATAGATATAGATAGATGATAGAACGATAGACAGATCGATAGATAGACAGAATGGATAGATAGATGATAGATAGATAAAACGATAAAGATAGATAGAAGATAGACAGAACGATAGATAGACAGATAGATACACAGATAGATAGATGATAGACAGAATGATATACAAATAGAACAATAGAATGATAAAGATAGATATAGATAGATGATAGACAGAACGATAGAACGATAGATAGATAGATAGATAGATAGATAGATAGATAGATAGATAGATAGATAGATAGATAGAACAATGGATAGATAGATAGATGACAGATAAAATGATAAAGATAGAAGATACACAATGATAGACAGAATGATAGATAGATAGACATAGACAGATAGATGGTAGACAGAATGATAGATAGATAGACAGATAGATCGATAGGTAGAACAATGGATAGATAGATAAAATGATAAAGATAGAAGATAGAACGATAGATGGTAGATAGATAGATAGATAGATAGATAGACAGACAGACAGATATTTAGATAGATAGATAGATAGATAGATAGAAGATAGACAGAACGATAGACAGATACATAGATAGATAGACAGACAGAACAATGGATAGATAGATAGATGACAGATAAAATGATAAAGATAGAAGATACACAATGATAGACAGAATGATAGATAGATAGACATAGATAGACAGAAAGATAGATGGTAGACAGAATGATAGATAGATAGATAGACAGATAGATAGATAGACAGAACAATGGATAGATAGATAGATGATAGATAGATAAAATGATAACGATAGACAGAACGATAGAATGATAGATAGATAGATAGACAGATAGATACATAGATAGATAGACAGATAGATCGATAGGTAGAACAATGGATAGATAGATAAAATGATAAAGATAGAAGATAGAACGATAGACAGAACGATAGGTAGATAGATAGACAGACAGATAGGACAGATAGATATTTAGATAGATAGATAGATAGATAGATAGATAGATAGATAGATAGAAGATAGACAGAACGATAGACAGATACATAGATAGATAGACAGACAGATAGATAGATAGATAGATAGACAGAACAATGGATAGATAGATAGATAGATGACATAAAATGATAATGATAGAAGATAGACAGAACGATAGATAGACAGATAGATAGATAGATAGATAGATAGAACTTTTTACACTTCTTTCTTTTCTTCATGCTCAGTGTGACACATAACACAAAGGTTGAGTCAACTTTTCTCCATTTTAACTGGTTGCAAGTGTGATTACTATATTGCCCACACCTGTTACTTGTCACAGATGTGTCTAAATACAAATTACAGGAGCATCACATGCTTGAAAAGCAATTATTTCTTACAATTTTGACAAGGTGCCAATAATTTTGTCCAGTCCATTTATGAGTTTTGTATGAAATTTTATCAAGTTTCTTCTCTGTTTTTTTGGTGTTGTTGCAGTGCAAACAAAAACAATAAGCACATGAAGACCAAAACATTTGCAATTGGAACAATTTTCTGAGAGAAGTGTTGCATTTTCTGACAGAATTGCAAGGGTGCCGATATTTTTGGCCATGACTGTAGAAGAATGATAGAACGATAGATAGATAGATAGATAGATAGATAGATAGAAAGACAGACAGACAGGCAGACACTTACGGCAGAGGATATTTCTTCCACAGTAGTTTTGGCGGTAGAGTCTGATAGACAGTTTTCTGTTTGCCCTCTGATCCTCCACAGCCATGGCTGCTCTCTATGATCTTTGCACTTTCCATTTTATCATCCCACGTCCCAGACAGAATGTAGCGGGCGCAGCCTTCGCCGTCCATCACAACGCCTGTGACCTGTGGACAGGAAGACACACAGCACTGAAACACACGCTCATGCAGGTACATGCATTACCCAGCAGAGGGCAGCAGCACACAGCATCACATTTCACATGCTGGAAAACTGAATAAAGGTGACTGATACACAGACTGACCTTGCGGGGAACATCCCTGGAAAAATAGCTGTATGGAGAGAATTTGAGGTGGCATTTGTCCTTGCTCCTGTGGTTCATGATTATAATGTCCCCAGACTGCATCAGGACAAAGAGTCATTCATTAATACTAATGACAGAGCTGAAGTGATGAAGAACAGGTGTTTGGATTAAAGTTAAGTGACATGAAATGAACATTTATTAAGGAAGTTAATACAATCTATTCTGATTTCATGCCTTGATGGTCAATTAATTTTAACTGCATTCCCCACTGATTCAATTCAGAGCTGAAAAAATTGTTTCCTGTTTCCTCCGCAGTGGGAAAGACGGGGCGGAAGACAGATGGAGAAGAACAGTGTCAATGGTGACTTTTCTCCAACAGATGGAGTGCTGAAGATGAGTAATGCTGTACCACGTGGGAGGACTCAAACCATAGATTTTACTCAAACATGAAAATTCTGTCATCATTTAATCACCCTGATGTTGCTGCAAATGTGCCATGTGTCTTTTTTCTTCTGTCATATCTGATGCAACACATCAAATGCTTTTATTTGAGCACTTCAATAAAGCTTTTTAGTAAAAAAAAGATGATTTTAAAATCAACCAGTTTCTTAAATTTATCATACAGATTCAAAAGTATGATATCACTAAACAATTACACTAAACAAACTAAACAATTAAAACTAAACAATTAAAAAAATGTACAGTTTAGTTTTAATAAAATAAAATAAAATATTACGTAAAAAACTTCAACTTTAAGAAAAAAAAAATGAACAAAAAAACAAAAACTGAAAAATAGAAATGATGAGTTTTTAAGTTGAAGTACTAAAATTACTAAAATATTAAACTGGAATAAAATGAATAAAAAAGCTAAAAAGAAATAAAAAAGACAAAAGCACATAATAAAATGACTGAAACTTGAAATAAAATAAGTTGAGGTTGAAGTACTAAATTAGTAAATATTAAAACTGGAATAAAAAAAAGACAAAAGCACATAATAAAATGACAGACTTGAAGTGAAATAAGTTGAAGTTGAAGTACTAAAATTACTAAAATAATCACATAATAAAATGACAAACTTGAAATAAAGAAAGTTAAAGTACTAAAATTACTACAATATTAAACTGGAATAAAAATAAATGAAAAAGCTAAATAGAAGTAAAAATGACAAAAGCACATAAAAAGACTAATTTGAAATAAAATAAGTTGAAGTTGAAGTACTAAACTTACTACAATATTAACATTGGAAAAAAAATAAATAGAAAAACTAAATAGAAATAAAAAAGACAAAAGCACAATAAAATGACTGAAACTTGAAATAAAATAGGTTGAAGTACTAAAAATACTAAAATATTAAAACTAGAATAAAAAGAAAAAGAAAAGCTAAATAGAAATAAATAAGATGAAAGCACATAATAAAATGACTGAAACTTGAAATAAATTAAGTTGAAGTACTAAAAATACTCAAATATTAAAACTAGAAAAAATAAATAGAAAAGCTAAACAGAAATAAAAAAAGAAAAGCACATGATAAAATGACTGAAACGTGAAAAAATAAGTGTAAATTGAAGTAATTAAATTACTAAAATAATCATATAATAAAATGACAAACTTGAAATAAAATAAGTAAGTTAAAATACTAAAAATACTACAAAACTTAAATTGAAATACAAATAAATAGCAAAGCTAAATAGAAATAAAAAAGACGAAAGCACATAATAAAATGACTGAAACTAGAAATAAAATAAGTTAAAGTACTAAAAATACTAAAATATTAAAACTGGAATAAAAATAAATAGAAAAGCTCAACAGAAAAAAAAAGAAAAGCACATGATAAAATGACTGAAACTTGAAAAAAAGTGTAAGTTGAAGTAATAAAATTACTAAAATAATCACATAATAAAATGACAGACTTTAAATAAAATAGGTAAGTTAATTACTAAAATTACTAGAATATTAAAATTTGAATAAAATAAATAGAAAAGCTAAATAGAAATAAAAAAGACAAAAGCACAATAAAATGACTGAAACGTGAAATTAAGTTTAACTAAATACTAAAACAGGAAAAAATTAACAGAAAAGCTAAACAGCAATATTAAAAAAGACAAAAGCACATAATGACTGAAACTTTAAAATCTTAAAAACAACAACAACAACAACAACAAAAGCTTAAAATGAAAACTAAAACATAAAATAAATGCCAATTTTAAATATTTATAAATATATATTTATTTATAAATATTTATCTATTTTATTCTCCAAAAAAATCTCCTTTTGTGTCATAAAGTTAGAAGGACGTGTGTAATATGGAATGTATGTGTAATATGAACACCAAACAAAAAAAGCAGAGAAAGGAGTATGAAGCCAGTCACGTACTTGATCTATCCATAGTTTGCCCACGATTATATTGTGCACAGTGGAGGTCACCTTACTCCACACATAATGATTCCCACTGGCGTGGAACTTAAGGTGAATGTTGCCTGCAGAGAGCAAAGAGAGGCATTATGAGCCAACAACAGCAGGAGAAAATAAAAGCGAGCAAGGCTGGTTCGCTCTTAAAATATCTCAAAGCTGCAGGGAGATCTGCAATAAACATTAGTATAAAAGGCTCTATAAAAATAGAAACCATCTCACGAATCAAATTGTCCTCTGAAGTAACATTTACCTGGAAGCAGCACATCTATAGTCACTAAAGTGAATCTAGGTAACTAGTGTTGTTTTTAATAAAATGCCTATGCATTTCAAAGTGGTGTTTTTTTAGGATTAAGCTGCCTTAAGATTTATTTAAAAAAAATAAAGTGGTAATTTTATTGCACATATATAAATACACACACACACAGTGAAACATCACTAGACAGTAGTCAATAGTCTAAAAGAAGCAATGACTGATGGATTTTATCTGTGTCTGTGTGTAATGATGTGAACGTCCTCTAAAGGTGACTCATAGCTCATGATGGATCACCTAGCGGCATGATAGAGATGTATTTGCCGCGAAATTTGCTGTCGATGGTGATCTCCTGCCACAGGGTCCAGCCTCGCTGTGAAATCACATGGTGGGCCGCCGCCGGAGGGTGATGACTTATCTGAGAGAAAGAGTGAGAATGCGTCACACAATCACTGACAACATTTAATGCATTAACTATAACTTTAAAGGGTGCAACAGATGTAAAATTCACTTTTACATGGTGTTTGCATATAAATGTATATTCGCGACACAACCACCCTACAATTACAAAAATCCATTCACTCTTTTTTTTTTTTTAACTGAGAACTACTGCGTGCGACTATTACGTATGTCACCAATACTTCCATAAACAAAGTCTGTCCCCGGTCTTGTCTGTCACAGTATGGTTAAATAAAAAGGTATATAAAATAAAAAAATAAAAAATAAAATACATTCATAAAGTCACTTGCTTCATTCCTGAATGAATCAGTCATTAGAACGAATCGAATGAATGATTCAGTATTTAAATCAGTGACTTGCCACCACCTACCTACTGCCATATCTTTTCAGTTATTTAAATCATTAAATATTTTTGTTTTTAAAATTGTATATTTAAAACATTAATCTCAATTTGAATTTATGAATTTATGAATTTGATTGCACTCATGCCACCTTTGTGTTCCACTTTTGTGTTCTTCTGTGCCATTTCTGTAGTACAATTAATTTTGTTAATACTGATTTCATTTGATTGGTAACTTATTCTCCTTGTTCTTATTCTGTTGTTTTAATTATAAATTTTAAAAAGCTTAAACATATAATTTAAAAAAATTGCCGTACAAGATGACACACTTTTAATAAAGTTAGAAAAAAGCTATTATAAATATGAAAACAAAATTCCGCTGTAAAATCACTTTAAGGAGTCAAATATCACTTAATAATGGGAAGAATAATTTTTGATCAGATTTTTTGATTATTGATTAGAAGGTGAAATTTTGACTGTGCTCCTAAATTTTTTACGTTAGGAGCACAAGTGCTGCTAAAAAGAAAAGTAAGCGTAGAGTATCCAATGTCCCCTTTAATGCATTAACTACAAATGTGACCCTGGAAAAACCAGTCTTAAGTCGCTGGGGTATATTTGTAGAAATAGCCAAAAATACACTGTATGGGTCAAAATTATTGATTTTTCTTTTATGGCAAAAATCATTAGGAAATTAAGTAAAGATCTTGTTCCATTAAGATATTTTGTAAAATTCCTACTGTAAATGTATGAAAACATTTTTGATTAGTAATATGCATTGTTAAGAACATTATTTGAAGAATTTTAAAGGTGATTTTCTCAATATTTTGATATTTTTGCACCCTCAGATTCCTGATTTTTAAATAGTTGTATCTCGGCCAAATATTGTCCCATCCTAACTATACATCAATGAAAAGCTTATTTATTCAGCTTTCATATGTTGTATAAAATTTCAATTTTGAAAAAAATGAGCCTTACGACTGGGTTTGTGATCCAGGGCTACAAATAGGTAAGTAAAATATGCTGTATATAATTTTTTTTATTGTTATTAATTATATACACACTACCAGTATGTCATTTCTGACCTGTTCACAGATGGAGCGGTATCCATACTCCTCCACGCGGTCCAGCTCATAGGTCTCTCCCAGCAAGGGGTTGAAAGGTTTCCCTGTGCGGTGGACGGTGGTTGAATAGGACGAGACGGAGAAGGCGGCCACCAGACACATCTGCTCCAGAGAGGAGTCACAGCGTGCTGCCCGGTCCAGGAGTTCGCTGTATTCAAGATCTTCTGTCAAACGCTGCAGCATCGATAACGGCTCATTGAAGTTCACCTGGAAGTGAGGATTCAGACATACACAGATCCATGTCATGATTCAGATAATGAAGATTCTGAGAACTTAAAGGTATAGTTGACCCAAAAATGAAAATTGGATAAAAGTTTTCCTCTTAGACCATTCTAGAAGTAGTGAGTCTTCATCAGAACAGGGGAGAAATTTAGCATTGCATCAGTTGCTCACCAATGGATCCTCTTTAGTGAATGGGTGCCGTCAGAATGAGAATGAGAGCGATGTTTTTATCAGCTGTTTGGACTCTCATTCTGACGGCACCCATTCACTGAAGAGAATCCATTGGTGAGCAGCTGATGTAATGCTAAATTTCTTCAAATCTGTTCAGACAAAGAAACAAAATCTACATTTTCAGCAAATTTTAATTTTGGGGTGTTCATAAATTAGGGCTGTCAAGTAGATTAAATTTTTTATCTAATTAATTAATTAATTACATGATGTGTCGATTAAACGCAAAATAAATTTGACTAAAAACACCCACAAAAGATTATTTAAAGATATTTTTGTGTTAAATGAGTATCAAGGAGACATTATAAATTATAGCTTTAGAAAGAAATATTTTATTTGATTTTTTTTTCAAAATTTATTACACACAAACATTTAGGCTGCATCGGCCTATTATAAACTATGGAAATAAAAGAAGATAATTTGAGAAACATCTCAGTATTTTTTGTTCATATAACGAAAGTCCGGTAACCAAAACAGCTTTGTTTGACTTTGTCTTCATGAGTCATTCACTCATTCGATTCAATTTGTTCAAACGGCTGATTCATTCAGGAATGAAGTAAATGGCTCTCGTTATGAATGAGCCTTTGAATTATTGATTCACACGATTCGTTCAAAACACGGATTCATTCAGAAACACTGCTGTGTTGCTCAGAGACGCGCAACAATTCTGCTGTGGCTTCAGAAGTAATATGTTCTCTGCAAAATTGAGCAAAAACACATAATATTGTGTTTAAAATATAACACAATATCTTATTTACTGTTGTATAAAATCAGATTTAAGCTTGTGATAGATCGGGACAAAATCAGTACTCGTGTCATATCGCTCTTGTTGCCCGTGTGATATTGTGTGATACGCGATATATATAAATATGTACTATATAACCTGCAAAATCTAACGTTCCTCTTACAGGCATGGGAATCTTAGAGAGCTCCTTTCCAATGCAATTCTTCATGATGCTCCACAGGTTCAGGGAGTAGTTTGGCTTATCTGGGATGCGACAGCGTCTGCCTCTGCGCAAGTAGCCACCAGAACCGTCCTGTAAACACAAGGAAAACACTACAGTGAACAAATATCTTAAGATCTTCAGTGTTATTTGCCATGTGTGATTCTGTTCAGATATGTCATGAATAAACAAAAGCCCAACTCACATTGTCATCCTGGCTCCAATTACTAGATAAACTTCCACTGGTCACGCTCTGATTACTGCTCAAGTGTCTGAGACACACACACAGAAACAGAGAGAAACACAAGCGAGGGCTGAAATATCAAATGGCTTCTTACTGTAAATATGTACTGTACTCACAAGCCACACTAGTGGAAGATCATTCATTATTCAAGCATAGAGTAGATAAACAGATGCAGTAGATAAGTTGCTGAAAACAATTTGTTGTATGCAATATTCACAATAACATTATTGCAATCAGCATCCACTGCTTACTTGTACAAGAAGAGACCATCTAACTGACATGAAAACCACAATTCATTTTTTTAAGCGCCACTTAGGGAAAGGTACATCCGAAATCGATAACACCTAAAAAATATTCAAATAATAGTACGGAAATCTCAACACATACATTATTATTAAGAGATATAGCTAGAAATAGTGTAAATTGTGAGTAAAAACTGTGCATTCCGAATCCAGTCAATCAAATTTGAGGTTGTTATTTTATCAGGCTTTTGTCATTAGATGCATCAGATGGCTAATGAATGGACTGTGATGTGTGGGCCTGTGACTGAAAGCCACTGTATATCATAATCTTTATATATATGAACCTGTGTTGTGAGTGATCGTCTGCAGGCACTGTGATGAAGGCGGGAGAATCTTCCATGGCATCAAAGAACTCTATGTCTTCATTCTCTTCACTGGATTCTCCCTCCGGTGTTCCCTCTGCACCTTCTGAACATCAACACATGGAAATTCTCATTTAATGACAGGTCAGAATTATATAACATTTTTATTACATTTGTATAAAATTAAATGTTGCATTTTGGTCTATAATAACAACATGCATAGAGCATAGTATTTAGAAATGTACATATGTAAAGGGATAGTTCACACAAAAATGAAAATTATGTCATTAATTACTCACCCTCATCGTTTTGAACTCATAAGACCTTCATTGTTTGTCTTCGGAACACAAATTATAATATTTTTGACGAAATCTGAGAGCTTTCTGACCCTGCATAGACAACAATGTAACTGAAATGTTCTCAGACCCAGAAACGTAGTAAGAACATCGTTCAAACAGTCCATGTGACAGCAGTGGTTGAACCGAAAGTTTCCGAAGCTACGAGAATACTTTTTGTGCACAAACAAAAACAATGACTTTATTCAACAGTTTTTCTCTTCCACGTCACTATTCTCCACCATTGTTGAGAGTACCATGACAAAACCACTGATGTCACATGGATTATTTTAATGATGTCCTTACTACCTTTCTGGGCCTTGAACGTGTCAGTCACACTGCTGTCTATGCAGAGTCAGAATGATCTCGGATTTCATCAAAAATACCTTAATTTGTGTTCTAAAGATAAATGAAGGTCTTACAGGTTTGGAACGACACAAGGGTAATTAAAGTGTAATTAATGACAGAATTTTAATTTCTGGGTGAACTATCCCTTTAATTATGCTGCTTTGCATGGCAAAACCTTAACAAAAAGAATAATAATTATACATTTATTTTTACTTATTAATATTACTATATTAGTATTTTTAATAACTGGTATTGTTAAATTATTATACATTTTAATAAATTAAGGAACTAACTTGTAATGTTTTGCAAAAAGCCTCTTCTGCTCATCAAGGCAACATTTATTTGATAAAAACACAGTAAAACATGAATATTATGAAATATTATTGCAATATGAAATAGCTGTTTTATCTTTGAATATTTTTTAAAATCTAATTTATTCCTGTGATGCAGAACTGAATTTTCAGCATCATTGCTCCTTAAGACATCATTCTAATATGCTGATTTGCTGCTCAAGAAACTTTTTTAATTATTATTATTATTATTATTATTATTATTATTGTTAATAACAATATCAACTGTTGTGCTGTTTAATATTTTTGTGTTGTAAATATGTGTTTTTTAGGATTCTTTAATTAATAGAAAGCTCAAAGAACAGCATTTATTTGCAACGATTTGCAATCTTTTGATACATTATACACTACCAAAAGTTTTTAAACAGTAAGATTTTTAATGTTTTTTAAAGAAGTCTATTCTGTTCACCAAGCCTGCATTATTTGATCCACAGTACAGCAAACTAGTAAGTTTTACTATTTATTATTTCCATCTGAATACATTTTAAAATGTAATTTATTCCTGTGATCAAAGCTAAATTTTCAGCATCATTACACCAGTCTTCAGTGTCACATGATCCTTCAGAAATCATTCTCATATGCTGATTTGCTGTTCAAGAAACATTTTTTATTTGTATTATTATTATCAATATTTAAAACAATTGAGTACATTTTTTCAGCATTTCAGCATTTATCTGAAATATAAAAAAGCATTTTGGGGGAATTATAAAAAATTATACAAATTAATACTTTTATTTAGCAAGGATGCATTAAATTGATCATTGATGCATTGAAGTGATGATAATGACATTTATAATATTACAAAACATTTCTATTTCAGATTTTCCATTCATCAAAGAAACCTGAAAAAAGTGTGCTGTTTTCAACATAATAATAATACAAATATTTTTTGAGCAGCAAATCAGAATATTAGAATGATTTCTAAAGGATCATGTGACTGAAGCAATGATGCTAAAAACTCAACTTTGAAATCACAGGAATAAATTATATTTTAAAATATATTCAAATGAAAAAAAAAACAGTTATTTTAAATAGTAAACATATTTCAAAATTGTACTGTTTTTACTGTACGTTGGATCAAATAAATGCAGGCTAGGTAAGCAGAAGAGACTTCTTTAAAAAAAGCATTAAAAATCTTACTGCTCAAAAACTTTTGACTGGTAGTGTACATGTCTTTACTGTCACTTTTGCTCAATTTAATGCATCCTTGCTTAATAAAATTAATTAAAAAAAAAAAAAACGCTTACAGATACCAAACTGTTAAATGATGGTGTAAAACTACTGTATAACTTCAGAATACCTGGAATATAGTTCACATGTGTCAAAAGAACAACTTTTCAGGTGTTCTTCATGCAGTGCGATTTACTAACATTGGTGCTTGTCAAATTACTGGTTTTTGCACCATTATTTAACGCTCAAAAAAGCATCTGTGCGTCTGTGTTCTTTAATGTGCGCATTGTCAGTAAATCACACGCAGAATTTTTCACTCCCATCGGTGCTTTTATGGAATTGTGCTCTAACGCTAATTCGCACTGTTTAGTACATTCAGCAAAACTCACTATTGTGTGTGCTGGGCGATTCTCTCCAGGCTCTCTCCAGACTGTTGTGTTGTTTGGCTAGCTGCTCGATAGTCTCCTCCAGGTGGTGGCGCTGTTCCCTCTCATACTGCAGAGCGCGCTGCCACCGCCGGCTGTGTGCCTCCGCTAGGTCCACAAAGTCCTGGCAGGCCTGATCCAAAACCCAGCCCAATCATTAAGATTCATCATTCATTTTCTGCTACAGATTCAGCCATTTTTAAAGATAAAATGTGTATTTTTAGGCTAAAATGTCCGGAGTCAACTATATTCGAACTCACATTGATCATAGCATTGGAAGTGATGCGGAAGAGAGTGGCTCGCTCGTTGACGGTCTTCAGTTTATCGGCTCCGTCGGTGGGGGCGCGCAGATCCTCCAGTTCACTAAGGGAGCGCTGGAGCGCGGCGCCGTGCTTCCCTATGAGCTCGTTGCAGGTGCTGAGGTCTTCAAGCTTGCTGGCTAGAGTCTTGAGCGCCCCCTGAATCAGAGCACGATCCGGCTGGGCTAGTGGACCCTCGTCACCAGAGTCGTCTGCAGAAAGGTAAATGAAGAGACAGACACCAAATGACAAGATGATGTTATCCACCTTATTTTTGAACGGCAAATATAAGCCTATGGCCAAAACTTCCGGTTCATTAGCCGCTATAGGGAAATAGCGTAAAGAGTAAAACTACAAGCCAGTGTTTGGTTTGCACTACAAACCAGTGTGCTCATAATTAAAGGAGAAGTCCACTTCCAGAACAACAATTCACAAATAATTTACTCACCCCCTTGTCATCTAAGATGTTCATGTCCTTCTGTCTTCAGTCGTAAAGAAATTATGTTTTTTGAGGAAAGCATTTTTCTCCATATAATGGACTTCATTGGTGCCCCGATATTTAACTTCCAAGATGTAGTTTAAATGCAGCTTCAAAGGGCTCTAAACGATCCCAGCCGAGGAAGAAGGGTCTTATCTAGCGAAACAGTCGGTCATTTATTTCGGAAAATAAAAATGTGTATACTTTTTAAGCACAAAAACTCATGTAGCACAGGCTCTGGGATGCACGTTCACATACTACTGAATCACGTCGAAGGGTCATGCGTTCGGAACGTAGGCGGAACCACAGACCCAGTGTTTACAAAGTGAACGTGCAAAGACTAAGTAAGTCAAACGCTGTTTACAAACAAAAAAGTACAACAATGTCGGACGATTCTGAAGTTGTAGGAGGAAATAACATGGAGATTTTCAACATACTCTACCTTTTTGAGTCGGAGTACACAGACGATGAACTTGTGGTGATTCGAAGACGTCATTCGTAGTAGTGATGGGAAGTTCTGACCATTTCACTGATTAGGACCTTTGAGTCTCATTCAGCAAAATGAACGAATCTTTTATCAAGTCATTTCGTTCATTTTAACAAAATCAGCATCACGTGACAGCTCCATAAGACGAACGAACGACTCGAAAAACCCGAAGACTCAAAACAGGTGAACTAATTCCAGTACAGAATCTAACAGGATGTTGCACATGCGCGACTGAACGAATCACTCCCCGAGACGACTCGTTCTTCCCGAGTCACATTAAAGATTTGTTCAAAATGAACCGTGGACACGCATCCCAGAACCTGTGCTACACGAGCTTTTGTGCTTAAAAAGTACACAAATTTTTATTTTTCGAAAACAATGACCGACTGTTTCGCTAGATAGGACCCTTCTTCCTCGGCTGGGATTGTTTAGAACCCTTTGAAGCCACATTTAAACTACATTCTGGAAGTTCACATTCAGGGCACCAATCAAGACCACATGACAAGGGAGTGAGTAAATTATCTGTAAAATGTTGTTCTGGAAGTGGAGATCTCCTTTAAGATAATACATTAAAATAATATGGTAAAACACACCAATTTGCAATATCAAGCAGCTGTTTTGTACAGCTAAAAGTAGCTGAACATGGATGACTCCGAAAGCCACACCCATTACATTAATAATAAAGTCATCTTGTCACCCCTTTGAAAGTTTGGTCCGCTTGCGTACCCCTGATTGAGAACCAAAATTGTATACTCTATTTTAATTTGTCAAATTAATTATTAATTACAATCCCATCTAACATTAAAGTTTTTAAATATACTTTTATATTGCAATAATGTCTCTAGGAAATTATTATTTTTTTCCATATATATAATATTGACTATAGCCATTCGACATTAGAGTATAATGAAGAGCTATCAATTTTAACATTTATTTGACTTCAAATAATAACAACTTCTAAATTAAGTGAACTTAAAACAACCTTCACATAAACCCATTATTTAGCTGTGCCCTTCAGCAAGTAGGAAATACAGCGCCTTGCGAAAATATTCATACCCCTTTGTTATGTTGCAGCCTTACGTTAAAATGCTACGAATTACTGTTTTTCCACATCAATCTACATGCATACACCATAATGACAAAACAAACAACAGGTTTGTAACAACTTTGCAAATTTATTAAAATTGCGCTCATGAGCACTTATATTGTTTATAGATGTTACTACACTTCAAGTGGAGTTAAACTGGGGAAAATTAATTTGAATGAGTATGATTTGGAAAGGCACACACCTCTCAGAAACGGTCTAACAGCTGAAAATGCATTTCAGAGCAAAAACCAAGCCCTGAGATCAAAATAACTGCCTGAAGAGCTCAGAAACAGGATTGCATCAAGGCACAGACCTAGGGAAGAGTTCAGAAAAAAATCTGCTGCATTGAAGGTTCACAGAAGCATGAAGTTGGCCTCCTGGACAAACTGAGCAATTGATGGAGAAGGGGCTTGGTTAGACTGGTGACCAAGAAGCTGATGGTCACTCTAGTTGAGTTCCATGATCATACATGCAGATGGGAGAAACTTACAAAAGGAGAAACATCGCTACAACACTCTACCAAACTGGTCTTTATGGTGGTGTGGCCAAATGCAATACTCTTCTCAGTGAGGACACATGAAAACCCACTTGAAATTTGCAAAAAAAGCACTTAAAGGACCCTCAGACTGTGAGAAATAAGATTCTCTGGTCTGATGAACCTCAGTTCCAAACATCATGTTTTAAGGAAACCAAGCACTGCTCATCATCTGCAGAGTACCGTCCCAAAAGTAAAGTATGGAGGTAGCAGCCTCATGCTGTGAAGCTGTTCTTCAATGGCAGGAACTGAGGGACTAGCAAGAGTAGAAGGAAGCTCAGTCCACCAAAATATTGAGATAGCCTTAATGAAAACCCAGTCCAGAGCATTCAGATTCTCAGACGGGGCAGAAGGTTCACTTTCCAACAGGACAATGACACTAAGCACACAACAACGCAATCAAATATTTCTGGAGAAACCTGAAAATGTCTGCCAGCACCCATCCAAGCTGACAGATCTTGAGAGGTGAAGAGGTGAAGAGAAGAATGGCAGATAATTGCCAAATGCAGATGTGCAATGCTTGTCGCATCATACCCAAAATGACTTGAGGCTGTTAAGGTGCTTCAACGAAGTACTGAATTAAGGGTATGAACACTTATGCAATGTGCTTATTTCAGTTTTTTATTTTGAATAACTTTGCACAGTTGTCATAAATCTGTTTTTTGCTTTGTCATTATGGTGTATGGAGTGTAAATTGATGTGGGGGGAAAAAGTAACTTAAAGCAGTTTAACATAAGGCTGCAACATAACAAAACATGATAAAAATGAAGGGGTATGAATACTTTCGCAAGGCACTGTATACAGAAATTTTATAAAGTTA
Organism: Labeo rohita; assembly: GCF_022985175.1. Classification (NCBI taxonomy): domain Eukaryota; kingdom Metazoa; phylum Chordata; class Actinopteri; order Cypriniformes; family Cyprinidae; genus Labeo; species Labeo rohita. Next base: position 16,923,423 of record NC_066878.1, read on the forward strand.
TAAAACACTAAATACTAAATTACATTTTAGAAAGGAGGTCCTATAAATAACCCCTGCCACAGACGTCCACTGTAATGTGCATATATAAAATGCAAACTGAAGGACAATTCAAAATGATTCCTGTGATGAACTGAATGTATGACACATTCCTTTAAATAAATTCAGTTATAGTGCGTTATGACGTTCTTCAGCCAACAGAGATGGGCAAATGTACTGCAGCGCTGCAGGCTGAACTAAAATAACTGTATAAATAGCACAAACGCACACAGATGCAGTGCTGGAGGGGTCTGACGTGACAGCTGAGATCTAAAACTGTCCTTTTGTGGAGCTCTTTTCCATTACAAGCATATTTTCCAGCCAGGCTTTAAATGGATGCTGAAAAATGACCACAGAGATGGACACAAGCCGTAATGGGAGGAGATGGCTGTCGGAGACACACAGAGAGGGAGATAACATGTTCAAACAGAAAGATCCAGATTTAGATGTCATTACAGAGATGAAGGACATCACAATTGAATGTGGGCAGTAGGTGACGGAATGAGCGAGTGTGAAAGAGAGGCGTCATAATAACCAGCAACCCATTCAAAACACCACATTTCTGTGAATGAACACGGTTACCATGGAAACAAGGTCCCACGCAACTGGGAGGACAGCTATTTTTAGAAGCTATAAGGAGAATGAAAAAAAACAACATGGGCTAATGTGTCTCGCTTTGCGTGCTCTCACAAACAACACGGCCATCACTCACTGGAAAATAGACGAGAAAAGGCTGTTAATTGCATTTTGTGTGACGAAAGACATTTTTGGAAGCACTTGGTTGTGTGAGCCTGAGGCGGCTACACCAGGAGACGAGCAGTCCACATGCTGGCACACTGTTAAATGAAACTCACTCAACCTGTATATCAGAGACTCGGGATAAAAGGGTAGAAAAACGACCTTTGCATGACCTATGTTGAATGAAATATATTAATAATAATGTATTAATATGAGCTTAACAGTTAGACATAAACTCAAAAATTAATTTGCAACCATTTACATAGCAACATAATGACTGCATAATAATATTAATAACATTTGTTATTAGTAGCAATAATAAAGCAAAAATAAAACCTTTTTGTTTTTCCTCATAGTATTATGATTATTTATGACAAAAAGCAGAAAAACCTTTACATAGCAACTTTTCATAATTCATTACTGCATAATAATAATAATAATAATAATAATAATAATTACTAATATTTATTATTAGTAATAATAAACTTTTCTTTTTTCTTTTTCACCATAGTATTACAATTATTTATCATGGCAAAAAGCAGAAAAACTAAATAAAACAACAATTAATGCATATAAATGTTTTTAGTTTTAGTTTTTCATTATAATATTATTTATTTATAATATATATATAGCATTCAAAATCAGAAAACAAAAATAAATGAATAATAAAAAATAAAAAAAAAAAAAAAATAAAATTATATATATATATATATATATATATATATATATATATATATATATTATTTTTTTTATAAAAATAAAATCAATTAATTAGAGATGACTTTGATTATTAAAATTTAATTGAACCATTACAACGGAATCCAGAAAATTAATGGAAATTTGGTAAAAATAAAACTGAATTTAAGAAACAATAAAACGTATTTTACAGGGCCTTAAAAAAGTAATTTTCTTTAAACTTTTAATAAATTATTGTAAAATTGTGCTTAAAAAAACAAATACTGGAAAAATGTAAATACTAAATTACATTTTAATAATAAAAAGCATTGATTAATTGTTTTTATAAAATAATAATAATAAATATATATATATATATTTAAATTAATTTATTTTTAATATTTTTATTTGTTTATCTGTTTATATATATATATATTTCTTTTTTTAAATAAAATAAATTAATTAGAGATGCCTTTAATTATTAAGATTTAATACTATTATTAAAATTACTATTATTACTTGCCCTCTTCATTGTCCTCCACCCTTTCCAAATCTAAATGAAACCAATATTTTTATTATTATTATTATTCATTTTATTGTTATTGTTGTTGTTGTTTTTGTTGTCATAGTTATTATTGTCATTATTATTGCTGATAACAATTATTGCTTGTTAATCTGTTAGATACTATTTGATCTGTATATATATATATATTTTTTTGTTATATTTGTTATATGTATAAAGGGTTCTGTATTTGTTACATGTAAACATTGTCACATTTACTACTTGCATAATAAAAAAAAATAAAAAAAACACATTAAACCATTCATTTAACCATTAAATCCAGACAAATTAATGGAAACACAGAAATTGGTAAATATAAAACTAAATTTCAGAAAAAAAATAAAATCATTTTATAGGGCCTTAAAATTTTAATTTTTGTTACACTTTTTCATGATTTCAATTAATTTGACATGCTTTTTGATTCATATTTTTTTTATTTCACCATTAAAACAGAGTGTAAAAAAAATGTAATCCAGAAAAATTTAAACAGAAAAAAAAGCAGAATCTGGAAAAAAATTAAATGAAATTCGAGAAAAAATAAAACGGATTTCATATGGCCCTAGTAAGGTCAACAAAGCAACTATTGCTAGAAACATTTTTAGGCTACGTTCACACAAATGCGTTTTCGTTTTAAAAAAACTTAAAAAGACTTTCGAAAACGCTGCAGACCACGTTTTAGTTTGAAAACTCCAGGATTGCGTTTAAGTGTAAACGGACCAAGACGGATCCATTTGAAAACGATGGCGTGGCTGCCCACATTCGCTCTGCGTATAATCTTGGTTCAAGCTACTTTTTTTACATTTGTTAAAAAATTTTTTTGCAATTTACGTTTCTCTCCAGTAAGGATCAGCATAAGCTGAACCCACCATCTGCAAAGATTACATGATCGCTGCATCGCCAGCTTCAATCGCTCCACCCAAACTGTATCTAAGCCAAAGCATCTTCAACCCAATCCAAGCAAAAGACTGCAATTTTCTGCTTGCCAAGAAAACAATCGGCGGAAAGTGGATTAGCGTGGATCTCTAGAGAGCAGAATCAAAGCGGAGAGAATGAGAAGTCTGATGACCCACATACAGCTATTGTGTGCCCGTGTCTGCTGCCAAAGGTGCTTGACTGCCTCATCTTACGTCAGAGAGCCACATCTGCAGCCAGAGGGAGTCCTGAAGGTGGGACTGTACAAGAATTAAAATAGAGAGGCTCGCTCAACCTCGGTAGGCGCTGGAGAATCAATCAGAGATCACCTTCCACTGACCTGGTGGAGATACACGAGTGACTCATCTCTGAATAACCACACCTAAACTAACAGCAGATCACAGAACAGCATAAAAGACTGGTAGGATCTTCAAAAACAAGAAGCAGTTAAGTTCATTGGCTCTCTGACAATCCAATTTGTCCCATCAACCTGCTTACTTTGTATCACAGATAATCTGATTTGCACCGAGTCGTGCTGTAAGTTTCTCACACTTGCAACACAACTTTCAGACCGGAATCAAAGGAACTTGAACGTAGACTCTTTTGACACCTAAAACAACCTAGAAACACCCTGACAACAGAGTACAGGCAAGCATTGCTCACATTTACTTCAGAAAATGTAGTTATAAATGTAGCTGTTGTGTAGTCTAGCATTAGCTCAATAGGTTCCCAATTCAAATCCTGAGAAGAAGCTGTAAGCACTAAACATATTTGGCCCATAAAAGAGACAGTAACCACATGCAAACACAAACAAGTTATATTAAACGTGATTAATTGATAGAGTAGCCACAATGTGCTTCAGACTGATCATAACTGATTATAAAAAGCTACTTGAAATCAAGGCTGAAATTAAAGCAAAATTCATATAGTACTAAGGCTATAAGCAACTCTTAATTTATTGTCCACTGAGTCAAAAGACGAATGCTTTTGCATAAATGGCAATCAAACATATGCATTTAACATCTTTCCTACCTTTTCTCCACGGGATCGAATCATTGAAATATATAAAGCAAGCAAAGCTTATTCAGTGAAGATGATGATAAAATGTAGCGTTCCCTCTCGGTCTCCTCAGTCACCTTCCCAGCTTCCCTCCCACCCCTCTCGCTCCTGTTTTCCTTCTCACCCTCCCTCTTTCCCTTCACATTCTCCAAGCGGCACAGTGGGCGGAGCTTATATGCTCGTCACTCCATTCAGCAACACATGATATCATCCGAATGGGAAGGTGTGCAGCATGCAAATTAATCACATTTGACACTTTGTACAAAAAAAGAGACTTGTGTAAATGCATTACTTACATTAATGCATTACATACATTAATGCAATACTTACATTAATGTAAGACAGTAATGTGTTGTTATGTTGTTTTGGTACTAAATCCTAAAAGCTGAGATAAAAAGAGTATTTATTTTCAGATATCGGTAGAGAAACAATGAAATCTGTCTATTAAATGTAACACGAAAATAATAATACATATAATACATAATAATGATGAGGAAATTCTAATTATTTTGCATAAACTGCATTTATAAATATTTTAAATATATATAAAAATAATCTTCAAAAAAATCATGAACAATGCTACCCCCTAGTGGTATTTGCTGAAAGAAAGCAATGATTTTTGTTTGTTTTTTTCATTACAGGGCCTTTTTTATTAATATTATTCACGACATGAAAATCATTTTACTGTGCATTCATATTCTTAGCCTTTACAGTTGAGGTCAAAAGTTTACATCATATCATATAAAATGCATGTTGTTTTTTTATTTAGCACTGACCTGAATAAGACATTTCACATAAAAGATGTTTACATATAGTCCACGAGAGAAAATAATAGCTGAATTTATAAAAATGATCCTGTTCAAAAGTTTACATACACTTGATTTTTAATACTGTGTTGTTACCTGAATGATCCACAGCTGTGTTTTTTTCTTTAGTGATAGCTGTTCGTGAGTCCCTTGTTTGTCCTGAACAGTTAAACTGCCCGATGTTCTTCAGAAAAACCCTTTCCATCAATGACTGTATGATTTTGAGATCCATCTTTTCACACTGAGGACAACTGAGGGATTCATATGCAACTATTACAGAAGGTTCAAACACTCACTAATGCTCCAGAAGGAAACACTGTCCATTAAGAGCTGGGGGGGTTAAAAAAACATTTTGAATTTGAAGATCAGGGTAAATTTAACTTATTTTGTCCTCTGGGAAACATGTAAGTATCTTTTATAGCTTTTGAAGGGCAGTGCTACATGAAAAAAAAATATTTAGGCAAAGTAAGAAATATGTACACATCTTCATTCTGTTCAAAATTTTACACCCTTGCTCTTAATGTGTTGTTTTCCCTTCTGGAGCATCAGTGAGCATTTGAACCTTCTGTAATAGTTGCATATGAGTCCCTCAGTTGTCCTCAGTATGAAAAGTACAGTATGAAAAAGTATGAAAAATCATACAGTAATTGCTGGAAAGGGTTCAAATACACAAAAATGCTGAAAAACCAAAGAATTTGTGCAACCTGAAGGACTTTTTTTTGAAGAACAGTGTGCAGTTTAACTGTTCAGGACAAACAAGGGACTCATGAACAACCACCACTAAACAAAAAAAAAAACAAACAAACAAAAAAACAGCTGTGGATCATTCAGGTAACAACACAGTATTAGGAATCAAGCATATGTAAACTTTTGAACGGGGTCTTTTTTCTAAATTCAACTATTATTTTTTCTTGTGGACTATATGTAAACATCTTTTATGTGAAATATCTTATTCAAGTCAGCAGTAAATAAAAATAACATGCATTTTTTATTATCCCTTTTATTTCTGTAAAATAATTAACATTTTGCAGATTCTGCAAGGTGTATGTAAACTTTTGCCCTTAACTGTACATGTCAGATTAAACTGGTTGGTAAATCTGCAATAAATAAATAATTTATATGCATCATGCACTTAAATGCTTTAAAACAGAAAATGTTATTTATTGTAAGTTCCACTGCATACAATAAAAGGCACGAGAAGGTAAGAATGCAGACCTGTTTAAAAATGATCTATTCCGTCGAGATAAATGTATTTTGAAAGCCTGAATAACAAGACACATTACTTAATATGTTCACACCACCTGTTCTGTATGACCATTTTTCACATTTTAAAGGGAACCCCAGGTATTAAGAGTTGTATGGTTTAATATAACATAAATGATGTTTCTTACTGAAATCTGTAGTAGAAAACTCATTAAAGATATACGTTATTTAAAAAATCCACATCGTTTTATACATATTTTGGACTATGGAGGGCGCTACTATTTTGATGACGTAAAATGGTTGCATTCGGTAAGCTACTGCCGCTACCTGTTGCTATTTTTACCACAACACAACTACGATGCCACATTGTGCAGCTTTTTGGTTGTAATTTTCAGTCGAAGGGCAACAAGAGAAGTGATGTAAGTCTTCACTGCTTTCCTAGTGATAAGAACAGGAGAAAAGAACAGGAAGATGCCTGTGGATCAACAAAACTTCCTAAAGACCTGCATCTTTGTTCTCTCCACTTTATATCTTTGAGGCTTTTAGTAGACCACAACTCCTGAGAGCTTACAAACAGCAGAGACAAGAAACGCTAGATGCCATCCTGGCAGGATGTAAACATGAGTTTCTCAGCGCAGATTTCACTCGATATCCGGGGTCGTTTAGACTCCTTGTGTGAAAAAATTGATGGAACAGCATTTGGTTAAAGCCTACACTTATATCCATTGCCACCTATAAGCTCTTTCAGTAGCTGTGGTCTTCATATCAGTATTTTATTTTCCGAGTCCGGTAAAAATAACAACAGGTAGCGCCAGTAGCTCACAGAGTGCAAGCATGACATTTTTGTGCACTGTGACTCATCACTCACCTGAATGTGGCATCATTTGGGTGGCGTTTGCTTTGGCCTGCTGCAGAGCGGAAACCCAGCGTTGACACTCGCCCTCTGAATACGCCTTCAGGTGGTAGCTCCGCCCTCCACTCGTCAACACAAAGTGACAGGTGTCGCCCACCTCTATGTGCACCGTCGCCAAGGTAATCGTGCCTCGGCAGGTGTGTGCCATTTCTGCTTGAGTCCTGATGACAAATTTACATATACACAAAAACACACCGACATGGGTTTAAGAAGCAGCTCGCTGAAAGTCACAGATCCACAGCATCACAAACACACCCATATGCTAGTGATAGACTGATATATCAGCCAGACTGATTAACTGGCCATTTGAAGATGCTCAGCATAATTGTGTCAGTTCCAAAATCTTGTCAACTTGAGGGAATACTTGAATACTTGAGGGAATTTATAAATAAGTGTAATTATTGTGTTAAAGATCATTTTTATTTTAATAATATGAGTGAATTTACTATAAAGGGTTTGCACTTGCGTCACGATTTGGTCAGTTATCCAGATGTGCGGCCATATTGGTGATACTCGGATGTAAACAACAGCATGGATTGTCTGGTAAATGTACTACTGTGAATATGTTGTTCTGCTCATTTATGTTGTCTAAACCACAGAAAAAAATGTGTGGAAGCTGCTGAATCATATAGAAAAGTGCATATTATTTTGACAAACTAAAGTTAACAGGTTGAAAAGATATGTACGAGCAGTATTAATTAAGATATTAGCCTAATATTTCACCTACCTGACTGGAAATTATAAGAACAAACACGAACGTTTTTGCCCTGGAAATCCTTGCTCAGTTTGGCCAACCACAAATGCCTTTTGTTCTTCAGACAGTTTTTTGCACTCTTCATCATTTGTTATAACTTTTGGCAATGTATAGTACTCCAGATGTTTTTGCCGGTCTGACCAATTAGTACAGCTCAAAACATGACAACAGCTGACCATTTTCAGCAGCAATAATCAGCAAAATATGCAAGTTTTGTTCAGTTCAGTGGCATTGTTTACATTCAGTGCGGCCAATATGGCCGACTGATGACGTGTCATGAAAACTGTCTATTGTGAATAACTGACCCTTCGCCGTTTGACTGACAGGCAATCTGACCAATCATAACGCCGAATCTGCCATTTTATTGACAAACAGTATATTAACGTTGATGGGCTTGAACTTGAAAAATAGTGTGTACGTCTTTTTGTCGTTGAAACAAGATACCTTCTGATGTTCATTCATGTTTATTTTGTGCTATAACTAGTAAAGAATATGAGATGATCACTTCACGTGCCACTTGAGGAGCTACAGCGATTTGTCATGACACATTAAAGAGCTACAAATCACTATTTATTGTTTGAGTTTCTTAAAAAATGACAAAATTTGAAAGTTGAGACTTTATTTTAGACCAAAAGTCACCTGCTCTGTCTTGTCTGTAAGCATGTAGCAGTTTCCTCTGAGCAACAGTGACTAAGTGGGGCGGGTTAATTATGCTGTAAAAAGAATGTACTTTTATTATTTTATCATGATGAGTGAATTTATTTTTGTAAATAATTGAATAAATATTTATTATCATTATTATTATGAGTAGTTCTGCTATAAAAAAATATTTTTTTATTACTATGAGTAAATTTAGGCCTTTTATTGTGATAAATCATGCTGTAAATAATATTTTTATTTTAATATTAGAGTATTTATTGTGTAAATGTTTGTTATTGTGAATTTGTTATTAACATAAATGACTTAATTATAGTAAGTAATTATTGAGAAAAATTATTATTTATTTTTATTATTTTACTCATTTTACTCTCTCATTGTTCTAAGTAAATATTGTTCGTGAAAATGTTACATTTGATTTGACTTTATTTACTCATATTTTAGCTATTTTCATCTCATTTGCAAATATATAGCATTTTATCTTATCATATTTAATTTAATGTTATTGGTACCCTCCTCACTAGATATCAGCATTGCCGTCGACCACTGAAAAATGCCAGCCAAATACAACATGCAGGCTGCACTAAAATGACCGCAGGATTTCTGACTCCCAGAATGCTGAATCAGAGCATCATTAATATCAAAATCCACATACACTGCAGTATAGCAAGATACATTTACAGCTGTAAAGATGAAAAGGCCTCTGAAGGGTACAAAACCAATTACCATGTGAGAGTAATTAAATAACGTTAATAATATTCAACACAGAATATGCAAAACAAACATTAAAATCAGGCATATTTATTTCAAGGAAACAGAACGTCCCGAAGGTCTCTAATGAGACAAATTTAAGAGCATTTAATTACTTTATACACACTGATGTTCTTGCTTCCACTAAAGCACAATATGTTTCGGAGAATGTGATAACCAGGTTTTACACAAACTTCATACAGACTCAAATTATTATCCTGAGTATAAATTTTGTATTCACTGAGAAAACAAGTATTGTCAGTGCTCTATGAACACATAAACACACTATGTATAATAAATAGAGTTTCTCAGAAAGGCCCTTGAAGAAGGGTGGAAACTTGATCTAGATGCTTCAGATGTCCCCATTACTAATTATAAACAGGACAGGAGAGGCATTGTTGCAGCATGGACAGCCAAGACTTGTGCCTAAATATGTCAATGGTCCCCACAGGTGCCAGCACGTTTTTAATTAAAACTTCTGAGCAACCTCTATCCCAAAGAAGGTCAAATAATGTACCGCCGGTGACAAGGGTGACACGGCACGCTTCTCGTGCGCATCAAACGAAACGCAGCGCACGTACCTGTAGTACGACAGGAGGCCGTTGCTCAGGACGAACCACCGGCGCTGGTAACCCTTCAGGTAGTTGGTCCATTTGAAGAGCCATCCTTTATAAGTGTCTGGGCCGGGACCCTGCACACCTGAAGGGGACGGAAGGGTCCGCACCACCAGTTCGGTCATGTTGACCGACCGGTCACCGCTGGGATACGAGTGCTGCTGCTGTCTTTCCCACCGCTGCGGATCACGCGTCAGACACCTGCCTGCCCTGCGTCCCTTCGCATGTATGCAACACGTTTAGGGCATGAGCGAGGAGTCAAATTTGCGGTCACAGCGAGGAGAGGCGGCGCTTCTGAGAGATGTGATGAAAAACTGATGCTGCTGGGGGGACACACAGTGGATGACGTAGATGCATCGCGAACGCACAGATTGTTCAGAATCTGCCATATGACGTAAAGACATTAGAGAGGAGAACGGATGCGAGGATGCACAGGCTTTTAAAAGATAAAGTATGCATCCCCAAGATAAGCTGTGCATGAGTGCAGCAAGGCTGCGTTTGATATCGATTAGATTCTTGATCCTTGCACTATGGCATTTCGTGCTGCAAAGTCATGCGGTGTTTTTCCTCTCCGGTTTATATTTGCATTACTGAACTGATGTCTTATATGCAGTGTGCTGTACTATCCACAAGACGGCGCTACAGTGAACAGTCATTATTTACCTTGTGGAATGCTAAAGGAGAATTTTTAAGGATCTTCACTCAGCTCTTATATTACTCAAGTACAAAACAAAACAAAAATACCGTAAAATTAGTTCACATAACCACGTGCTATATTTCAAGTCTGCTGATGTCATGCGTGAAGATCAAAAACGTCTTCACTTTCTGTCAAATGTTTTTACAACGCGTAATCCTCTATGCAAGCCACTATAAACTATGCCACTGAACCGAACGGATATTTTGCTTTTTATTTCTGTTGAAAATGGTCAATTATTGTCATGTTTTGGGCTGAACTAATCGGTCGGACCGAGAAAAACATTTGGAGTACATATAGACTGCCAAAAGTTATAATAAATCAAGGAGAAGATAGCAAAAAAACTGGGGAACAAAAGGCGTTTGTGGTTGGCCAAACTAAACCAGGATTTCCAGAGCAAAAATCTTGCATTCGTGTTTGTTCTTATTTCCGGCTCATATGTATCTTTACCACCTATTAACTTTAGTTTGTCAAAATATTGCACCCTTCTCTATAATTTAACAGCTTCCACACGTGTTTCCCTGGTTTAGGCAGCGTAAATTAGCAGAACAATGTATTCAGTAGTACATTAACCGCACAGTCCATGCTGTTGTTTACATCCGAGTATCGCCAGTATGGCCGCGCATCCGGGTAACTGACCAAATCGCGACGCAAGTGCAGTCCCTCTATAAATCATCAACTTACCCTGGTGTTGTTCTAATGCTGTATCTCCTCTCATTTTCAGTCGACAAAAGTAGAAATCCCACTTGCACTCCACCGTAATGGCAGCATATAATGACCAGTATTAAACTCTTTTAAAAAGATGCAAAAGTATCACAAAATGGCCACGTCTAATACTTTAACCCTGGGTTTCATAGACAAGGTTTAAGCCTAGTCCCAGACTAAAATGTAATTCTGGGCTGTTACAACTGAAAGAAATTTGCACTGATTTATCTTAAAATACACTGATCAAAATTATAAACGCAACACTTTTGTTTTTGCCCCCATTTTTCTTGAGCTGAACTCAAAGATCTAAGACTTTTTCTACGTACACAAAAGGCCTATTTCTCTCAAATATTACTCACAAATCTAAATCTGTGAGCATGTCTCCTTTGCGGAGATAATCCATCCACCTCACAGGTGTGGCATATCAAGATGCTGATTAGACAGCATGATTATTGCACAGGTGTGCCTTAGGCTGGCCACAATAAAAGGCCACTCTAAAATGTGTAGTTTTACTGTATTGGGGGGGGGTCCGGGGGGGTCCGAAAACCAGTCAGTATCTGGTGTGACCACCATTTGCCTCACGCAGTGCAACACATCTCCTTCACATAGAGTTGATCAGGTTGTTGATTGTGGCCTGTGGAATGTTGGTCCACTCCTCTTTCTCCTGACAGTTTCTGACCGTTTGTGCAGAAATTCTTTGGTTATGCAAACCGACTGTTGCAGCAGCTGTCCACGTGGCTGGTCTCAGACGACCTTGGAGTTGAAGATGCTAGATGTGGAGGTCCTGGGCTGGTGTGGTTACATGTGGTCTGCAGTTGGATGTACTGCCAAATTCTCTGAAATGCCTTTGGAGACGGCTTACGGTAGAGAAATAAACATTCAATTCACGGGCAACAGCTTGTGACGATCGGACAAACACAACTGATTCAGTCTCTGACAGTAGATGGCGCTTATGGAAAAGCAGAAACACACCTGTTACAAAGCGGTATGTTACTTCCCGTTTCTGACTTGTAATGGTCCACTGAGAAAAATGGTAGTCAAACAGCATTTACATGCTTTCAGCGTGATTCTTATTGGTTGTCCAGTTTTCATCGCATAGCGACAGGAGATTATTTAAAAAAAACTGCCTCGTTGACTGGATGCTAACGTCACGTACATCTGAACAACATTAACGGTTGCATTAAAACATTTATTGCACCAAACTCTGTCTTGGCGTGAACAGGCCTTTACAAGCTAAAAAGGCAGCAAGGTTAAAACCATAGATGCCAAACACCATTGTTCCCATGTGTGACGTGACCCCTACTACATGCGCAATGGAAAATGACCTTCTGAGAGGAAGGTTTTCTGTAGACATATTTTAATCTGTTCACACCAAAGCTCCTCATAAGACTTTTTACCACACAAGGTGGTATGAACAACTTCTTTGTACGTACAAAAGCTCAACAACCAGTCACAAGACGCACCAAAAGTCTCCTCTTGATCAACAGCAGGAAAAAAAAAAAAAAAAAACCATGAACGAAGGCAAGTAACATTTTTTTCCAGACTTTTATTTTTTAGGTGAACTCTTTTAAACACTGTTTGAAATGACAGAGGGCTGAATAGCATCAGCTATTTACATTATTCAGTCACACTGAAGGTGCCACACTGTTTAGGCGAGGTAATGACAGTAAATGAAGAAAACAGTAAGTACATGGCATAAGTATTTATGGCCATGCATTAAAAAAAAAAAAAAACACCCACAAAATAGTTTGTTTTTTATTCAACATTTCCAGACAGGAAAGCAGAGTAAAGCAAATGAGGGGTATTAGGAATTAAAAAAAAAAAAAAAAAAAAAAAAAAAAAAAAAGAAAGAAAGAAAATATCTCACATTGTACCACAAATACATTTCTGACAAATCCAAATGGCACACTGAACACCCTGCATTTACATGTGCATCTGGTTTCAATTAGAGTTCTGGGCCAGAAAAGCAAGCACAAAACACAAAAGTTAAAAAAATAAAACATTCACTGGACTAACGGCAAAGCAGTAACGAGTTCCATACTAACCATTTATAAATATGGAATTGCAACTTTAAAATCGTGTGAAAAACAAACAGGTGTAGGGAGCATCAAGGCATTCCTCAATATGGTCTCTCTCTCCGTTCCTGACGATGGTCTCCCCTTAAAAAACAAAACCAAAAGATCATGAATTACTGTTCTGTTTTGTGGCTACAAGACCTTTACATTTTCACAGAAGCATACTCACTTCATATCCATTTTGCCAGGTGGTCCCATTCCTCGCCCCCTTCTTCCCATGTCATCCATAGGGGGCCCACCACGGCCCCTTCCTCCAAAACCGCCTCTGTCCATGCCACGCCCTCCTCTGAAACCTCCACGATCCACACCTCTGCCTCCACGGAATCCACCGGGTCCCCCTGGCCCTCCACGGTCCATACCACGGCCGCCACGCATCCCACCTGGTCCACCACGACCACGGTCACCACCTGAATCCCAAAAGACTTGGTGTTAGTGAATTTCAGCCATGCAAATACTTAAGGCTTTTTGAAAGCTATGTGAGATGAAAATACAAAAGACAACAACCTGGGGGAGGGAAGGGAGGAGGTCCAAAGCCTTCAGGCTTGGGTGCCTTGCACTGGTTACACTCCATTCTCCAAGCAAAGTTTTGGTTTCCACATCCCCTAGGATAACAAAGTCTTATTAAATCAGAGGCTGAATGCAGCAGATGAATCACTGGGCATCACTGCACCACTACTGAAATACATACGCATTTGGACACTGCCAGTCTCCTGCTCTCTGTTGCATGTTTCCTCCTGTAGGTCCTCCACGGCCCATTCCCCTGGGACCCCCACGTGGCATGAATCCTCCTCGATCACCACCTCTGCCCATACCACCACGACCCATCATTCCTATAGGAACAAAGCCAATTCCAGCTTAATGGTTAGACATTTTTAGTAGAGAAAAACAGAAACCTTTTCTGTTGCTTCTAAACTGGCGTTACCTCCTCGTCCCATCATGCCACCTCTGTCTCCTCTCATTGGCATGCCTCCACGCATCATTCCCATCATGGGTTTGCGTCGGGCCATGGAAACCTTCAGCTTCTTTCCCTGAAAATCTTTTCCTAATGGGAAAACATTATCTTGAGGACTCATGGCAAAAGGACAGACATTCAAGACTGATTTGATTCAAATTCAACGGACCATCAAACCACTCGACAGCTGCCTTTGCAGATGGAGGCTCTTCGTAGGATAAGGTGGCATCACCTTTAGGTTTCCCAGTCTCTTTATCTGTGTATATGTTGACAGCAGGCAGGCCTGTGCGTTTGTTTATCTTAGGGGAGAAAAAAAAAAAAAAAGATATTCAAATCAAACCTTTAAGAAATCCAATGAAGACCATTTGACGCATGGTGCAACCCAACCCTTTACATATTTCAGCATTAGATCAATAGTAACATGGATAAACAACGAGCCATCCATCTTCCCAAAGCCATTTAATCAAACTGAAAGACCATCAAGTACCCTAATGATTCCGCTGTGCTTGAAAAAGTCAGCAACTTCTTCCAATGTAGCATTCTCAGTCAGTCCAGTGATGTAGATAGTGCTGTTTTCAGAGTCATCCTGCTCCTCAGGGCGTCCTGCAGAGAACATAAGTGTTAAAAGCAGAAGATATAAATAAAAATGTACTAAAAGGACATATAAAAACTCCAAAATGGAAACTTACCCATGTCACCATCTGTTTCAGGTTTTCATCAAGCAGGACACCAGGAGAAAAAGAAAGTGAGAAATAAGTTAGTTTACAAGCTGAGCTTCTCGAGCACCTGACAATATTATGCTACCATTTCCTGGTCAAGACTGCCCCGGCACACTCTTTCTGACCATTCAAAGACATAAAATGACAAAATACCATGATGCTGTTGACCCAAGAATAGTTTGAATATTGTGAAAGTATTAAGAGGAAACTATTTAAAAAGCTACCTAGTTTATAATTCCAGTGTGCCTTAAATAGAAAAATATATTTGCATAAACCCTTGAAAAACCAAGGACCCAAATTGGACTCCATACCTGGTATCATATAAAATTGAATAAACAGTAAACGCTGAAATGGTGATACTCTACATGGCTGGGTCGGCCAGTTACCATTAACTCCTGAATATAAGGGCAAAGTAACCTTTGATTGGAGTCCACACTCAGGATTTTTAACCAATAAATATACAGATATAGATCTGAACCATTCCTATACAACCAATGGAAAAGTTGAAAACTCTTAATTTTAGCCGGCAGTGTAGTTTTGCAAGGCATTAATTATTTCCCTTCTGAAAAACACCCATTAAAGGTAGAGAATTCTAGTGTATGGTCTTGTGATTCTCATTAAACTTACCACCAGGCTTAATGAAGCCACCTCTGTCTCCAGCGATGCTGGGGGGAATAAGCGAAGATATGAAGGCGATATCCCTTAAAACAGCCACTTCGGTACCACAAAAAGGGTAATGGGGGCATTTGCACAGTTCTAACTGACTCTTAACCCTCAACAAGACCCCCTTATAAAAACAATATTTTTTTGAGAGTAACACTCAGTTGGGGGTGCTGTAGCATTACAATGTCTGTGCACTAGACTTGCTTAACTTACAATTTTATGACATTAGTGGCTGAACAGTATTGGGGTTATATAGAGCACAAGTAAGGGTTGATCTTTATTACTACTGCAGGTGGAAAACCCCAGCAATTTGTACACTGTAATTGAGATGTAATTGTTTCAAACGCAGCCTTGCTAGCAAGAAAACAAGATGTGCAATATTTAGAGCTATTCCCAAATGTTTAAAATATTCATCTAATTGCATGTTGGCGGCAGCTGCACCAAAACGCAGACATAGCCTGTTTGTGGCTGCATCTGAAACAATCTGCTTACATAAAGCTGATACATGCATTTTTGTAATAAATAAAAAAGAAAAAGCAGGTAAACCATAACACCACTTTTCTCTTTACAGAAATTTTTCTGATATAATTACACAACACAAATAAAAAGCTATCAAAACACTTTTGTAAAAAGAGTAAACTTGTACGTTTAGATAACTATTACACATTTCTTTGGTTGCAAAACAAGATTTTCTCATTCTTGTAGGAAAACCACATTTGGAACACCTCTTGACACCACCAACTTTAAGTCCCCATTTCAAAAGGCTGCCGGCCCAGACTCAGAACTGAGTAGTGGTACTGTAAAAGTATTGATGTGTTTACATGGCTCTCACTTTGTTACCTGTAGCGTATAAATGCGACAAAGCATGTTAAAGAAAAAGTTTCATAATGCACAAGACAATTGCAATCCAAATGTGTGACAGATAAAGAAAACATACCCTTTTTTTTAATAGGGAAAATGAATGCAGTGTATTTTCATCATTTCATCGCTTACTTTCATAACCAAAATAGTTTACTTTAAAAGTAGTATTGTACAAGCTCAGTTAAATAAATCTACTGATACTGATAAATTTGTTTTAGCATGCATAGCAGGGGACACATTCAGGATAATAATGAGGGGACAAGCAGTTCCGTAATAACAGTTTTGTGTCGAGCATCACTGCATTCACTTTCATATTTATTTTGTGTTAGCTTCCTGCTTTTGGCAGCATTGTTAAGTCGTCTTTGGGAACCAATATTGTTAATTATAAAACAAAGTACACCTATTAGTAGGGCCCTATGATTTCCTTAATGCGGAAAACACAGACGGAATTCAGTGATAAAATTAGAAATTACTGTATAACAAATGGAATTCAGTGATAAAATTAGAATTTACTGTATAACGGAACGTCAGAATTTTGGATGAATAAATCAAAAGCTGCAAAAGACTATTAAATATGAATCCTTCACAGCGGGACACACAGCGGAATCTCACGTCACGCTCACAGTGTTTTTTGCCTCTGCCACCTCAATATATCAGTACATGAACAAACAATCTCTAATGCTCTGAGTCACTTCATGAGCATTTTACTGTTCTTTTGAGAAAAACTATTGTCATATCATACAAACAGAATCTTTTTTGACAGCAACCTGTCAAGAAAAAAAAAAAAAAAAGTTTGGCTTAACTTGAAGAAACCATGACAGAAATATATTAATGTATCGTTAGTGCTACTACTTCTAACAAAATCATGATTAAAACATTATTTTTAAGGAATATTTACCAGAGAACGTATTTACCAGAAAAATGTAAATACACATTTCTGGGAAAAGAAAGAAAAAAAAAATTATTTATATATATATATATATATATATATATATATATATATATATATATATATATATATATATAAAGTTAAGGATGTTTTTGATCATTACAATTTAAAATGGATTCGAGAAAATTAATGGAAAGTAGAAAAAAAAAAAAAAAAAAAAAAAAAAAAAAAAACACTTCATAGGGCTTTTAAGACTTAACTTTTGTTTAACCTTCAATAAACTGCTGTTAAATTGTATACGTTTCATGATTCAATTAATTAGACATGCTATTTGATTAATATTTTTTTAATTTAACCATTAAAACAGAGTCTAGAAAATTTTAAATGGACAAAGTTTGAAAACAGGTTTTGGGAAAAAAATAAAACGGATTTCATAGGGCCCTATATTAAAAACATTTTCAAAACCTTCACTGATATTTATGCTCAATGCTAGTAAACATTACCCATTTTAACACCTTTGTCTCCTTCTAAAATAGCCCAAAATTTCACTTACAATTCAGAGTAAATGAGCAAAAGACTAAACGAGACTAATCTAGTTTTGTACCTGCAAACCTGTAATTTGCAAGCAGATCTATAAAATCCCATTTGGAGTGATTAATACACCTTTTGGATTTATCCTATGCACTGAAGATCTTATTACAACCATTTGAAGCACAAATGTTAAAAACTGTGCCTTCCCAATGTTTAATTATCTTGTTTCTTACTCTAACATCTTAATAAATCCTCCTTGTGAATTAAGATCCCTCGAATATATGTAATAACAAAGGGAATATGAGACTGAAATTATTATATTTTTTCCCAAAGCACATTCTTAATCATCTTACCTTAGGCCATAATGAGGCAGAGCTGAGAGCAGCAGCACTTTAGTATCTTATCAAAACAACTACTTGGAGTTACTATCAAACTAATTAAAATAACAGCTTCAATACTCAATATTAATATTTCAATTTTTTTTTGAATTGGTATAACAAAAGTTAAATTACAGTATAGGATGCAAGCTTTGGCTCCAAATAATAAAGATACATTTCTGCCGATTTGAGTATATAGCACGGCTCTCAGCCCTGTATGGCCTCTTTCAGCTCCTGTCTGAGGGAAAGAGAGGTGGTGAGGTGAGACAGCACAAATGCACACTTACCCCATGCCTCCACGGCTCATGCCCCCTCGCATGCCACCACCTCCTCGCATCATCCCCCGGTCAAACCCACCCCGGCCGCGCCCGCGGTTCTCCCCCCCTCCCATGCCTCGGCCCTCTCCAGGGCCCCCATATCCTCCGGATTCAGGGCCCGAGTAGCCACCTCCGTTCTGATGATCCCGACTGTAATTACCTGTTAACGAAAACCGTGTCACTCAAGCTTTTTCATTTAGATATGACAGTCTCTGCCAAGCTACTACAAGCACACTTACCATACTGGCTGGGTGGTTTATAATCTGACTGGCCATAGCCTCCTCCAGTGCTGCCCTGCTGTCCGTATTGGCTAGCAGGGGGCTGTCCATAGGACCCAGAAGGTGGGGCGTAGCTGGAAGGTGGAGCCTGCTGCTGCTGGGGAGGAGTTTGCTGATAACCTCCCTGCTGGCTGTAGGAGCTCTGCTGTCCGTAGCTTCCTTGCTGACCCTGGTATCCTCCCTGCTGTTGCTGAGAATAGGAGTTTTGCTGAGGCTGCTGGGAATAGGAGTTCTGCTCATATCCAGCGGGCTGTTGGCTGCCAGAACTATAGCTACTGAAGAAGAAAAATTACAATTAGTGACCTTTGCAAAACTTCGGGGGACCGTAAAGAACAGATTAAGTCAATACCTGGGCGGTGCAGCAGAAGCAGGCTGTTGTCCATATCCAGGATATGCAGACTGGGCACCATAGCTGGCCTGCCCACCATAAGAGGTCTGGTTACTGCTGGTCGATGAGGCGGCAGCTGTGGAGGAATCGTAGCTGCTGCTTCCATATCCCTGCACAGGCTGACTGTAGCCCTGCGGTGTGGCCGGAGTGGCATTATAACCACCTACAAAGGGGTAAAAATGAAGCCACAGAATAAACACACTGCTTGACCTTGATTTGAATACTACAAAAATGTACCAGAAGACAAAAATAACACACTGCTGGCCGGCGGCTGCTGTCCGTAGGACGATCCATATGGCTGCTGGCCATAACTGCTTGAGGAGCTGCTGGTCTGGGAGTAGGTCGAGTCAGCCGGTTGGCTGTACGAACCGTAGCCTTGTTGTTGACCATACGACTGCTACAGAAAGCAAATACAGGAAGTCACTTACACCAGGCCACTTTAACAGCTTCTGTTTTGCACTTATCTCAATAAAAAGCATGGAAAAAAGAAAAGAATTTAAGGTGATGGTTTACCTGGGTGCCCTGTCCATAACTCTGTTGAGAGGGCTGGGCCGCATAGGAGCCGTACCTGATAATAAAACATGATTTTCTAATTTTATTATAGATTAACAACCACAACTGTTATATACAGGACTGGCTCATCTTTTGACCAGCACATTTTCATGACTATACATTAATGTTTCCGCTGTCCACTTTTAGTAAATAAGGATAAACCAGGATTTATGAAGAATAGCAATTGAAAAAAAAAAAAAAAAAAAAAAATATATATATATATATATATATATATATATATATATATATATATATATATATAAAATATTATATAATTATATACATACACTGCCAGTAACAGTAAGACTTTTAATGTAATTTTTAAGTCTTTTCTGCTCACCAAGCCTGCATTTATTTGATCCAAAGTACAGCAAAAACAGTAAAATTTTGAAATATTTTTACTATTTAAAATACAATTTATTAATGTAAACAAAGCTATATTTTCAGCACCATTACTCCAGTCTTCAGTGTCACATGATCCTTCAGAAATCATTTTAATATGCTGATTTGCTGTTCAAGAAACTTTTTTTTTATTATTATATCAATATTTAAAACAGTTGAGTATTTTTTTTTTCCAGGATTCTTTAATGAATAGAAAAATCCAAAGATCAGCAATTTCCTGAAATATAAAAGCTTTTGTAACATTATACACTACAACATACAAAAGCTGGGAATCAGTATATTATATATATATATATATATATATATATATATATATATATATATATATATATACACACACACACACACACATATATACATACACACAAACACAATCATATTAAAAGTGATGATAAAAACCATTAAAGAAACCTGAAATCTGTTAAAACAGTTATTTTAAACTGTAAATATATTTCAAAATTTTGCTGTTCTTTGGATCAAATAAATGCAGGCTTGGTGAGCAGAAGAGAGTTCTTTAAAAAAAAAAAAAAAAAAAAAAAACTTTTGGCTGGTAGTGTATTTCACAGAGTCTTATGATCATAACAACGCTATATCTGTTATACATACCCCTGCTGGCCTCCAGCCTGTCCGTAACTGTTGTAATCTGTGAGAAAAACACATTCATTTTAAATGAATTCATTCACAAAAACAATGACTTTGAGACACAGAGTGAAATACAGGTATGTTCAGATACACTTAAAAACTTATCTTGCTTCATTTAAAACACACATGAATAATGCAGAAAAGAAAACGTAGTATAAAAAGTATAATATATGTGACCCAGGACCACAAAACCAGTCATAAGGGTCAATTTATCCATCATCTGAAAGCTGAATAAATAAGCATTTTCACTGATGTATGGTTTGTTAGGATAGGACAATATTGCAGGAGATACAAAAATGTGAAATTCTGGAATCTGAGGGTGCAAAAAAAATAAAGAAATAAAATGTATATATGTATATATATATATATATATATATAGAGAGAGAGAGAGAGAGAGAGAGAGAGAGAAATTGTCTTTAAATGTGTCCAAACGAAGTCCTTAGTAATGCATATTAAAAGTAAAAAAGTAAGTTTTAATATATTTACGGCAGGAAATTTACAAAAGGTCTTCATGGAACATAATCTTCGTTTAATATCCTAATTTTGATCCATACAGTGTATTGTTGGCCATTGCTACAAATGTGCCCGTGCTACTTATGACTGGTTTAGTGGTCCAGGGTCACATATATAGTGTAAAAGAATTGTTTCTTCAGTATGTAATTGAGAAAATTGTTGGTAGGGTTTCAATGGGCAAGCGCCACACAAATTAACATAAGAAAAAAGTATTAAATATAAACTCTATTGATTCTATTAAATCACATTGTACAACAGATGTTGACATAGACGCATTTTGTAACTAATATTTACATGTTTATGAAAAACAGCGGATTACAATACATCTGAAAACAATTTACAATCGATATACGAGCTCAGCTGGAGTGCTAATAACAATTAGCCCGCCTCTTAGCCCGACCGTTGCCAAGCAACAAACCGGCACGTGTAAATTGGTGCTCAAAATGAAATAAGCTGAGTATAAAACAATGAAAGTTAATTTGTGTGATATCACCTGAAGAAATGTATTGGATGTGTCTAAAGCAAAGCAAAATGTAAAATGCCGCAGTTTTCGACCCCCTCCCCCATTTTCACAAGCAGACAAATGGAACCGGTTCGAACCACACCGGCAAACACGATAACGTAAATATTCAACAGATTTATCTCGTTTGATGTGACACATAGCTAACTTTATCTTAATTATAACCGGCAACAAATTTACATTAATATATATTTTTTAAATACCTACAATGAAATGAAAGAGCACAAAAGGCTTAACATAGCTCTTACCTGCAGCAGACGCCATTTCGTGTGCCTTTGGTTGTGAAAACTGCGCATGCGCGGATGACACTCTTCAGGCGCTACCATTTACTCAAGCAGGGGTGGAAATTTATTACAATCGTTATAATTTCGTTATTATATGACATGAACTCGTATGTATCTATCTTAACGTTAAATTTCGATGCACTTTGCGTAGTAAAGCAAATCATCACAAGAAAGAAGCTTAATATAGCGAAATTATATATATCTGTTAATGGATTCGTCCTGAGGATCTATAGAATGACCTACTTAACGGATTCTATTTAAATAAATCCTTCACAAGAGGAACGATGTAAAGTGTATAAAAGAAATAGTCTTAAATATATTACTATAAACACCACTCTGAACTATTAATATAATAATAGCTTGTTTATAAGTGACTGAAACACAAATGTAAATGTACAGCGTTGATGAAAAACATACTGGAAAATTGCAATCCCATCTGTACATTTGCCAGTTCTTAAACCATAAACACATGTATTGAAAAACCAAAATATTTCATTTTAAATATGAATGAAGTATTGTCTTAGAATCCATTCTGACAAAACAAACAAAAATGCTACCCTGGAAAACTGCTTTACACTCTAAATGCTGTAAATTATGCTTTAATATCACACTGGAAATTATATTTGTTATTTGGCATTGTTCCTTGCACAGTGTAGCATTACCTACACCATAGTTCACCTGCAAAGGTTTTTTTTTTTTCTAAGATCTAGCTAAAGCAAGCAAAAGTACATTTTAGTGTAGCATACAAAACTGTACATTGAAAAATAGTTATGGCACTTTGAAAATCGATATGACAGCAAATGCTTATGAAGGTGCAATACCAAATACAAGTCATATCTCTGAAGATAAATATAATAACAGGACTTTGTTGACAATCTTCGAATGACAGCACACGATGGAGCCACAGCTGATAATCCTGCACCTGATACATCTGATATGGATTGGTGCAAACAGGGCTGTCAAGTTAGCGTACTTGATCCGACCATGACCATGTTTTGCAGTGCAGTGCAAGAATGCAAGTTTTTATCCTAGTAAACTGCTGGGTCATTGTCCACTGCCCAGAGGTCAGTAGGTCATGATAAGCTACAGTGTCCTGTTCGAAGTGTTGTGGGTTACAGTCAGAGTAACCCATCTTGCTCAAAGACAGAGGGCAGCAGGGAGAAGTCAAAAGGGGCAAATTTGACTCCCGTTCCACTGTAGAATTTGTTCTGAAATTCCACCCTGCAAAAAGAAAAATAAATGATCAACAGAAAGTAGAGGAAAAGACAAAATGTTTTATTAATTTACATTATAAAATATTTTAAAATATTTATTCGAATTTTAAATATAAATTAAAATATTAACTTTAAATTAGGGCTGCGTACAGTTGAAGTCAAATCTGCAAAATGTTCATTAGTTTACCAAAATAAGAGAGATCATACAAAATGCATGTTATTTTTTTTTTAGTACTGACCTGAACAAGACATTTCTCATAGAAGACGTTTACATGTAGTCCACAACAGAAAATAATAGTTGAACTTATAAAAATGACCCTGTTCAAAAGTTTACATACACTCAAATCTTAATACTGTGTTGTTACCTGAATGATCCACAGCTGTGTTTTTTGTTTGTTTAGTGATAGTTGATCACGAGTCCCTTGTGCCTGCTGTTCTTCAGAAAAATCCTTCATGTCCCACAAATTCGTTTTTTCAGCATTTTTGTGTGTTTGAACCCTTTCCAACAATGACTGTATGATTTTGAGATCCATTTTTTCATACTGAGGACAACTGAGGGAGTCGTATGCAACTATTACAGAAGTTTCAAACATTTACTGATGCTTCAGAGGGAAAAACGATACATTAAGAGCTACGGGTGTACCGCCCTTCAAAAGCTACAGAAGATACTTGCATGTTTCCCAGAAGACAAAATAAGTTAAATTTACCCTGATCTTCAAATCTTCAGTTTTCACCCCCCGGCTCTTAATGCAAAACACAAGCTGTGTGGATCATTCAGGTAACAACACAGTATTAAAAATCAAGTGCATGTAACTTTTGAACAAGGTAATTTTTATAAATTCAACTACTATTTTGTCTTGTGGACTATAAGTAAACATCTTTATGTGAAATATCTTATTCACGTCAGTGCTAAATAAAACGTAACATGCATTTTTGTATGATCCCTCTTATTTTGCAGATTCTGCAGGGTGTATGTAAACCTTTGACTTCAACTGTAAAAAATTATATGCCTCAAAAAATATAATCACGTTATTAATTATGATTATTGTCATTTTAATTTTTTTTTTTTTTTTAAAATTTCATCAGAATTACAGCACTTTCTCAAGAGAACAGAAAGGTAGTAAGAACTTTGTTAAAATAGTAACATCAGTGGTTTAGCCTTAATTTTATGATGCCACAGGAATACTTTCTGAGTGTAAGAAAACAAAAATAATGACTTTATTTTATGGTACTGTCATGAGCGTGCTTTGAAGACTGACAGAAGAGCAAAGAAATTGTTCAATAAAGTCGTTTTTGTTTTTTTACACTCAAGAAGTATTCTTGTAGCTTCATAAAATTCAGGCTAAACCATTGATGTCACATGGACTGTTTTAACAATGTTCTAACATGAAATTTCAATGTTCAATTTTTAAAGATAAACAAAGGTCTTACGGGTTTGAAATGCCATGAGGGTGAGTTATTAAAGGGGTCCTATTATGCTCTTTTTCAAAGTCTTGTTTTTTGGGATGTACTAAAACATGCTCTCATGCTTGGTGGTTCGAAAAACGCATTATTTTTCACATAATTTACACTATTACAATACTTTTCTCCCAGCCTGCGAGATCGCAGATACATGATATTATCGTGCTAATTTATTTCATTATTTTACATGCGTTTTATTGCCCAAAACCAGCTCCAGCATAAGGCTAAAAGCAGTCTGACATTATCAAAGAACATCACTGATCAGCCTACCCTATTCTAGTGCAAGTTTATGCATTTTAAAAAACACTCGCGTTATAAGTGAAGCTATCTACACTGTATGATGAATAAATGTCTTACCACACACTGCACACGTCTGCGGCGCGTTACGGCTACGACACTGCAACCGGATTAGACCGTGGCTTCTGCATGTTTTTCGACCCCCTGTCACCCCCCTGACCCCCTCTAATCAATGCTTGTGTTTATACCCACTGCACTGCGGCTTGTTGAAGCAGTTCTCCACGCTGCATCGCTAAAATTTGGCTAATTCCCCACCTCGTCCCTACCCACCCCCGAACAATTAGAATTTCCATAGGCGGGATTTAATTTAATGATATTCTAATGGACCGCGTTGTGACATCATTGCATGCAAAAACAAATGTTGTAGTCCAAAGGAGCCATTCGTTGTAGTTCTTCGAAAGAGATTTTTTAAAAACTAAATATCTCCCTTTGGAGTGGACTTTGAGATTTGTAACTTTGTAGATCCTTTTTATGCCCAGTGATACACACCACACACTGACTAAAATTCAAAAAGTACGAAGGCATTATAGCACCCCTTTAATGAGCGAATTTTCATTTTTGGGTGAACTATCACTTTAAGAGAAAAGCGCTGATTGGGGGATTTTAAGCTACTGACATCTGGCAACCGCAGCCATGAATGCTTGAGGAGGCTTGTTACCAATGCATAATTTTCTCAGAATAAATACTGATGATTATGCTTAAAAAACAGAGATCAGAAACTGTGATCAAAATATGATTAATTGTGCAGCCCTAACTAAAATATTTCATATGAAAATATTAAAAAGTATTCTGAATAGAAAAATATGTAAAGTCTACTCCTGAAGACTTACCAGTGAAGACGCAGCGCATGGAGGAAAGCGGACAGACCCTCCATGACCAGGAGAATGGAGACAGTGAGCAGAGCAAAGACGCTGAACACAGGCACAAGCAAAAGCACGCCCAGTCTGGAGCTCATCCTGAGACCCAGACGCATCACCATCGCCCACAGTACCTCTGACAGCTCTGAGATACACACGCACAACATATGCATAAATAGTTTAGAAAACAGATTCATATGCCTATGATGCAATGACATATGTGGGTATTTTGATGTGTTATGTATTGTATGCATAGCCACACACTCACGGGCGTGGGCGAGACTCAGGGCCCAGAGACGCAAGTAGGAAGCCGTGTTGGAAATGCAGCCCAAACAGTACTCAATGGTATGAATTGCTTGATGTAGGAAGACGTCTCCGAAATCAAACTGCCAGTGAACAAACATGCTGTTAGTGACTTTCATACAGAATCAGCCATTGTGTTTTAACAGTGATTTAATGTGAGAGAGGTTAACTTTAACCTCCTGAGGCCCTCCTGAGTCGCTTAGTCCCTCCTCTTCATCGTGGACTACAGACGGTGACAGATCTTCTTCACTTACACGCCGGACTCTCTCGTAACCCTACACACAAAGTAAATTGATGTAGCATCTTTGCCTCTAACCAGTTCATCATACATCAATACATCAGTATACAGCTGAAGTCAAAAGTTTACATACACCTGGCAGAATCTGTTAATTATTAATTAATGTTAATTATTTGACCAAAATAAGAGGGATCATATTAAAAAGCATGTTATTTTTTATTTAGTTCTGACCTGAATAAGATATTTCAAATAAAAGACATTTACATAGTTCACAAGAGAAAATAATAGTTGAATTTATAAAAATGACCCGGTTCAAAAGTTAACATACACTTGATTCACAATACTGTGTTGTTACCTGGATGATCCACAGCTGTTTTTTTTATTTAGTGATAGTTGTTCACGAGTCCCTTGTTTGTCTTGAACAGTTAAATTGCCTGCTGTTCTTCAGAAAAGTCCTTCAGGTCCCACAAATTCTGTTTTTTCAGCATTTTTGTGTATTTGAACCCTTTCCAACAACCACTGTATGATTTTGATGCATCTTTGCACACTGAGGACAACTGAGGGACTCATATGCAACTATTACAGAAGGTTCAAACACTCACTGATGCTTCAGAAGGAAACACAATGTATTAAGAGCCGGGGGTGAAAACTTTTAAACAGAATGAAGATGTGTACATTTCTCTTATTTTGCATAAATATCATATTTATTTTCATTAGTACTGCCCTTCACAATCTACAGAAGACTCTTACATGTTTCCCTTGAAGACAAAAAAAGTGAAATTTAACCTGATCTTCAAGTTCCAAAAGTTTTCACCCCCCACCTCCTAATGCATTGTGTTTCCATTAATCTACCATGTGATCTCTTATGACATCAGATACAAACACATACATACACAAGAACACAGACACACCCTGTGGACCCCCAGACTCTTCCCGCCATGATGCAGCCAGTACAGGTACAGAGGTTTCCCGAATAACAGCACTGGAACTGACAGCAGAGCCACCACCACTAGAAACACCTGCAGTCCCATCTGTTACAAGAGGATTAACACAAATGCAGACATCAGGCAGATTGAAGGAAGTGCTCACACTCGTGTGCACTGATCCACACACATGCACACACACACACACACACACACACACACCTGGCCAGGGTAAAGGGGTGTAGTGGCGTTCTCCTGCATTAGGAACATGTTGATAAAGTGGATGAGAATGCTCGGAGCCAGCTGTGAGTCTCGCACAGAGAACGCCAGCCATTTGTAAAAGATCATGAAGACCAAATACCCAAAGAGACAAAGCAGAAAGAGCAGCTCAGGAAGAAAGAGAAGATAGATCTTAAACTTCTGTCGGAAGTGCCTGTAAATACACAGAGAGGAAAAGAGTAAAGACAGAATTTAGTGAGTATAAGAGCAAAGAAAGCTGAACAAATAGAGTATTTGAGTAATGACTGATCTGATGTTATATGTGCTTCTGATTGTTTTTTATGTGTAAATCACACAAAAAATATGAAAGTAGCTTTACATTTTCTTGTGCAAATTTATATTGTGCAAGAAAAGTATAAACATGAATACATAAGCGTTTCCAAAATTAAAATTGCATTTTAATAATCACTGAACTGAACGTAAGTACTGAATCCAAAGCAAATTATTAAAAAAAAATTATGAAAAGATTTTATTTTAACACTATATGCACTTTTATAACACTATATTACTTTATTACTGTTAATCACGATGATTTATGACCATATTTTTTAAAAGCAGAACAAAACATTAACATGTAAATTCAGTAAATGTTAAAAAGTATTACATTAAACCTTTAATTTATAAACAAATAAGTAAATGATAATTTTATTTATAACATTTTATTTACAAATAAACAATAAATACATTTGGAAATAAAAATATTTGTAAATTATCTTTAAACAAATGTATAAATATACACAAATCAATATTACTTTGACAGAATACACTACCAGTCTAATGTTTTTGAACAGTAAGATTTTTAATGTTTTTTAAAGAAGTCTCTTCTGCTCAGCAAGCCTGCATTTATTTGATCCAAAGTACAGCAAAAACAATAAAATTTTGTAATATTTTTTACTATTTAAAGTAACTGTTTTCTATTTGAGAATATTTTAAAATCTAATTTATTCCTGTGATTTCAAAGCTGATTTTTTGGCATCATTACTCCAGTCACATGATCCTTCAGAATTCTTTCTAATATTCTGATTTGCTGCTAAAAACATAAAATAAAATAAATGGTAACTGAAATAAAATTGTAAAATGTTTTTTAAAAAGTTAAAAATTGTATTTTATTTTGTTCCAGCTGTATCTCATTTAATTTAGTTTAATATGATGTTCTAAAATAACAAAATAAAACTAACTCAAACTAAAATAAAAAATGAATAAAAACTATATAGACATATTAAAAATAATAAAAATGACAAAAACAATTTAAAATAAATTTCAAATTAATAGAAGATATAAATACAATTTTTTTTTGAAATATCAATAAAAATACACAACAAATTCACTAACATTTAAAATAAAAAAAAAAAAAAAAAAAACGTAAAATATATAGATATGAACTAAATGTAAAATATCAGTAAAAACTATACTATAAAATAAACATTTTAATTATAAAATCAGTTATACTGAAATAACACTGCTTCATGGTCCTCAAACCCCAGTTTGAAAACCCCTTTGCTAAATGGCTTAATTGTGTTAATTAATAACAGAACCTTTACCGTTACACACACACCAACACATAAATTAACTGATGCTCACTCACAAGTGGTTGAAGACACTGAGCACCACCCCGAAGCTCATGTGAATGACTCCAATGATAACAGACATCTTCATCTTGTAGGAGTTGAGAAAAGTCAGGCGATTCACGGCCATGTTCCAAATCTACAGGTCAATCAAACACGACAAATTAGAGCTCTGCAAACAATATCAGTGAATTACTCAGCAGTAATGTATTATTTCAGGATGTGGCTTCCACCCACAGAAGTGTGCTTCATAAATCATCAGAAAGTGTGTACTCACTGGATCAATGCCCAGTGGATACGGTCCAGAGAAAACACCGGAAACATTGGGATCCAAGGTGAGTAAAGCATTCGTTTGTAGAGTGTCATTTCTGTGTCACAGTGACAGGAGGAAAATGATAGCATGCAATGATTTGTATGATTATTGTGGATGCTTAAAGGAGAAGTCCACTTCCAAAACTAAGATTTACAGATAATGTACTCACCCCCTTGCCATCCAAGATGTTCATGTCTTTCTTTCTTCAGTCGTAAAGAAATTATGTTTTTTGAGGAAAACATTTCAGCATTTTTCTACATATAATGGACTGATATGGTGCCCCGATTTTGAACCTCCAAAATACAGTTTAAATGCAGCTTAAAATGAGCCCAAATGCGGTTGTAAACGATTCCAGCCGAGAAAGAAGGGTCTTATCTAGCAAAACGGTTGGTTATTTTCATAAAAATAATACAATTTATATGCTTTTTAATGTCAAACGCTCATCTTGTCTTACTCTGCCTGAACTGTTTTTGTTCCGGTTCGTGACAGTTAGAGTATGTTGAAAAACTCCCATCTCATGTTCTCCCTCAACTTCAAAATCGTCCTATATCGCTGTTTTACCTTTTTTGTTAAGGGTGTTTGATCTTTGCATGTTCACTTTGCAAAGACTGGGTCGCTACTTCTGTCGTGATGTAGGATGATTTTGAAATGATTTTTGAAGTTAAGGGATAAAATACGATTGCAGTTTTTCGACATACCCTAACTGTCTTGAGTCAGAATACACAGAGTTCAGGGAGAGCAAGACAAGACAAGACGAGTGTTTGAGATTAAAATGTATTTAAATAAGTTTTTTTTAAATGAAAATAACCGATCGTTTTGCTAGATAAGACCCTTCTTCCTCGGCTGGGATTGTTTACAACCGCATTTGTGATCGTTTGAAACCACATTTAAACTGCATTTAGAAAGTTCAGAATCTGGGCACCATATCAGTCCATTATATGGAGAAAAATGCTGACATGTTTTCCTCAAAAAACATAATTTTTTTACGACTGAAGAAAGACAGACATGAACATCTTGGATGACAAGGGGGTGAGTACATTATATGTGAATATTTGTTTTGGAAGTGGGCTTCTCCTTTAAGTAAAATAAAGGAAATATAGCTGCAAGCTGAAATTACGGGCCCAAGCACTATGACAGAAAAGCAATGTTTTTAGCGCCAAACTTCCTGCTGCCAGTTGGCGCTATAATTATCAGTACTTGAGCCCTTAAAAATGTGTTTTGTGTCTTACGTCCACTCGTGCTCGGTGAACATGGCCTTGACGCTCCAGGCCGAGCCGAAGATGTTGAGGGATTTGGAGAAACAGTCATTATAAATGAGTCCAGTGTATATGGAGAATAATCCCATCATCAGTATGATGTACCGTCCATCAAAAAAGGTTGTCCAGATCTGAATAGAGACAAACATTTAATCAGAAAAAACAAATGACATTTTTATATTAGTATTATCACAACAGCTCAATGGATGTTAGCATGGGTGCTAACCACTAGCACCATGGCTAATTGCAATTAGTTAATTCAATTTAGTTACAACCTCATTTCCTGGTCGTCTCCGCCTGTGGTCTTTCTCAGTCAACACCATCCACAAAGCAAAGAGCGTCATGACTGAACCATGACCAAGATCTCCAAACATCACCGCAAACAGGAAGGGAAAGGTGATAATGGTATAAGGAGCTGTGAAGGAATGAAAGAAAACTATGTTCAATGCTTTGAAAGGTAGAAAGGACATTGTTAAAATAGTCCATGTGACATCAGTGGCTCCACCTTAATTTTATGATTTAATTAGATAACTTCACTACCTTTCTGGGCCTTGAACAGTTGTGTTGTTGTCTATGCAGGGTCAGAAAGCTCTCATTGCACCAAAATATCTTAATTTGTGTTCTGAAGATGAACGAAGGTCTTATGGGTTTGGAACCATATGAGGGTGAGTAATTAATGACAGAATTGACATTTTTGGGTGAAATAACCCTTAAAGCAGTACAAACGTTTTCAACATTGAAAAATAATAATAAACATTTTAAGCAGCAAATCAGCATATGAGAATGATTTCTGAAGGATCATCTGACATAATAATGCTGAAAATTCAGCTTTGATCACAGGAATAAATTACATGAACACATATTCAAATAGGAACAGCTTTCAAATTGTAATAATATTTCACAATATTTGCTTTTACTGTATTTTTTTTAAATAGTAGTGTATGGTTAATGACCACTTTTATGGAGCCTGACAGCCACTAGTCATTACTTTCATTGCAGTGAAAAGAGCAGCATTAACATTGTTCAAAATATCTTTTTTTGTGCTCAAATTGGGTGAACTACTACTTTAATTACCAGCATAGGCCTTGTAGTTTCTCAAGTAAGGTTGTAAATAATAATTGGTGTTCTCCACTCACCCGGGCTGGCCTCCCTGTAGTCGCCCACTCCATACGCTTCCACTATACTCTGGAAGCCTGAGGTAAACTTGTTGCTCCTCAACAGTGTCGGTGGGGTATCACTGCTTGGGATACGGTTTACGAAGGAAGGGACGGTGGCATCACCTTTTCTCTATTAAGAAAATTAAACCCAAAAATGAAAATTTGCTTTTCCACTTGTCCTCAGGCCATTTCTTCATTGGAACATATTTGGATAAATTTTGCATTGCTCACCAATGGATCCTGTGCAGTGAATAGGTGTCGTCAGAATAAGAGTCTGCTGATAAAAACATCACAATAATCCACAAGTAATGGACCACTCCAGTCCATTAATTAACATCTTGTGAAGTGAAAAGTTGTGTGTTTGCAAAAAAAAAACAAATACATGATTAAGATGTTTTAACTTTAACCATCACTTCTGGTCATAATAATCCATAATAATGCTTCCTCCAATGAAACAGTTCATCACCTGTTGTCTTCTCACATCAAAATCTACATGCATATCTGTTTGAAACCACTTTGGACAGTTTTTTGTGCTTGATCTGTTCATATTTCTCTTCTGATTCAAACGGGAGGAACTTTTCAAGTAAGAAATCAATATTATCGATAGAGGACTTGCATTTTAGCTGGAATCAAAGAAAGTTAATAGATGTTAACTGTAGGGCTGTGATGGTGGCAGATTTTTTACATATAATATATATATACAGTGGGTACAGAAAGTATTCAGACCCCCTTAAATTTTTCACTCTTTGTTATATTGCAGCCATTTGCTAAAATCATTAAAGTTCTTTTTTTTTTTTCCTCAATGTACACACAGCACCCCATATTGACAGAAAAACACAGAATTGTTGACATTTTTGCAGATTTATTAAAAAAGAAAAACTGAAATATCACATGGTCCTAAGTATTCAGACCCTTTGCTGTGACACTCATATATTTAACTCCGGTGCTGTCCATTTCTTCTAATCATCCTTGACATGGTTCTACACCTTCATTTGAGTCCAGCTGTGTTTGATTATACTGACTGGTCTTGAATAGGAAAGCCACACACCTGTCTATATAAGACCTTACAGCTCACAGTGCATGTCAGAGCAAATGAGAATCATGAGGTCAAAGGAACTGCCTGAAGAGCTCAGAGACAGAATTGTGGCAAGGCACAGATCTGGCCAAGGTTACAAAAAAAATTTCTGCTGCACTTAAGGTTCCTAAGAGCACAGTGGTCTCCATAATCCTTAAATGGAAGACGTTTGGGACGACCAGAACCCTTCCTAGAGCTGGCCGCCCGGCCAAACTGAGCTATCGGAAGAGAAGAGCCTTGGTGAGAGAGGTAAAGAAGAACCCAAAGATCACTGTGGCTGAGCTCCTGAGATGCAGTCGGGAGATGGGAGAAAGTTGTAGAAAGTCAACCATCACTGCAGCCCTCCACCAGTCGGGGCTTTATGCCAGAGTGTCCCGACGGAAGCCTCTCCTCAGTGCAAGACACATGAAAGCCCACATGGAGTTTGCTAAAAAACACCTGAAGGACTCCAAGATGGTGAGAAATAAGATTCTCTGGTTCGATGAGACCAAGATAGAACTTTCTGGCCTTAATTCTAAGCGGTATGTGTGGAGAAAACCAGGCACTGCTCATCACCTGTCCAATACAGTCCCAACAGTGAAGCATGGTGGTGGCAGCATCATGCTGTGGGGGTGTTTTTCAGCTGCAGGGACAGGACGACTTGTTGCAATCGGGGGAAAGATGAATGCGGCCAAGTACAGGGACATCCTGGACGAAAACCTTCTCCAGAGTGCTCAGGACCTCAGACTGGGGTGAAGGTTTACCTTCCAACAAGACAATGACCCTAAGCACACAGCTAAAATAACGAAGGAGTGGCTTCACAACAACTCCGTGACTGTTCTTGAATGGCCCAGCCAGAGCCTTGACTTAAACCCAATTGAGCATCTCTGGAGAGACCTAAAAATGGCTGTCCACCAATGTTTACCATCCAACCTGACAGAACTGGAGAGGATCTGCAAGGAGGAATGGCAGAGGATCCCCAAATCCAGGTGTGAAAAACTTGTTGCATCTTTCGCAAAAAGACTCTTGGCTGTATTAGATCAAAAGGGTGCTTCTACTAAATACTGAGCAAAGGGTCTGAATACTTAGGACCATGTGATATTTCAGTTTTTCTTTTTTAATAAATCTGCAAAAATGTCAACATTCTGTGTTTTTCTGTCAATATGGGGTGCTGTGTGTACATTAATGAGGAAAAAAAATGAACTTAAATGATTTAAGCAAATGGCTGCAATATAACAAAGAGTGAAAAATTTAAGGGGGTCTGAATACTTTCCGTACCCACTGTATATATATATATATTATACAGTTAATTAAGAAAGTAGCCAAAACAAGAACGGTAAATATTCCTTGCCCAACCCTTGTCCGACGGCTCATCAAAATTACTGGCCCGAGTCCTTTCTCTCTCTTTCCCATTAAACTGTTGCATCCATTAAAATAGCTTAGTTTTGTTTTTAATAGGAACATGGTTATTTTTCTTTCCGTTTATTTATAAAGTTAATTAAGAAATATGTTTGGAACATTTTTTGTTAGTTAAATTAAGGTTTTTGCTTCTTAAAGTAACGACCAAGCGGCCAGAGGCAGGCAGTGAGTTGATCACAGCCTATGTTTGATCAATTTTGCCTTCTCAAATAATCACGACTTGCCTAAAATAAAATCCTCAAGCATATCACATTGTTATTTTAAACATTTAACTTAGACAAATGCACGTTATTATGCGCATACAATCGTTTGTTGGAGAATGGTAGCTAAACGCATTTTGCAGGACATGGAGGCGCCAGCGCAATCACTTGCAAAAAAATTAAAAAAGCCGTAATCTTTGCTCATAAAGGTAAGCGTAATATATCATCCAGAACTGTAAAGAGTCTAATTTTATTTGTGGGCACTCACAATATCAACAAAATGTAGTGCTTTTATAAAAATAAAGGAAACAAACAAGATGCGCTTTCTGATGTCTCGGTGTTAAACAGAGCGCTGCACAAAAATGAAACGAAACTCAAATACTTGACTTACAGTCAGGATAAATATATCTATAGAAAGCTTTAAAATTATTACTTTACTACTTTAAAACCAAAAAATTCAAATCGAAAACAAAAACTCTATCATTATAAAATCCGTAGAGATGCATTTCTCTCTAAAGGCGCGTCCAATGAGCAGATGGCGAGTCAGGATCGTTGTCTTTGCAACACTGGTTCAGAAAACACTAGTTAATTAATAATTCATTCAAGTATGTCCTTATTTCGACCCCAACACATTCATGGTAATTACTTTTCCTGGAGCTTTGCAAGCTTTAGCCTATTGTGTGCGTATGAACGTCTATCTCTTCCAGCAGCTGCGAAGGCACTTGCGCTCGCTGCTGCTGCCAGCGGGGACACTATACACGGCCACGGCAGAATAATTGTTGCAGAAACACTGTATTGCTTATTATAGATTGTGTGACATCACGTGCAGTACTGCTGGTGGCAATCGACCACCGCGGTGGCGCGGTTGTCATTGCGACCGTCACAGCCCTAGTTAATTGGTATACTGGAGTGGTGTGGATTACTTGTGGATTATTGTGATATTTTTATCAGCTGTTTGGACTCTCATTCTGACGGCACCCATTCACTTCAGAGGATCCACTGGTGAGCAAGTGGTGTAAAGCTAAATTCCTCCAAATCTGTTCTGATGAAGAAACAAACTCATCTACATCTTTGATGTCCTGAGGGTGAATACATTTCCTGCAAAATTTCATTTTTAGGTGAACTGCCCTTTTTAAAGATGTTATCTCAGGTTTGATAGTTATCTCCAAGTCACATTAAAACTTCTTAAGATTCTTCTTAAGATTAGTTCACTTTCAGAAGAAAAATTTACATATAATTTACTCAACCCCTTGTCATCCAAGATGTTCATGTCTTTCTTTCCTCAGGCATAAAGAAATTATGTTTTTTTGAGGAACACAAATCAGGATTTTTCTCCATATAGTGGACTTCTATGGTGCCTACTTCCAAAATGTAGTTTAAATGCAGCTTCAAATGGCTCTAAACCCAGCCGAGGAAGAAGGATCTTATAAAGCGAAACGATTGGTTATTTTCTTTAAAAAAAATGTACAATTTATATACTTTTTTTTTAACCTGAAATGCTCGTCTTGTCTAGCTCTGTGTGTATTCCGGTTGAATATAGTTAGAGTATGTTGAAAAACCTCCATCTCGTTTTCTCCTCCAACTTCAAAATCATCCTACATCGCTGCAGAAGTACCGACCCAGTGTTTACAAAGTGAACATGCAAAGAAGTCCACTATATGGAGAAAAATCCTGAACTGTTTTCCTCAAGAAATTTCTTTACGACTGAAGAAAGAAAGACATGAACATCTTGGATGACAAGGGGGTGAGTAAATTATCTGTAAATTTTTGTTCTGGAAGTGAACTAATCCTTTAATTGCTTCTCATACGCCAATAGGTTGGATAAAAATCAGACTAGCATGATATGAGAATAATTTTACTCACTGAGCCCTCCTCCAACGCCCGTCTCAGATTCGCCAGGTCGCTGACGGGACACCACACTTCAGCGATGAGACACTTGTTGGTGACGTCAAAGCTGCAGAGGTTAAGGATGTGATAGATGGCTTTCATCTTCTTCACTTGCAGCACCCACGAGTGCGCTGACTCAGACGCCTTATGCAAGACCTGCTTCAAATAATCCTCAGTGCGGTGCAAAACCTAATGTGCAAACATCACTTCATTAACACTTTAATTATGATAGAGCAGGATCACATAATTATGCCAATCCTCCAGTGAATGCGATAGCATCAGCATTATTTTGTAGAGGACAATCCAATAACAGTGACAAATAATCAAACCCCCTAAGGAGACGCTGAAGGCACTCGGGAAGGCAGAAGACGTACGTTTTGTAAGTCTTGGATGCGTGTCCTCAAGCTGTCCATCACATCGGCCCTTTCCTCATCTGTTTCAGGGTGAGGGTAGAGATGACAGTGGTAACTGTGAAAATCATAGAGCAAATTCCAGTGAGATGGAGACAGACTTATGCAAAATACTTTCTTTTTTTCAATAACGGTCAATGGGAATATACTTCAAAAGGATCTCTTTGGCCATTCTGTAGCATGTTACTGTTTCCAGTGTTTTGGGAGTTTGTTGTCCAGCTGTGTTTGCCATAAGATCCCTTATGACAGACAGCCAAGTTAAAAACAGGTCAATTTCTAGTTCACTGCTCCAGTTCAATTGGATCAGTGTTCATGATGCAGAAAAGATCTTGGACATATTTTTTAAAAATCTAAAAACAGATATGCCAAGTCCTTAGAACCTGGTTTGATATCGTTTAGAAAAACATTTATTGTTTTTAAATTAAATTAAATTAAACAATTTAAAAAAAACATTTAAAAAGACAAAACAATAAATCTAAAAATGTCAAATAAAGAGTGTTTTTTTTTTTAAAACAAATATTATTTATTTATTTTAGTGAATTTTGTAAAAAAAAAAAAAAAAAAACAAAAAAAAAAAACATTTATATCAAATATTAAATCTATAAAGAAAATACTTTATCAACTATGTCATTTTGAATTTTTTAATAAGTTCAGCCATTTCTGAGCATCAATATATTTTAGATATTTAGATTTTTATTTATTTTTTTATTTTTTACAAATATTATTATTAATTTATTTTAAAATAATTACAATTTTAATTTTAGGGGGACTGATATGATATTTTACAACCTGAACTAGCCTTGCCATACAAATTATCTGATATTTTAAGAGACTTTTGAACTGTTTTCCTTTGCTTGCTCCACATGACATGATTAAGCAGAACGTTTTTCAAATATAAACAAACAAATCACATTTAGTATTTTTTTCTAAGAAATAATAATTAAAGATCATGCAAAGCTACAGGGATTTTTTCTTCATTATAATACCAGGACAGTTGAATCACCATAAAATTTCAGGCTCACTCAAAATTTCAGACTTTAATTTAGAAACTTGAAGTGCTCATGTTATTCAAATGGCTCTAAAGCAGAGGTCTCAAACTCCATTCCTGGAAGGCCGCAGAGTTTAGCTCCAATCAGCTCCAACTCACACCTGATTGGAGTTTCTAGTAATCCTAAAGACCCTGATTAGCTGGATCAGGTGTGTTTGATTAGGGTTGGAG
This sequence comes from Labeo rohita, assembly GCF_022985175.1. NCBI lineage: Eukaryota > Metazoa > Chordata > Actinopteri > Cypriniformes > Cyprinidae > Labeo > Labeo rohita. Next base: position 16,961,516 of record NC_066878.1, read on the forward strand.
CTGTGGCCCTCCAGGAATTGAGCTTGAGACCACTGCTCTAAAGGATCACAGCCGAGGAAGAAGGGTCTAGTGAAACAAACAGTTATTTTCGAAACAAATTGACAATTTATTTACTTTTTAACCTCAAACACTCATCTTGTCTCGTCTCTGCGATGCGCATGCATAGTCTGTCTAATCCGGTTATACTGTGTAATCTGTGTAATACAGTTAGGGTATGTCGAAAAACTCCCATCTCATTTTCTTCTTCAACATCAAAATCGTCCTACATCGCTGTTTTACCTTTTTTTAAAGGCTTTTGATCTTCTTGGCATGTTTGCTTTGTAAACACTGGGTCAGTACTTCTGCAGCAATGTGGGACGATTTTACAGTTGGGAAAGAAAATGATATGGGAGTTTTTCAACATACCCTAACTGTATTGACCATATTTAACCGAAAAAAAAAAAAGAGTTCACGCAGACTTGATGAGCGTTTGAGGTTAAAAAGTATATAAATGTTTCGAAAATGACCGATCGTTTTACTAGATAAGACCCTTCTTCCTCAGCTGGGATCGTTTAAAGCAGGGGTGCCCAACCTTGTTCCTGGAGATCAACCTTCCTGCAGAGTTTAGTTCCAACACTGATCAAACACACCTGTAATTATCAAGTGCTCCTTCAGATCCTAATTAGTTGGTTCAGGTGTGTTTGATCAGGGTTGGAGCTGAACTATGCAGGAAGGTCCATCTTTTGGAACAGGGTTGAACATACCTGGTTTAGAGCCATTTGAAGCTGCATTTAAACTGCATTTTGGAAGTTCAGACTTGGGGGCACCAATAAAGTCCACTATATGGAGAAAAAAATTTGGGAATGTTTTCCTCAAGAAACATAATTTCTTATCAACTGAAGAAAGAAAGACATGAACATCTTGGATGACAAGATGAATTTTTGTTCTGGAAGTGGACTTTTCCTTTAAGAAAACAAAACTATCTGCATCAGTATTGGCATGAGCAGATATCATTTTGAATAATCGGCTATTGTTATCGGTGCATTTCTAATAAAAAAAACAGACCCAAAAATTGGCAAAAGGTGCAGTTTGATGTACGTGTAAAAAGACCAACAATTAACAAACAGTGCAGAAAATATGCGCAAACATGAATGTGTGTGAACGGCCCCTAAAAACGTGAAATAAAAAGAAGGCTATCACTCACCAGTCGCAAATTTTTTGAACCTTTTGCCCAATCTGGTCGCCCCAAAAGGAGATGAGGAAAACTACATTCTTACTGATCTCCCCCTAGAGCACATAAACACACGACAGAGTCTCTGTAAACAAACGCTTCATCACTCTGAATACATTAGCACGCTCTAGCTGTGGCAGACGGGCATGATCTAAAACTGTGAAACAAACACAGAGGCGTGTTCACACCATGCAGCATATTTTGTTAAACCAAACTATTTGACTATAACTACAGCCATCGAAAAGCACTTTGTTTTGAATCTCAGAATCCTCATTTACACACAAATTTGCATACCGTGTCAAGATCGGCCAGGCTCTCGTCCACCTCTGCGTAGCTGAGGATGGTGTAACCTTTACAGACCCGCCAGAGCATGCGCTCGAACGCCTCCACCTTCACCCGCTGAATCAACCCTGAGATAAACCTGAAACGCAGCGAGACAAACATCACACACACATAAAACACAATCACAATCGATCGGATTAAAAGATCTCCACTGTGTGTGGAGTGAGAGGGTCTTTGTGACTCACCCGAGTTTGGCGCCCAGTCTCTGCATGCTGGTGCAGCCTGTCACTGATTCAGTCTCCAGAGACGGGAACTCCTCATATTGAGGGCCCAGGGCTTCATGCTAAACACACACATCCATGTTCACATATTCAATTAAGACTTAAATATCTGAGAGCTAGATAGTAATCATCTCCCTAAAACTCCCTTAATATTACTTAACGAATGTGATTGACAAATATACACCACCAGTCAAAAGTTTTTGGACAGTAAGATTTTTAATGTTTTTTTTTTTTTAAAGTCTCTTCTTCTCAGAAAGCCTGCATTTTTTTGATCCAAAGTACAGCAAAAACAGTAAAAAATTTTTTTTAATATTTTTACTATTTAAAATAACTGTTTTCTATTTGAATATATTTTAAAATATAATTTATTCCTTTGATCAAATCTAAATTTTCAGCATCATTACTCCAGTTTTTAGTGTCACATGAACCTTCAGAAATCATTCTAATATGCTGATTTGCTGTTCAAGAAACATTTATTATTATTATTATTATTATTATTTAAAACAGTTGAGTACATTTTTTTTTTCAGAATTCTTTGATGAAAAGAAATATCCAAAGATCAGCATTATCTGAATATATGTATATATATGAATATATGTATGTATAACTTTAATTTTGACGGGTTGCTGTGAAGACCTTTAGGGTCTTCATTATATGATGATAGTTTTCTGCAAAAGAAACGGTAAAATGCTCATGAAGTGACTCTCAGAGCAGTTCTAGAGATTATGTTCATGTGTTCATGTTCTCATATATTGAGGCGGCAGAGGCTGAAAACACAGCAAGTGTCACACATATGGGTGTAGTAAACAATATTTTACTACACTACATTACTATTTTACACTACATTGTTATTAAAAAAAATAAAGTTCTACATTTTAGCAATTTTTGTTCAGCTTTTTAAAAATAAAATTAAACTGTATTTAAATTCATATATCAAATACATAAGATATTAAAAAGATTAAGATGCTGTATAAAATGTCATTTTCAATTACTTACTAAAATAATCTCAGCATTTTTTTACATTTCATTTGCTGTTATTACAATTTAAATATTTATTGGATATCTAGCATGCTGCTTTATAGTTAATGGAACCTTCACTGGTCATTCGTAACATTTTTACATATTAACAATTCCTTTGCAAATCTGACAAAAGATAGGATTCAAGAAAATTGGGCTTGTTGTTCCATCAGAAACATCATGTTTGTTCAAAATACTCTCACAATAAAAGTAGGTTAAGGCCTAGTCCACAAGTACACAGGTATTTTTATAAAGAGTTCTTCCTCCTTCATTTAAAAAAAAATAAAATAAAAAATTGTCCACATTAAAACGCAAAAACACGCTATGAAGTGGTATCAAGAACATGCCAAACCAACAGGTGGTTATATAACCCTAACTGTTAAGCCATGTTGGCCAAATCTGGCAAATTTGGAAACAGTGCGCACTCTGACGTCATGAGCCATAGTCTCTAGATTTTCTGAAAATCTTCACCCTGGCAGGAATTTTTGAAAAGGCTCGGTTTAAAGGAAAAGTCCACTTCCAGAACAACAATTTACAGATAATGTACCCCCTTGTCATCCAAGATGTTCATGTCTTTCTTTCTTCAGTCGAAATTGTGATTTTTCTCCATATAATGGACTGATATGGTGCCCCGAGTTTGAACTTCCAAAATACAGTTTAAATGTGGCTTCAAACGATCCCAAATGCAATTGTAAACAATCCCAGCCGAGAAAGAAGGGTCTTATCTAGCAAAACAATCAGTTATTAAAAATCATTTCAAAACCATCCTACATTGCTGCAGATGTACCGACCCAGTCTTTGCAACATGAACATGCAAAGAAGATCAAACACCCAAACACGAAAAAGGAAGTTGAAGGAGTTTTTCGAAATACCCTACTGTCATGAACCGGAAAAAAACAGCTTTCAGGCAGAGCAAGACAAGATGAGCGTTTGACATTAAAAAGTATATAAACTGTATTAATTTTATAAAAATAACCAATCGTTTCACTAGATAAGACCCTTCTTCCTTGGCTGGGAACCGCATTAGGGATCATTTGAAGCTGTATTTAAACTCTATTTTGGAAGTTCTAACTCGGGGCACCATAGAAGTCCACTATATGGAGAAAAATCCTGAAATGTTTTTCTCAAAAAACAATTTGTTTACGACTGAAGAAAGAAAGACACAAACATCTTGGAAGGGTGCGAGTACATTATCTGTTCATTTTTGTTCTGGAAGTGAACTTCTTCTTTAAGTGACCTGTCACTGTGTTTGTGTATGGATGACACTGCATTAAAAAAGCTGTGGTTTTGAAAATACCTGTGTTTGTGTTGACAGGGCATACGTCTCTACACATCACATAGGCTAAATTAACACTGTTGAATGAAGACTCACCCTGGAGCGGCTGCGCATGAATGTGCGTGTGATTCTCAGCATGTGTGTGTACTCCGTCAGTTCCAGCAGGTTCCGCTGGAGCTTCTCTTTATTTTTGGCCACCTCGCTGAGCTCCACCTCCAGCCTCTGCAGTTGCTCCTGACAACAGCCAACGACCTTCCATCAGTGATGTTAAAACACACCACACTTACACATTCAATATTTATAAATGCCTTCAAAACGAGACACACGCCAGTCAATAAAACTCAGCACCCAAAACAATACTTAACACATTAAAAAGCCATGAGTTATCATGAGTGTACTATTATAAAGCACACAGCAGAAAGCCACACATGATGAATCTGCCATGCATAATCAATTGCCCCATTCACAGAAAGCTTTCTCTCCCACATTGTACACAATCAATCACTCTAGGCAACTTGACACGGTCAATTACCAGTGCTGGGTCTTGACGCTGAGAACCGGAGCTCTCATACACAATCAATTACCACAAACCACTGAGCACATGGCCATTAAGCCAAAAATATACACACTGTAATTGAATAAAACTGCATGAGAGAGAATTTTCTTCACGTTTAGGGGTATATAACCTTCAATACCCTTTACGCACAAACATCTGTTATATGATGTAATACTTGCTTTGATTTTTCAAGCAGTGTTACATTAGAGAAACTAATGACAGAGAAACATTTACAATAAAAATGTGTGAAATGTTGGTTAAATTTTCATTTACTGTTGCTATGTAAATAATTTATACAACATTTCACATGTAAAAAATGTCAACTGTCATTAGTGTAGCGAAGTATCCACCTTATTTTTTCTCTTAAGTGTTCAGTTATTTTTAGCTGTACAAAACAGCTCATTTTGCTGCTTGATATTGCAAAACGGTGTCTTACCATATTATTTTAATGTATTTTCTTAATTATAAATGCACCAGTTTGTAAAGCGAACAGTTTTACCATTTATTGCGCATTGTTATTCTTCTTGTTTCTTCTCTACAGTGGCTAATGAACCGGAAGTCTCGCACACTGACAGAAACTGGCTTACTCCGTGTTGACAAATAAGGTGGATAAAGCGTAACTCGACCAGAAGTGACTTTCGAGCCAAATTAAATTTGTGAAAACTATGTGGAGAAATGTTTCTCATATGTGGAACTGCACAGTCTAATCAGATTCAATGATCTATGCTAAGCTATGCTAAAAGTGCTACCGCCAGACCCGGAGATCAGCTGAATGGATTCGAAAATGGTAAAACTCAACTGTTTAACTCTAGGGCAGTTGGAAAATGAGCCAATTTTTAAAAAAGTGGAGTGTTCCATTAAGTGCAACTCACACTTTCACTTGCACCAAAACAAAGATTCAGTATTCCTCAAAATGAATAAAAATGAACTTGTAATAATTAAATGTTAAATAACACAAATATCCTTTATGTATTTAATCCCATTTAATCCCAACAATTTAGTAAAAGCGTGGTCAAAATTTTCAGCGCTGTGCTCATTGTCTTCTGTCTTCCTGTTTGTACTTGAACCACTTGTTTTAAAACCTTCCCGGTCTACTGACATTTGTTAAGTCATCTGCTTCAAATACTACAATGCACATGACAACTTTTGTTAACTCTACAATAAGTAAATCCACTTCATTAGGTAATTACTCTTCAACAGTGATGCTATATTAAGTTCAATTATGGTTTTTAAGGAAAACATTTCAGGATTTTTTTTTTCATATAATGGACTTCAATTGTGCACCCGATTTTGAACTTTCAAAATGTAGTTTAAATGCAGCTTCAAAAGGCTCTTTTGAACTTTCCTGCAGAAAACCCTGACCAAACACACCTGAACCAGCTAATTAGGATCTGAAGGAGCACTTGATAATTACAGACAGGTGTGTTTGATTAGGGTTGGAACTAAACCCTGCAGGAAAGTCGATCTCCAGGAACAAGGTTAGGCACCCCTGCTCTAAACGATCCCAGCCGAGGAAGAAGTATCTTATCTAGCGAAACAATTGGTCTTTTTTTTTTCGAAAAATTCTAATTTTTATACTTTTTGAGCACAAAAGCTCGTGTAGCACAGGCTCTGGGATGTGTGTTCACGACACTATGTACTATTGAATCACGTCAAAAGGTCACGCAGAACTACAGACCCAGTGTTTACAAAGCGAACACGCAAAGACTACCAAAGTGCAAAAAGTCAAACGCTGTTTACAAACAAAAAGGTATAACAATGTCGGACGATTCTGAAGTTGTAGGAGAAAATAAGATAGAGTTTTTTGTCATTCTTTACCTTTTTGAGCAAGAGTACACAGACAATGAACTTAGACGTGATTCGTAGTAGTGATAGGAAGTTCGGATCATTTTACAGACTCGGACCTCTGAGTCTTGTTCAGCAAAATGAACAAATCTTTTTTCGAGTCATTTTGTTCATTTTAGCAAAATATAATTAAAATGTTATGTGTTACTTCCCTAACACATCTACTGCTTACACAAATGTTGATCACACCACAAACAAGACAAAACTATAATGCTATAAGAAACAGAAAAGATTTATTCATTGTTTACCTGGGTCTTTAGTCTATGATTAGCTCACCTCACTTCTTATCTGACAAGTTTCCGGGTTTGAGTCGTTCGTTCATTACGTGACATCCTCATAAGATGAACAAACAACTCGAAAAAAAATCGAAGACTCGAAACAGGTGAACTAATTCCAGTACAGAACCTAATAGGATGTTGTGCATGCGCGACTGAACGAATCACTCCCCGAGACGACTCGTTCTTCCCGAGTCACATTAAAGATCCGTTCAAAATGAACGAATCTTTCAAGAACGCACATCCCGGAGCCTGTGCTACACAAGGATTTGTGCTTAAAAAGTATACAAATTTTTATTTAAAAGAAAAAATGACAGATCGTTTCGCTAGATAAGACCCTTCTTCCTCGGCTGGGATCGTTTAGAGCCTTTTGAAGCTGCATTTAAACTACATTTTGAAAGTTCAAAATCAGGGGCACAATTGAAGTCCATTATATGAAAAAAAAATCCTGAAAAAATCCTAAATTATTTGTGAATTGTTGTTCTGGAAGTGGACTTCTCCTTTAACAGAACAATAGCGTTTGTCAATTCTGAGTAAAAGAAAAGAAAAAAGAGTGGGATATAAACTCGGAACTGTGAGAAAGAAGTCGTAATTTTTAAATATAAACTCAAATTGACCTTTTTTTTTTAATTCTTTTATTCCATGGCTCCCATAGAATGCTATTTGTAAACTGTCATTTTCTGCCACCAGATAGGCTCCGCCCACAAAAAACATCATCACTGTTTCCAAACACCAAAGTGGTCTATAGAGCTACCACGAAAATGGAAGTTCAAGCATTTGTCTCTCTGATGCATAAGGTTTATCTTGTAGCAATGTATGAAGCACACACACACACAAAGTCATTTTCAAACCAAGCAGCTTTCTGTTGGTCAATGCACTGAATCCATGTGAATCTCTGGAAAAAAAAAAAAAAACGTTTACCCCTCATGCTATATTCCTGTTTGCATGAATCCCTTTTAATTGGGATTTTGCCAGTGAAAATCCACCAAAACACAGTAAATGTAACCGCACCTGTGTTTTGGGTGGTTTCCAATGGGTGGTGCTTTGAGTGCTTGTTAAGCTGTTTCTAGATGGTTGATATAGTGTTCCGGGTGATTATTATATTTAATTTAGCTTAAAGAGAACTCAGATCCAAAACAGTATTTATAGAAAACAGAAAACCCATATTTGGCACACTGACCTTGCCTACTAAAGCAGCCAATATCAGTATATCTCAGCACCTACCATGATCTCTAAGACATTTTTGGGTGCAGGAGCAACAGGAGGGACTTCAGCCTCTGGCACTGCAATACTAGCCTTCCTAATTTCCCTCAGCAGATACCCTATAGGTGATGGAAACAAAGAAAGGGGATTTTAAACATTCATTCAAGAGCACACAGAAACACTCACTGTTTTTAACGGAGCATCACAATGCAATCACATCATAAAAGCTAAATAGTCTGTTCTGTGCCTTATGTTTCTTATGTTAAATCAGCAAAACTGCATTATTATGCTATTTTTGATTCTAACTTTGTGGCTTGTGTAACACACCTTTAAGGGTAAGATGGAAATGCATCACAAAATGAAGAAGTCAATTCAGCATAATAGTTAGCACTATTACAGACAGATTTTAAAATTTAAAGATCCTTAAAGAGGTTGAGGCTTGACCTAAAATTTACACTGTGTTCAATAAAGATCTCTTACCCAAAATCCTCTCCATCTCCTCGCATCTCTTGATCTCACTAACGAAGCGGCGTTGGAAGGAGCTGACGCTGGGGTTGAGCTGAAACAGGTCATTAGATTATGACTTATATTTTTGACACAACATCATATTACAATCTAGAGACAAGACGTCAAGGCTGTGGGCATTACATTAATCAAATGATATTTGGTCATCGTTGAAATTTCAGCATTGCATGATAATCAGGACTGCTTTGCTAATTAATGGAAGTTCATTTCCTCATGTAAAATCGACTGACAGCTTTGTCACTGCAATAAGGAATGGAGCTTACAAGCTATAAAAAGGACAAAAATTAACATAAAATATCATAAAACTGGTTTATATGGCTCATGCACTATCTTTAAAGTCTTCTGAAGTCACACAATAGTTTTGTCTTCTACTCCAGTGGGCTTTAACCAACCAGACCCACTGAGTCAGAGAAGATAGAAGGATAAGAAGGATAAATTCAGATATTAGACAAGATTAGCTAAGATGTTCACTGCATAAAATCTCATATTTTGTAATGTTCCTCAAAGCTATTTTTTACATTTATCTAATATATAAATAAGAAACGTTTTCACCCCAGGCTCTTAATGCATCATTTTTCCTTCTAAAGCATCAGTGAGCGTTTGAACCTTGAACCTCAAAATCATAGTCAAAAAATGTCAACTTTTGACCTCAACCATTGTTATTTTTGTGTGATTTATGTAACATTACTAGCATTCATTGATATTATTATTAGCTTTTAATTTTTTATATTTTCCTATTTTAGTTTAAGTTTTACTAACTTTATGTGCTTTGTCCATTTTTTATTTATATATAATTTTGGTTTATGTTTCTTTCAGTTTAGCTTTAACTTTAGTACTTGAACATATATATATTTTTTTTTATTTCAGTGAGTTGCCAATGCAACATTTCTAATTATTATTTACGTTTTTCAACGTCATTTTATTCTAGCTTTATTTAAGTTAATAATCATTTTTAATAGTTTCAATATCAGCACTGCTTAGGACCTGTGACTGATCTCCTTTTTGGATTCATTTTAAATGCAACAAATATATAAGATGCATGCTTCATAAAGGAACTAGCAAAATATATATAGTCCAAAATAGCTCAAAATTGTTTTGTCAGCTACCCTTACTGATGCCAAACAAACAGTAGGTCACACACACATATGTGACCAACACAGACCTTGCATGTAGTTGCTAATGAGAGTAAAACACCCTCAGGGTGAATAGAAAACACAGGCTTTTAAGCAGACTTGCTCTATTTTTTAGCAAGCAATTGATCCAGCTCAGTGTTAACCAGGACATTAACCTGGCTGACATACATCATCAGCCTCCCTGTGTGACCAGGCCGAAATGTGCACACTTGCACATGCAATTCAACACGCATTTAATTAAATCCGTTTCACACCAATAAGAGACACTTTCCACGCAGCAAACAAACATGGGTTGCCAAGTAATGCCGATAATGTACGGTCAATTTACTCCAATCTGTCTGCTCTGAGAATTCAAGCTGTGGCTCAAAATCCACCTAGGCAGCATTTTTGGGGCATCAGGTGCGCGCAGCATCGCTGATTCGGAACGCGCATGTGATGCCCCAGAATTGCTGTCTAGCTAGGTAGCTCACTAGGATTTGATCCACACCCGTTTGAGTCCAAACTTACATCTCGAAATTCGACCAGTCCCATTTCTCCCAGTTCGCTGATGCAGTCGTACGCCGAACCGGACTGCAGGAACAGCTGCGCCAAGCACATCTCCTCACTTCGAAAGCCCGAGCCCATCTTCTCTCTCCTCTCTCGGCCACCTTGATCACTCAATCCGCCTCTGGCCTTTGCGATTCACTTTAATACAGCACGACCAACCTGCCGCAAACGTGAAGCGTTTAACACAAAAACTCAATCTCAATGCATTTCCATTTGACTTAGTAGACTTGTTCACCCGCATTCAGAATTACTGAAGATTTCATGTCTGATTGAGCCGGGATGAGATTAAACTGTACCGAAAATCATTAACCTATAAATGCTATTTTTAGCAACCTAGTGAATATTCCCAGAATTAACATGCAAATTATGCAAGTACTACAAATTAAACTGCAGATGTTATATTCACAGTGTCTTACCTAGCTGGCTGGACAATAATAATCGATAGGCGTCTGTACCTTTAATTGCCGTCTTGCCATTGAAACGACAGAAATAACGCAAGCGATTAAAGGCTGCTGAAGGGACGTTGCCAAACAAACAACTAAACGCTATTCGGTGTTTAAAAGCTACGTATGCAACGAGGCTTGGTGTTTAAATAAATCGCATAATAAAAAAGATCACTCCCGTAAAGCACAAACCCTGCCGGTGTACAGATTGCGCCCATGGGTTGCCAGATACTTCGTTAGAAAATCCCCCTTCTTTTGCTCAGAAAACTTTAAACTTGTAAAAAGAAATATACGAGTTGAAAAATATAAAAATGGCATACATATATGATTCATATTAGTATACGGTCATATATTTATAATAGACAACCAACCATCGAGCAAAAGTTCTCCTACAAAACACATTCACAACTTAACCATTTACTTTCTGCAATTAGCTTCCTTGTCCATAGAGTAATTAAAATTAAATAGACTAAATTAAATAGATATAATTAAAGAGATCAATATGAATTAAATACATACAAATAAATTAAAAGTGCATTTGACACCTTATTTATTTAATTGTATTTTTATGTCAATGTATAATCATGTATTATGTATTAAATATAATACATGGTAGTATTTATAATTACATTTTTTTAATTTAGTCTGTTAAACCACTTTATACCTTCCATTAAGTCGAACGACGTTTAATAAAATTATGACTTGCTTATGAAACGCCAGCATATTCGTAATCTGAAATAACAAGAACAAAAAAATCTACAAATCTATAACTAACCCATGACTTGCAAATCTTTTATCTGTTTAAAGTTCCACTAAAGTATTTTTTGCATATGTTGCACTGGCTTTTTGTAATTTGTAAAATAAATAAATAGGAACATTTAAATGCTATATAATTGCTTAAAAAATTTATTAGAAAATGTATCTAATAGATCTAATAACAACAACATATCCTAAATTATGAGTTTTAAACATCTTCATTGCTTTGTAAACAAGTTAGTCTGGTAAGGGTTTTTCTGCAATCTGGCAACCACATCATCATTTAATATATTCTGTGCCGTATTCTTCCAGACCAGGGGCAGGCCATCTGCCTGTCCTTTGTTTAAATGCCTGAAAATTAGAAGATTTATAGGACAAAACACATCTTTGTTAACAGTTCTCAAATAATAAACACCAACTCAGAGAATTATAATGTGTTTTCAGCAGAACAAGTTATAGCAGATACAATGAGATTGTAATGGTCCTGATGTGACAGTGACGTCATATAACCCACTAGCCTTCACCTCATTGTGCATACTAGTACATTTATATAGTGCACCACAAATTGACTTACTTTCTTAGGTTCCAGGTGAATATTCTTCTCAAAGCAAATGCAGATACTCAGAAAAAGCCTAACAGTTATGAAAAAGTGCATTTATACTACATGCGTAAATGCAAACACCTGACAGGATTGATGAATGTGAAAAGCCCTAATCACTTCACATCACTTAATAAGAACACACACAAAATACTATAGAAATAATATTTTATAAAGGCACATATGAAGATGATAAATTCATTATGTTTACTTAGAATCTCAGCAGTTATTTATGTCATAATGGCTCATTTTACAAACAGGTTGGGAACCCATCATCAAGCAGAGATTAAATATGAAAATCATGATTGTTAAAATTCATTTATACATGGGGATTTCAACCAGGGGTCCATGAAGATGCTCAAAAAAGATACATAAACATATAGAAATAGAAATAGAGACATTAGTAATAAATAGAAATACTAATAGAAATAGAACATTATCATATGTCTGATAATTATTAAATGCAATATGTTGATAATAGTATTTTTTTTAATTGACATGTATCTGAAATATTAAATAAATAACACGTTAATTTCCAATTATAACCGGAACTAGTCACTGTTGGTAATTTTTTACGTTAGGATTTTTTTATTTGTAAACTAAGGATTTTAATGATTGAAAATGTTTGAATAAAATGCTGAAAAATTAAATGTCAGAAGTTACAGTTATTATTTATTGGTAAATGAACCAAATGTTGAAAAAAAAAAAAAAAAAAATCTTGGGGGGGAAAAAATCATTAATGGCAACCTTAATTTTATACCAATCTAGAGATGAATCTTCATTTTCTGTAATTAAAACATTTAAAATGTATAGTGTTCTACATAAAAGTTAAAACAAAAAGAAAGTAAAACCTTTTATTTATCTATTTGGGAGAAAAAAAATGGCATGTACCTGAAAAAATACTAAATAAATAAAACATGTTAATTTCCAATTATAACCTGAACTAGCCATTGTTGGCACTTTTTTATGTTGGAAATTTTAACTAAAGAATTAACAAAATGTTGAAAAACTAAATGTCAGAAGTTACAGTTATTATTTATTGGTATATGAACCAAACAGTTCATCAGGTAAAAAATAAATAAATAAATAAATCATAGGAGGGAAAATCATTAATGACAGCCCTAATTTTACACCAATCTAGAGATGAACCTTCATCAGTATTTTTTCTGCAATAAAAATGTTTGAATAAAATGTTGAAAAATTAAATGTCAGAAGTTACAGTTATTTATTAGCAAGATAACCAAATTAAAAATTATCAAATGACAAAAAAAAACATGGGGGAATCATTAATGGCCAATATAGAGATAGATCTTTATCAGTATTTTTTCTTTAATAAAACATTTTAAAGTATTGTGTTTTGCATAGGAAGAAAATGAATGTTTAATTTTAAAATTACATTGTTTTAGTGACACTTCATCCCCTTAGTGTTCCAACATTCCACCGGTGGGACGTTTTGCATTGAGTCAAGTTTGACAGGAACGCTAAGGGGTTAAATTATGAGGAATTTGTTTTACATCATCAGACATGATATTCTAAAAAATTACTGTTTAAGTAATATATTACTGTAGAGAACATCCCTCCTCTGTTCCTCTTATTTCAATGAAGCACTTATAAACAATGCAACAAATTTAAAGAGGTGATCAGATCAGTGAAGTCTACATCATCTGAGGTTTTGTGCGAGTCTGTTGAGCTCCTGTGAGAGACCAGTGACAGTGTCGAGGATCCTCTGCCTATCAGACTCCAGCAGACGACCTCCACAGCGCTGGACAAACTTGTCCGGGTGCCAGAGGGCCTGCTGGCGACGGAGCACCTTCCGAAATACAGTCAAATCAGATCGATCAGCACCGTGCAACATAACGGCTACCATTTCCTCCAGCGAACCGCGAGGAGCGGGCCAAGGGATGTCGTCGTATCCCAGCAGTCCTTCAGACCCCTTGCTCGAGGAGCTGTGAAACGTGGCGGCACAGCGCTCCTCATAGCGCACCTTCCTGCCCTGCCGCGTCTCCTCCTCCTTACGAGCTGCACGCTGCAGGTACTCCTCATGCTCCCGCTCCAGCCTGGCTCTCAGCTCTCGACGGCTCCTCTCATCTTCCTCCGTCTCCTTCCGCCGCTTCGACCTCTTCTGACCCGAAGAAGACGCTTCTCTCTGTTCTTTGGCCCGTTGCTTTGTATAATACTCTCGTCTGATCCGATCCGCCCAGTCTCCGAAGTCTTCCTCGTCTTTATCATCCCATAAAAAGTCTTCTGGAGCAAACAGGACATATTCATACAATATACTGTAGCCTCAGGGTTAGACACCTGTACACCAGTCTGTTCACTGACTGTCTGATGCATATTGCTTACTTTATTGATCTGGCAAGCTTAAATCTGATTGGCTGGCTTTGCACAGCATGCTGTAGTCAAGAATCTGAATACATGAGACTACATAGTACATAACGGTCAATGGGACTCATTTAAAAAATACATAAATAAATAAAAGTTAACGTTATGAATTCACCAGAAATTTAAAAGAGAACTTTACTTCCAGAACAACAATTTACAAATAATGTACTCACCCCCTTGTCATCCAAGATGTTCATGTCTTTTTTTCTTCAGTCAAGAAATTATGTTTTTTGAGGAAAACATTTCAGTATTTTTCTCCATATAATGGACTGATATGGTGCCCCGATTCTGAACTTCCTAAAAGCAGTATAAATGCGGCTTCAAACGATCCCAAATGCATTTGTAAACGATCTCAGCCCAGGAAGAAGGGTCTTATCTAGTGAAACGATCGGTTATTTTCATAAAAATAATACAATTTATATACTTTTTAATGCCAAAGACTTGTCTTGTCTTACTCTGCCTGGACTGTTTTGTTTCGGTTCATGACAGGTAGTGTATGTCGAAAAACTCCCATCTCACGTTCTCCCTCGACTTCAAAAATGGTCCTATATCGCTGTCTTACCTGTTTTGTTGAGGGTGTTTGACCTTCTTTGCATGTTCATGTTGCAAAGACTGGGTCAGTACTTCTGCAGCGATGTAGGATGATTCTGAAATGATTTTTGAAGTTGAGGAAGAAAATACGATTGGAGTTTTTCATCATACCCTAACTGTCTTGAGCCAGAATACACAAAGTTCAGGGAGAGAAAGGCAAGACGAGCGTCTTAAAAAATTGTATTTTTTAAATGAAAATAACCAATTGTTTCGCTAGATAAGATCCTTCTTCCTCGGCTGGGATCATTTACAACTGCATTTGGGATCGTTTGAAGCCACATTTAAACTGCATTTTGAAAGTTCAAAATCGGGGCACCATATCAGTCCATTATATGGAGAAAACTGAAATGTTTTCCTCAAAAAACATAATTTCTTTATGACTGAAGAAAGAAAGACATGAGCATCTTAAATGACAAGGGGGTGAGTAAATTATATGTGAATCTTTGTTTTGGAAGTTCTCCATTAATAAATGAATAATAATAACTAGTAATAATAATTCATAATATTTGTTAATTTTGTCGTTTAAATATGTTTCATATCTAAAAACTAATATATTGAAATTATTTCGATCATGTACACTCACATGTATTCAAGGTATAATGGTAATATGTATTTTATTATATACATATTTTAATATATATATATATATATATAATCTTGTTTAAAACACTTGTTTAAAACAAGATTTTTAAACCACTTTTCCTTCTCTTTACCTGATCTATCAACGTATTTTATACAAAGGACTATAATGTTTTAAATAACCAGCTATCACAAAAATATCATAGTAATAGTGCAGAATGTTCAAGCTTACCATCATACTGTCCGAATGTCTCAAAAAACTCATCCTGGCATTCGCCAAACAGCTTCTCTCTCCACTGTTGTTCTGGATCAATTTTTGGACATTCATTTTTGATGTCCCCCTGTTTCAATTAAATGAATATGGAAAATGTGCATTTCAAGACATAAGTAAACATGACAGCACTAACACTTTAAAATGTTCTTAAAGGGATAGTTCACCCAAAAATGAAAATTCTGTCATTAATTACTTACTCTCATGTCATTCCTATCCAGCAAGACCTTCGTTCATCATCAGAACACAAATTAAGATTTTTTTGATGAAATTCAAGAGCTTTCTGACCCTCCAAAGACAGCAACACAACTGACATGTTCCAAGACCCAGAAAGGTAGTAAGAACATTGTTAGAATAGTCCATGTGACATCAGTGGTTCAACCATAATTTTATAAAGCTATACGAATAATTTTAGTTGTGCAAGAAAATAAAATAACTTCATTCAAAAATTCTTCTCCTCTGCATCGCCCTAGCTTCATTTTGGAATTACAGTTGAACGACTGATGTCACATGGACTATTCTAACAATGTCCTTACTACCTTTCTGGGTCTTGAATGTGTCAGTTGCTTTGCTGTCTATGTGGGGTTAGAAAGCTCTCAGATTTCATCAAAATATCTTCACTTCTGTTCCAAAGATGAATGAAGGTCATAAGGTTTGGAGTGACATGAGGGTGAGTAATTAATGACAGAATTTTCATTTCTGGGTGAACTATCCCTATAACATAAACTCTAAGTTTACAGAGAGCCTCCATTTCCACAGCACCTGCTCAGGCTTCATCCACTGGAGCAGGTCATGAGGTGTAACTCCTGCTTTATTGGAAATATCCATCGCTTCTGGACAGTTTTTTCGTAATGGCACCACCAGGTCATCATAAGCTGTGATGAATAAGGTGACCAGTATTAAAAACAGTTTAATCAGAGGAAGAGTTTCTTGAAATTACAGTCCCATACCTCTTTTGCCATGTTTGAGGGCTCTTTTAGCGGCCAGATGTAGCGGTGTGTCCCCATTTCGATCGGTTTGAAGAGGATCTGCTCCATGTTTCAGCAACAGTCTGAGAATTGCATCATCCCCGTGCGAACAGACAACGTGTAGGGGGCTTCTGTGCTTCTTTCCCTGGGTGAAATTCAGCTCCAGATCCTTGTGTTTACGAAGGAACGACTTTAACTTCATTAGACTCCCCTCCTCCACATAACGCAGAACTCTCCTCTGCTTTCTTTTCACCATCGGAACTCTTTTGATGATATGCAGACATAAAGTCTAGACACACTATGTATATATATTTTAATACCTCATTTGCTCATGAGAAGTCCTTTCAATGGTCCACACACGGACATAAACAGGCGTTACACGACACCACTGCAGTACGTCTGCAAAATAATTCCGGAGGAATACAATAGTTCCGAATTTGACACGCAGGTTTAAAGTGCGCCTGCAGGTGTCGCTGTTTCCCGACAAATCTCAGTCACCACTAAAATAGCTGGAATTAATTTAACTATTTTCCAGTACTTCAGGAGGTTTTGTTGCAGGTATTGCATTTGTTATCAGTTTTGCAGTTTGTGTCTCCCAAACAACGTACATAATATTTTTGCATTACCTTGAGGTAAGAGGTCTTCCTAGCCATGTTTGAGTAAGTTAAACAGTTTGGTTGTGTGGAGAATGGTACACTAACTTGCTACCTATTTTTTATAGTGTGTAAAACAGTATGCAGTAAATAATATTTCCAAATAAGCCTGGTTTTCTGACTAATATTGAACATTCAACACAGCTGTTCAAGTTGAAAACCCTAAATGTGCTAAATATAATGTAAAAATGTCTTTCATTTTGTCTCTAGCCCATAAAAATTCTGTTTGTTGATTTAAAGTCAAGCTGATTTGGTGAAATTAAATCGTGTTTTTCCACTTAAAATCAGTTAATTCTCTTTTTTATTATTTTGCTCAACAAAAAAAGTACACTGATATGCAAAATGTTAGCATAAAAATGTCCTTACTGCCATAACGTGTATATTAACTGGTTTATTCAAGACAAAATATAATTATCATGTATGATTCAAATTGGCTACATTAGGTTAGCTAATTTTAAGGGTTCAGTTAACAATATAGCTCCTTACAGTAACAACACATTTACTGTGTAATACAAAATAAATGTAATTGTAATTAGTTACAGTTACTGAGAAAAAATATGTAATTAAATTACAGTTACTTTTGAAAAATGCCAGTGATTACAAAGGGGATTACATCTGAATTTTTTCACACACCCACCCCCACTTACAGATTTAATTGACTTCTTTCATAAATTGCATTGGCTGCTCTAAAGAGACACCAATGTTTCAGGAGTTTAGGGCACATGCTTATTCGATTACTGTTTTATTTCCTATTTGGGTTTATGCAAAAAAAAATTATTTTTTTAAGATTGTTTTTTCCAAGGCATTGTTAGATGCTAGTGTTTTCTGTCATAACTATGCAAACATTTGATTTTAAACTCAGTATCATAGCTATTAAACTATTTCTTGTTATGATGTTATTCATGTTATGATCTTGTTATGACATATAACGCAACTGTGCTCATGGTGACCCGAGTTCGATTCCCGTCTCGAGGTCCTTTGCCGATCCCGCTCCCCTCTCTCCTCCCAGCTCTTTCCTGTCATATCTCTACTGTCCTATCACAATAAAAGGCATAAAAAGCCCCCCAAAAAATAGGATAAAAAAAAAAAAAAAAAAAAGTCTGAATTTGTGGTGGCTGTGCTTTACATTTAATTATTACACAGCTCAGACTCATTCGGGGCAACTTAAGTCAGTGCTATATGCTTGATAATTTTTCTTGGTGGAAGCTTTGCATTTGCTTAGTTAATAAAATATTAAAGCTTAATTCAATATTATGTGGACAATTTCTTAATTCTATCATCCTGGTATTGTGGACTTGCTCTATTGTTTCATACAAACGCAGCTGCTGACATTTTTTTTTTTTTTTTTTTTTTTGTACACTGTAATGGATTATAAGATAACTAACAAACTAGTACTACTACTTAATTGTTTATGTGGTGAAATGTTGTGTAAGAAAACTGGTATGACTGCACTGTATCCCTAAAATCTCTAGTTTGAACTTGCTGTTTGCTAGCAACTGATTTCTTCTGATTTAAGCTTTGCGTTGAAATATTTCAACTCAGATCAGTGTTTAGTGTCTAATAATTTTGACATGAAACATTTAAATAATCTATCAAGCAGCTGTGTAATAAGTGAGATAATGTACAGTTGAAAATATTAGAAATTTAGAAAAGTAATCAAAAAGTAATTAAAAGTAATAAGTTACATTACTTTAATAAAGTAATTGAAAAGTTACACTACTTATTACATTTTAAATCAAGTAACTTGTAATCTGTAACCTATTACAATTCCAAAGTAACCTTCCCAACACTGGTAATACATAGGTAAAAATAACTAATTATAGGTTTTTCCAAAACATCACAAATGCTTACGGTAGATTATGCCCTACATATTAAGTAAATAGTCTAGGCCTGTAGTTTGTCAGCATAAAAAGTAAATGATATGCTAATATATGGTTTTACTTGTCAAGGAAATATTTCATGTGACTGATTTAAACTATGAATCACACATTTTCCCAAAACAGACTGAACTGAATTTATTCAGTTTAGTTCATTGATCAGTTTTGTCCAATAAATTCTGTCTAATAACTTCAACTGCATTAGTGAGTGATGGGAATAAACAGATGAGGAACAGGATAAAGGACCTT
Organism: Labeo rohita; assembly: GCF_022985175.1. Classification (NCBI taxonomy): domain Eukaryota; kingdom Metazoa; phylum Chordata; class Actinopteri; order Cypriniformes; family Cyprinidae; genus Labeo; species Labeo rohita. The sequence goes on from NC_066878.1 coordinate 16,981,032, forward strand.
TTATCATTTTACCAAAGAAAATGCAACAGCTTTAAGGAATTCCACTGCATTTCCACCCATGCAGAAACCCAATGAAATCACTTGTTCTCATGTGATAAAAGTGGAAAGAAACTGATATGACTATATGAGGTTAGTTTAAATGGTAAAATTCATGAGGGAGAGCTCTTGTGGCAGAGTTAATTGGAAAACTCTTAGCCTAAAAAACACCCTCCAAAAATATTTAAAACAGGGATTAACAGGTTTTTTTTCCAGCTCTTAAAAAACATTCAAACTGTGATTAGTATGAAAAGAGATGGCAAGAGACACCACAGCTGTAAACAAAGGTGTGGCATCCCTGTCTAATACCACGGTAGAGGAAGTCTGGACTAATGCTGTTTGTTTTTACAGGACCCAAGGTAGAAGAGTCTAAACGTTTGACTCAAATTTGTCACCAAACCCATTTTTTACATACAGAATAAAAGGTCCCTTTAAATCTAATGATCAGACTAGGGCCTCTGGCACAAATGAGTCACACAAGGTGTAAATTATGTCTGTCAGCCTTCTAAGGCTAAAAAAAAGCCCACTGTGTTTTTTACTAAGCTGGATGAACATCATCCTTTCTAGCGGTCTACAAAGAGAGCTCCCAATAGAAATGAAAGCGGTCCCCCCCATCTGGTCTCCCATTTCTCATCTCCCGGAAGCCTCAGAAGAAGAAACAGCTAGGCGATGGGAGTGAATTATCGGGCTTGAGTGAACTCACGATGGCACAGGTCTTTTGTGCCAGCACAGAAGTCATCACAGGCTATGCGTCACTTCCATAAGGCTCCACCCTCCCAACTTGCTCGTTCCCAAGAAAGAAGGTAGGCTCAGGCCTATCCAAATGGCCAAGCATGCCCGGAGACTGGCTTTGCTTTCACATCCAGGTAGCCCCTCATCACAGACCGTTCTAGACATTCGATTCCAAATTGGAGCAGGAACTTCTCAATCACAGGTCGCTATTGCTCAGACACCTGAAGCGTCTTGGGCTGGAAATCAGTTTAGCCAAGAGATCTCTGTCTTCGACCCAGCAAGTTGTCTTCCTGGGGACAGTTATCGGTTTGGCCTAGATGCCGATTATGCCGAAACACTCACTGACAGTTCAGCGGCTAGCGGCATCATTCAGATTCGGGGCTTTACGTCCCCTCAGAATTTTCCAGAGGATGCTCAGCTTCACGTCAGCCACATCCTCTGTTATTCCATTGGGCCGCTTCATATGTGGCACCTCCAGTTTTGGCTCAAAGCTCAAATACCATCCCACTCTTGCTGCCTGGGATGTCTTCGCTTCAAGGTCAATCACCAGTGCATCAGAAATGTGGCTTGGAAGGCCCTCGTCTGTTTAACGATTCATTGAATTTACCCAATTTTTTTAAGGTAAGTGGTTGTAATCAATTGATTTGGTCTAAATTTAAACAAACGCATTTAGTTGAATTTAATCAATTTTATTTAGTTACGTGAGTACAAAAAAAATAGTAATTTCAGCCCAATATAATTATGTTAATTTCACTTAAATTATTTATTTGTTACTGAAAAAAGAAAGATTAATTGAATTAACTAATTTTTTTTAAGATAAGTGGTTGCAATCAATTTATTTTAGCTACATTTAAATAAACACATTTCATTGACTAACTTTCAAAACTTTTTAAATGTAGCTAAAATAAATTGTTTGCAACCACTTACCTTAAAAAAATAGTATCTTTTTTTTTTTCCTGAAGGAGAGGTCCTTAAATAGCTTTGTAAATACACACAACAGGAAGTTTAATGTTTTGAACTTATCTTTAATGTCATCAAATGTATGTTTAATAACAGTTTCTTTCTGTGTACAAGTGCTTACTTAACATTGCAAATTCACAAAATAAAAAAAGGTGGAGAGAGTCCACATTGTTTGTGAATCATTAAAACAACGGTGCTTAAACTGCACACATTTTACAAACAGTAGTACTGACCACATTGCACAATTAATAACAAAATATGTGGAAACAGGCAACAGTATATTTGTTCGTGAATCATGAAAACAGTGCTAAAACTCATGATCATGATCTCCAGGAGGAAGGTGGTCATGACAGATGCCTTGAATTCGGGTTGGGGGCACTGTATGAAGGCAGATCGGCAGTCTGAAGTAATGCCTACACATTTGTCTGCAAATAGACAATAAACAAAGAAAATAAAATGTTAATAGATTTGGATTAGTATGAAATAAATGTATTTTTAGTACAGTATATTACTATTTTGCTTTGGTTTGTAGTAAAAAAAAATGTGATAGCAACTACCATTAACTAAATAATACTGAAGTAATGAATTGCATAACTAATTATTATTATTAACAATAATAATAATAATAATAATAATAATCCCTTCTCTGCATTCTCTCTCTTGTGGCTAGGCAGTAACTGAGTGCCTGTATAATGACATATGCCATTAGAATGTAAGTTATTGATTACTACCTGTTAGCAAGCCACACTTCACTGACATTGAATTGCATGTGGTATCAGCCGTTTTGACTCATGTGCTATCCGCAGGCTTTACCCACAATGCATTTCTCAATGCCAAAGTGGCATAAGTGCAGTTATAAGTGCTTTCAGTGTTAAGTTTTTCGTTTTTTAATTAATATCTCCAAAATTATTAATTAATTATTAATGTTGTATTATATGTATACATATGTGCATTCTATTCACATATCTTTATTTTTTATTATCTCTGTGTTGTTGTTTCCCTGGAAGCTTCTATCACCAAAACAAATACCTTGTATGTGCAAACATATCTGGAAATAAAGCTCTTTCTAACTTCTGACGTGAGTATTTTATGATTGTAAAAGACTGACTTGCCATTGAATAAATATAAATAACTGCATTTTTATTATTTGAATGGAAAAACCTTCAGTAAGTTAACTGACCCGGCATGTCAAAAAACAAACCAGCAAATGGATTAATGTATAAAACCCAACAATAACCCAGCATGTGTTCTTTCCAATACTTATATCAGTACTGCGTTTCCAAACAACCCAAACACAACTCTTGTTTGTTTTTCAGAGTGTACCATTACAAAAATGGACACATTTGTACAAGGTTGTTTGGTAATATGAAGTCTTCCTCCTTCCTCCTTCCTTGCATTTCTGCAGCACTGTAGCCAAGAATTCTTAACTCTGAAACCCAAAAGGTTCATGGTGAACCTGAATGGTTTATTTTGTGGTGAGCAAAAGTTACTTCCTTGATTTGTTTAATAGAACTCTGGCCCCTTTGTTGTAGTAAAGTTTCTTAGTTTTGTTTATCTATCATCTCTCATTCTAAATGAGTAACTGAGTTTAAATGGGTATTAGAGTTTAAAGGGTCCTATTATGCTCTTTTACAAAGTCTTGATTTTGTTTTGGGGGTGTACTAGAACATGTTCTCATGCTTGGTGGCTCGAAAGATGCATCGATTTGCTACAGGAGGCCTTTATTGACCCCCCCCGGAGCCGTGTGAGGCACTTTTTTTTATTATGGATGGATGCATATTATTGGACTTGTTTTGGACTGATGAGGAGAAACACCCGTCTATGCAGTTCTAAAGCTTGGGAGTGCCAGGACGCGTCACGGTTCGTTGAAGTATCCCAGAAGTGGCTCTCCACACTACATTGCTAAAGGTAGGCTAATCCCCCACCTTGTCCCTACCCATCCCCCAAATGTTTGAATTTCTAGGCGGCATTTATTTTGATATTCTAATGCTGCATTCCAGACAACTCAAAATTCAGATTTTTCCCACCTCCTACTTGGAAATAATGTCTGGAACAATGCTTGAAGTCAGATATCTGACCTGTGAACTCAAGGCAGATCAATCTATACCTCAGTAGGGTATAGTAACTTAAAAAAAAAATATTAGACATTAAGTTTATAAAATCATATCTTAATTTTATCGTTTTGCCTGCTGTTTTAAAAGTTAAATTAAGCCTTTTGAGTGTTTTTTTCTTCTGTTTTTGCCATAATTGACAGAAATATGTTAACGTGATGTGTGATTGACTGGAACATACTGAAGCTGGGAGTGGGATATTTCAAGTCAGAAGTCCCCACAATGTGGCATAATTTGAGGTGTTGTGACATCAGAACATCCGGAAAACAAACACTGTAGTCCAAAGGAGCCATTTGTTGTAGTTCTTGAAAAGGGATTTAAAAATATATATATATATATATTTCTCTTTGGAGTAGACTTTTTTGGAGTAACTTTGTAGATCGTTTGTCATGCCCAAACATACACGCCACACACTGACTAAAATTTAAAAAGTGAAAAAGCATAACAGGACTAACAGCATAACAGAACCCCTCTACGGATGTATACAAATTATATTTGTGCAATTTTAGTAATGTTAAACATTCATTTGTTCGCCTGTACAGCTGATGTGCGTGAGCTGAAAAGCAAAGCACACAGAGTGGATTGAGCGTGCAGATGTGCGAGCTTGTTGAGTGAATATCCATTTCTCACAGGCATTGCCCATTTCTTTACTCCCAAGAGCCTAGGAGGAAAAAACAGCAGGGCAATGGGACTAAATTATCGGCTTGAGTGAATTCACATCGGCACAGGTTCCACATGCTTTACTCTCCCCGCAACACTCTCCCTGGTTTATTCAGCGGCTGGCCAGACTCAGGTGGTGGTACAAGTGTTTCAGGCCAAACTTCTCCTCACCATGGATAAGTCTGACCTGGAGTGCCACTTTTAGCTAAACTTAACGCAGATCAAGGATGCTGACGAGATTGCTTTCCTTAACTCCCCAATCTCTCCCAAGGGATTTGCTGAACGATTTAAGGCAGGGTTGGAGAGCACTGTGCGAGGACAGAACGGCGTTCGGCTCCTGGTCAACCCTGGAGCAACGCTTGCACTTCAACTGCCTTGAGATGATGGTGGATTTTCTAGCCTTAAAAACCTTCCTGCAGGCCTAGAAGGGGCACTCAGTCCTGGTCTACTCAAACAACATGACAGTGGTAGCCTTTATAAATCCACATGCAACCAGTCCTTATGTATTTTACAGCACTTCAGTATGTTATTCTTGTTAAGTGAGGATCATTTTTCATTTACCCAAGCAAAGTCTCTGTGAACCTTGTACTTCTGGAGACTCCAGGTAGGTTGCAGTTTTGGAAAATGGTGGCGCTGGAGACTAAATGGTTGGTGGGTTTCCCTATAGCATGCAACGCAAAGCTCATTCCCTTATCTTAGGCAAACAAAGGTTTGCAGATGCCCATTTTCAAAATGTATTTTCAGCAATTAGGTCTGATAATTTCTTGCAAATGCTGTTGGCTTATATCTGTCTTGTACTTAATTTTATTCTTTTTTTTTTTATTGTGCCCCTTTTTTTGTATTACTGTATGCAAACAGTTTTACTGAGTTGAATCATTTCATATGATTTACTCATTTACTGTAAGCAGATAAGAGAACGTCTTATCTGCAACTTACAAGGATTTGTATGTCACAGGATAATGTTGTGAAGCAGTAGTTTTTTCATTGCTTGTATGTGGGATTATTATTAATATTATTATTATTTTGATATTTGTTTTTGTTTTTATTTGTTTTAGTTGTTTTATTTCAGATTAAGTCTGACAAAGATGCACAATCATTTTTAC